>NC_135522.1:4651000-4968000 GCF_051989575.1 Stigmatopora nigra
GTTATATTTCAGAGAATAAATTACATGAGATGTAATTGTATCAGGGTTCTTTTTTTTAGGCTTTGGGAGTTAAAGAAAGGAATCATATTCACTTTTTTTAGTATTTTAGGGCTTATCTTTTCAAATGTAATCTGAAATCACTTATTGCAGTCCATTTGTCAATTTAAAAAATCACTTCTTTATATCTAAAAAAACATTTATATCCTTCAAAAAGTTGGTCATCAAACTTGAACCAGTTAATTTATCTATGCATGAAAGATTGATTCATTTTTTGTACTTAAAATGTTTTTTTTAAATGTAATTGGTTTTACTATCACAATTAACTAGCATTTCAGTATCTGTATAAACATTTATACAGATGCCATAAACAACATTTATGCAAAAGCTAACGTCATCTATGATTAGTTGAATTCCCGACTGAGTGTTAATCACTGAGTACAATTCAAAGTCTCGAGGAAGGAGTGCAACAAGTCAGGCCGGCGTCGGAATGAAGTCTGACTTCTTCCCCAACTGGTCCTTCCGCCCAAGTGTTCCTCAGGACTCTCTGCGTCCAAGAAGCCTAGTCGTCGTACGCCCGGTCCGGCCATGGAGCCCAACAAGTGTACGTCCTGCTTCCTGAGTTTGGCCGTGCTCTTAGACCTGGTGGGCATCCTACTTTTCCTGGTGGGTGTCTTCGCCCCGCTCCGGTATTGGGACTTTTTTGTCTTCTCCGGACCTTTGCTGATCTTCCTCAGCATCTTTCTGTGGATCTTCTGGTACATGGGTGGGCTGGTGGTGCCCGAGGAGGAGCTCAATCTGCACAAAGCCGACATCCTTTAAGGACAAACGAGACTTGGAGGGTTTTTCCAGGGTCCGGGAGGATTTGGGAATGAGCCGTCCCAAGGAAAAGTTCTGCAAAAGGAAAGGTCAACATGTAAAGTTTCAAAAACTTTGTACAAAGGATCTCTTTTGATGATGTTTTTCTCCCGAAATGGATTTTGGAGTTTATTCCTGGCTGGGCTTGGAGGAAGAGGAAGAGTTTGTCCATAAAGGCCACTAAAGACTCTTAAAAAATGATTTTCTACTGGATGGGGTTTAACAAATGAAATTTGGGATTTTTAGAAACAGTTGAATCCTGAATTTAATGATTTCAAGCTCCGAGAATGTCAAATGCATTTTCTGTTGTATGCCCTCAGCTGAGAAAAAGTTTTCTTTTACATTTGGAAATTTCTTAAACACCATTTCATGCAATTTCAATGTAAAGGGTAAAAAAGCATTTTTAAGACATTTGGCCAATATTAAAAAGTTAGACTGGAGAAATCCCTATCAAAAAGTGGTTGTTTTTCATGAACATTGTATTATAAAACTGAACTAGGTAAATGTTTCTGAATGATCACCAAGTAAAATGGAAATTGAAAGATTGCCTTTTATCATTGTAATAAGTGCAAATATACCAAAATTACTGTGTGGTCAATGTAAAGACAGTGGTAGTCAATGAGTTAAAACGATTTCCTTCTTTAAAACAGTTAAAATGGCATTTGTTCACAGGGTGCCTGATGCTATCCCAGCCAACTTTGGGCTCCACATGGATGACATCCTCAATTTGTGGCCAGCCAATCCCAGAAGACTTTTTGTAAGTAAACCCAAATGTGTCATTTGGATGCTTTGTCTATTATTTGGAAGGTTTTCCCACTCTGCATTGTTATAGGAATGCTATTGTTTCACATTTTTTGACACAGAAACAAGTCTAACCGGTTGGTTTTAAGGGCGGAACAGAAACAAAATCACAACAATACTGTTTGTATACAGTTTTAACATCGTGGTTTTTTTTCCATGTTTAGTGGATGATCATGTTTCAGTGCAGATGATAGATATGAAAAGACATTCAATCCGTTGGGTTAATCCCAGTCCAAAAGGATTGGACGTCTATCGCTGACAAATGAGAGAAGCAGGTTCATTGATTTTGGTAGTTGTGTTTATTTCCATGGCGAATGAGGAACAAAGTCGCTGTCGGAACGGACGTCGAAGGCGGGGGGAGTTATTAATGGCGTTCATTTACTTCCTGACCGCAGGAGAGGAAGCGGCCAAGTAATGGATCTTTCCCTGCCTGGCACTCACCCGAGGGACTCCAAGCTCTGCCCTCTGCTGAGGAAGTTCGAATGGTCGCCATGGTTATGGTCAAGATGTGCGGTTTGAGAGTAGTGAGCAGTTTTAGACACGTGCATTAGTGACTAAAGACAAAAACAAGAAAAGAGGTCTCTCTGATTTCAGTGAAAGGTCACAGAGGTCATGGGTATTTACAGTTATCCTTTTTCCATTTGACGTGATAGCCAAATATCTACATGACAAAAGCATCATTCTAATTTCATTTAAAATATGTAAGCAATTTAAAAAAATCACTTGGCATTTCAGTTTTTTTTTATATTTTCCAAATTGTGAGAAAATTTAGGTACGACAATAAACAACATGGCATGTCAATTATCTTTGGAAACATGACGTCATCTCATACAGTATAGAGAAAGTGTGTAGCGCCGCCTGGCGGCTACTGTGAGGAAATTCGGAAGTCTATGGGGGGAAATAATCATTTACGTCACAGTAAAAAATACATTCATGAAAACTTAGTGTGTAACCTCATAAAATGTACTTTGTTTATCTAATTTTGACCTGTGATGTTAAAATAATCTCATTGGTAATCATTTACGCCGATAGCTGTCCAATTCATTTAAATAGAAAGGTTGACATTTAATTGTCATGTTTTGGTGCCACTGACTTATTAAGACTGATTTTTGCAAGGAGGTGCTGCAAGCAAATAATTTGGTTCGGAACCAAATATAAACACTCGTCCAAAACATAGACGTAGAAAAAAAAAGAATACATATTCAGGTCAAGTATAGATGCCTGTAGAATCTACTTAAGTAGGGTATCGAAATATTTGTATTTGGTTACTTCCTCGCTGCCAATTTCGACGGGTGCTGAGCTACTCTTGTGAATTGGCGTGTCACGTTGTTCATGTATTTAAGTATGTTTTTTTTTTTTTTTGTGTGTGTTATGTCGCCATTTCTTGCATACATGCAGCCCAGTCAGACTTCAGCGTGCTTCCCAACCAATCTTGAATGTGTCCTCGGATTACTCCTCTCTTCCAATTGGTCAACTTCATCGCGCCGCATTAGCGAGCTCTCATTCGATTGGCCAACGTCGCCGTCAATCTGCTAAACCCCTCCCGCCTGTTAGGTAGCACGGCTCAACGCTAGGTTCTCTCTCTCTCGGCGGTGGGTCGGAGCCGCTGTCCCCAACCTCGCATGTTCCCCTCCAAATTCCGTTTTTAAATTGGACGCCCCGTTTGAAGCTCCGTTCGTATTCGGCCATTCGTCTCTACTCAGTTTCCCCCTAAGTCTCCCTGCCCCGTCGTCGATTATGTCCTCTGTAGGCGGCTCATTCGGGCCGGTGGCGCGGCTCGAGGGCCGTGAGTTCGAGTATCTGATGAAAAAGCGCTCGGTGACCATCGGCCGCAATTCGTCGCAAGGCTCCGTGGACGTCAGCATGGGCCATTCAAGTTTCATTTCACGGCGACACCTGGAGATTTTCACCGCCAGCGACGATGGGAGTGGCGGGGGAGACTTCTACCTTCGCTGCCTAGGGAAGAACGGGGTGTTCGTGGACGGGGTGTTCCTCCGCCGGGGAGCCGCTCCACTGCAGCTACCGCCCATGTAAGTGCCCTTTTCCGACAGAACCCGTAGATGCTTAACTGCGCAGCCACGCAGACCGGTGATAATAATAATAAAGCGACAGCGCTGGCGAGATGGGGGGTCGCTTTTTCTAAGGAGGGGGTGGGAGCTAGCTAGCACGTGTTTTAGCTTGTTAGCCTTGATGTGTATCCTTCCTCCATGTTCTTTGTTGACATTCTTGTTAGCCGCTTAGCCCGGCCTAGTTAAAGCGCGTGTGGCGGCTTGTGGCCTCCGTCACTCTTGGCCCAGGGGGGATTATTCATCCCAGTCAATTGATATATTGTTAACCCTCTTGTCGTTATTCGAACAAATATGTCGACGGGCCCGGACAACGGGGCAGATTAGCTTTAGCTGGGTGGCGGCGTGTTTTGCCGATGGACGTAAACAAACCTGAAGCGTCTCCGCCCTCTTGAACCGAGCACAAGTACTCCTAACATTTTTTCGTGTTTCTCATAGAAACATACTTTTTGCCACGATTATTACATTTGTAGCTTACATTCTGTTTAATTGTTTATTTATTTTGTAATTCCCATTTAAGGTGGGCGAATAAAGAGCTATCCAAAACGACCAAAGTTCAGCCTTCAGAAAGCAATTTTCGGACTTCTTAAAGGGAAAGACAGCACTGTTATAATGTATATCAATCTTGCCTCATAATACACGTTTGTTTTTATTTTTTGATATGTAAGATTTGAGAAAAATGGTGGTAGACATTTTATAAGTGCCAATACTTTAATTTTGACAGACAAAGTATGAATGGTTCCAAATTAACCAAAGGGTGGGAGTGCTAACAGTATAAATGGATTTGACGTCTATATCCGTCAAAGGCTGCCAATATGCTTTCTCAGCTGCACTATCAAAAGACTAAGGAAATGTGATTTTCATATACACCAAGGCTATTAAAATATAACTCCAGGCTTTTAAAAATAGCCGATCTCGTGCCGACAAAAATAATTCCAATTTCTGTCAAGTGCGTCTCATTCACGTCGCCTTTGAAATGTCAAAAATTGCCTTTCTTTACTCAACGAAAGATCTTTGGAGTTCAAAGCCACCCACTGCATCTTTAGTCTAAAAAGGATCACGCCCGCTTGAGCATTTGCTGCCATAAACAGTGATAGACAAAACGGATCTTTTCTAAAAATGAACTGATATACATGCAGTATGTTTTAGAACATTGCAATTAAAACACTCAAACAAAGGAAACACATCAACTTCCTTTCGAATGCTTTATTTCTTAATTTGAGTCATTCCCTGGTGTGCACATTGAAAATATTTCCCAAAATGGCCAAAATTATCTTAAACTATCTGTTCGGGTTGTTGTTATTGTTTTTGTAACCCTTTGTTGACCATCCATGACGTGCTGTATCCCCTTAGGTGCACATTCCGGTTCCCCAGCACAAACATCAAGATCACCTTCACGGCTCTGTCGAGCGGCAGAAAGACAAGACGCGAAGCCCCCGAATCTCCAGTCAAGCCGGTGCAGCCTCACTTTGCTCCGCTCACCATTAACATTCCCGACAACCTCGCCCACCTCATGAGTCCGTTGCCCTCGCCTACCGGTACCATCAGGTAACTCATGCTAACTAATGCTAAAATGTTGAGCTCTCATTTACTCGAGTGACCATTAAGGCCAGAAATGACATTTTACCTAACAATTGCCATTCAATTCAATTTGAAGTGATCTTTGAAGATTCTTACAAGGTCCCCAAATTCATGTGATTTCACTCTTCTCTCCTGCCAGTGCCGCAAATTCGTGCCCGTCCAGCCCTCGGGGGGCCGGCTCGTCGGGGTACCGCATGGGAGGGCGCATGGTGAGCTCCGCTGAGCTACAGCTGATCAGTGACAACTCTCAGCCCGAAAACGAAAAAGATGCATCGGGAGAGGACAGTCCCAAGGTGAGATCTGTGTAAACCAGACCGGATAAAAAAAGAACTTTTTTAAAAAGTGCAACCTATAGTACTGCCAATGTAATACACCCGAACTGAAATGTTTTTTCTCGTTTTGTTCAGGACGACTCCAAGCCGCCGTATTCGTACGCTCAACTGATCGTTCAGGCCATCACACTGGCGCAGGACAAGCAACTGACTCTCAACGGGATCTACAATCACATCACCAAGAACTACCCTTACTACAGAACCGCAGACAAGGGCTGGCAGGTCGGCCCGGATGTCCAACGCCGAAACTCCGCCTCCCATTGACCCCACGCTAATGTCTTTCCTCTCTTGCGGCAATAGAACTCCATCCGCCACAACCTGTCACTGAATCGCTACTTCATCAAGGTGGCACGCTCGCAGGAGGAGCCGGGAAAGGGTTCCTTCTGGAGGATAGACCCGTCCTCGGAGGGCAAGCTCATCGAGCAGGCTTTTAGGAAACGAAGGCCGCGTGGCGTCCCCTGCTTCAGGACTCCACACGGACCCCTCTCCTCCAGGTGGGCAAGCTCTGTCATTTAAAAAAAAAAGTAAAGTTTTGGTCTGGACAATGTTAAACAATGCCCTATTTTGTCGCCTGTCAGGAGCGCCCCAGCCTCCCCCAACCACTCGGGGGTTTTGTCGGCCCACTCCAGCGGCGTGCAAACCCCTGATAGTTTGTCCAGGGAGGGCTCCCCGGTCCCCATGGAGATGGACACCACCTCCTCCGTTGCCCCCGCCGCCACCGCCACCGTGGCGGTGGTCCAACCCAAGCTGGCTGTGATCCAAGAAGCTCGCTTTGCACAGAACACACCAGGTGGGTTTCTGGATCGTCCCGGTGATCATTAAAGCACTCTGTAAGTGATCTATTTTCTATCCATCCAGTCCAATACATCATTTTACGTGGGCCATGAACGTAATTTATGCCCATTGACTCTGTTTGTTGTTAAAATCAAATTGATATACGATGTCTATTCCTTTATAACGGATTAAAGGCTACAGAATTGCTTCTTAGAAAATAAATATATATTTAAAGAAAACCAATGTTGGCCTTTTTGCCATCTTAATTTAAAACACTTTTATTATCCTTTCTTTTTATGAAAGAATGTGAGTACATTAAACTACATTAAAAATGTTAAAACCATTTCTATGTGTTGGTCTCAGGCTCTCCAGTCAGCAACCAGCCGGTGCTGATCGCCCTGCAGGGTCAGCTACCTCAAAGCATGAAGCCGGTCACTTACACCATGGCGTCTCCAGTCAGCGCCGGCTCCTCTCAGCCGGTCCAAACGGTCCAGACAGTCCACGTGCTGCAGCAGATCCCCACCGCCGTCATAGCGCAGCCGGCCACCATCATTGGCAAGAGCGAACCGCTGGAGAACGGAGAACGCGCCGAGGGGAAAGGTAAGCTAAGCTAGTGGCCGCCCACACCGGCACGTCGCTGATTGCTGTTTTGGCTCGTTTTCTCAGTGAAAGTGGAGGCGGTGCCCACCATCACGGCCACGAGCGCGGTGGGTCGCATCATCCAGGCTTCGGCGGGATCCGGACCCCTGCAGACGGTCACTATTCTAGGCCAGCATCAGCTGCCGATTAAGACCATCACGCAGAACGGAAACCATGGCGTCACCACGGCCATACAGAGCAGCGGTCAGACATTCTACAATCTCATTACAGTTTGCCCAGAGAGTCGATTCATGCTAAAAACGTGCTTCGTTTGCAGTAAATCCATGAGAAAGTTATGTCCATTTCTGTAAACTTTATTCAGATAATTTTTCATGAACCCTTTAATGTACAGTATGTGATAGAATAATAATCTGTTTATGAGATAACTCATTAGGTGCCATTGACGCCACTAGACGCCCAATCCATTTTGACTGGTAATGACAAGTGAATATTCAAGTAACCTCGATGAATTTACTTCCCTTATCTGCTAAATTTTCTATGCTTTTTGTGAAAATGGGCCAAATTCTAGCTAACACTTGTTTGTGGACGTTTAGGTCCATCTGTGGCCAGCCCACTCCACCTGCTCGCCGACCACGCCTCCGCCTCGGCGTCACTGCCCACCCTCAAGCGGACGAACGGCGACCAGCAGGCTGCCGATGCCGGCGTGCCACCAGACGCCAAACGGGTCAAAACAGAAGATGAGGCAAGACCAGCGGACAACGGTAACAGCTAAGCCCCTTAATGGAACCCCTATAAAAACCCAACCCCCGCACCACAGAGCGCGACACCACCCACCGCACCCACCACACCAACCCGCCTGTCATTTCTTTCATTTACTCCAAAAAGGGTGGGACATTTTTTTTTTAAACTTCCAGTAGTTCTCATTTTCCCGTGAATGTCTTAAAAATATTTCAGAAATTTAATTCAAAAGTCTCTAAATGAATTCCGCATTCTACATAATTTAATTTCTTCTGAATGTTATCCCGTCATTTTCTGGTTTTATTTTTCCATAATGGCCAATTTCCAGAATTTTATTTTGGGGAACATTGACAGTATTTTTTGTTTATTTTCCTGGGAATTCTGTATTCCTGTCAATGAATGCAGCATGTTAAATGAAATTTAGTCATTTCATTCCATTTCTAGAAGAAAAAATGGTCAGATTTGTGGAGAATTTTCCAAAAAAAAATTCAAAAATCTTCACGTTTACAAGGCAATTTTGGGATTCTGGAACATTCATGAAAAATTCAGTTAATGTATTGCATATTTTTGTTAAATTTCTTGAACATTTTGCTGTCAGTTTATGGATACAAAAAAAACTAGTCAATATCTGGGCAATTTTCAGGAATATGAGACAAAACCGGGACCGTTCCATGAAATTTCTGGGAAAAAAATCTACTAATTTCTGAACGCTTCTTGAAACCACCTGGAATTTTTATTTCGATTTTGTTGCAACCCAACTTGTCCCGACTGAGGTGCCAAACGAGGAGGAACAAAAAAAAAAAACCCGAGAGAGAGCGGCGTCCAATGGACGAGCCAAACACGAGCGCCTTAAATCCACCTTAGCGCCGCCCCTCTGTCGCATCTACCTCAGCGGAAGACACGCCCCCTTTTAAACTCTTTCATCCAGACCTGCCGGGCGGCGGTGAGGGTGGCGGCCATCTTACCAAAACAGCCACCCAATCAGAAACAAGGATTGCTTTCCCAACTTTTGGCAGCTAGCCACTCACCTCGCCATCTCTTGCCCCGCAACAGCGCCGCCATGTGGAGCGGAGGACCTTTGCTTCCCCCTTTTTGTTAATTTTTTATTATTAATTGTGTCTCACCGGACTAAAACACCCTTTCACCTTTTAGTCCACAGCGGCTTTAGGCCAATGACGCGAAAAGACGTCCAATTCCCCTTCAAATGTATTGGACTCGTATTTCGGGCCATGGCCACCAATGAATTAAGCTGCGATGGACCAATTGCTGAAGTGGATTTCCGTCACTTTGTCGCGGTCTAAGCCCAAGAAGAGAAGAAAAAAAGAAAAAGAAAAAAAACACCTGCACTTGATTCAATGTTTGTCCACTTTTATTTTCCTTTTTTTTACCTCGTCATCCTATTTTCACACGCAAACTAAACCGACAAAGGAACCCTGAGATCTGCAACAACAAAAAAAGAAGACTCAGTCGCGGCCCCCCCACCCCCCACCAATCTGACTGTATGTGTTGCAAACCATAGAAGAAGAAAGAGAGAGAAAAAAAAAGAGAAAATCATCTTTGTTCAGCCTCAGTGGAGAAGTGCTTTTTTAAAAATAATAAATTAATTTAAAGTCTCTGCATGACCTTTTTTGTTCGCGTCACAACAAAACACATTTTTTCATTGAAAAGATCTTGTATTTCCATTAATCATAACTGGAAGTCATTTTTGGGGAGAGAGGTAACAATGGAGCATGATTTGATTATGATATGGTCTAACTTTGACCTGCTAAATAATATTCATGAGTAAAATACATAAATATGAATGAACTAAAATGCTTTGAAAGTGACATTTACTCATGTGCATCTTTGTCGAGCCACAAGAGAGGGCCATTGAGCTTCACATTCAATTAAATCTTTTATTTAGAATCTTTATTATTCCTTATTTTATTGTCATGTTTTGGTAATGGCATCATTTTGCAATCAAGTAGTTGTGCAACATTTTAAACAAGTTTTAAAAAAACGTGTTTAAATTCTACTTGCAGTTTGATAATAACTTACTCTAATTTCCTACCAATTTATTGATATTGGGAGGCTGTAAATGCCCATGTTTAAGTGCCATTGACAGTCTGAGACGTCCAATCCATTTTTACAGTGCTTTGGATGTTTCATGCTGTCAATGGATTTCATTTGTAGTTCTCCCAAATTATTTAAGAAGAAAAGTTTCAACCAAAAAGTAAAAAAAATAAAAGAATTATTTTATATTTTTGTGTTTTACCATTGAAGATAAATGAGGGATCCTTAACAGTCTCCATAGCGACCGCTCGCAGGAGTGTTTTTTTTTTTGTCGTTTGTCGATGGGATGCGGACAAATTTGTGTGGGTGGCGTCGCCACGGCAACTCTGATGAATGAGATGGAACATGAAGTAGCTTCATTCACAAAAGCCCCTCCTCCGCAAGAGAGCAAAAGACAAAATTTCACATTAAAAGAGTTAAATTGCCATTGATAACAATAGACATCCAATCCATTTTTTTACTGGATCCAACAATCACTTTACCGATTTAAAGTTATTTTCTAAGTGCAAATTATTTAAATACGAGACCCTCTGCGCTTTGACTTTTGGCCATGTCATTTTTATTTGGACGGGACTAAATGGGAGAAAGCTTTCAGTTTAAAGCAGGCCGGCTATTCTCAAGTTTGCTGCCTTGTAATCCTCTGCAACTAATTCGTCTCTTGACACAAATAACCACCACGTGTCAAGGAGTCGGGCACATGCGGCTCAAATAGTTCCGTTCCTATACGCAGTCTAACCCAGATAAATTGAGGGTGAATTAACCATTTTTACAAGGTGAATTTGCTATGACCAAAAGTTACTTTTCTCATTTTACCAGCTTCTTCACCCCCTCAAAAAATACAACCAAAATAGATTTTAATGTCAAAATATTCACCTATGAGTTCATTTTTTAATGAGGAAAAAAAGGCTAAAATATGATATTCAATTTTTCCCCATCAGACCTGCAGATGGAAACATGCCTCTGTTTCTATGGCAACACCGAGCTCACTATTGACAAAAATATTCAAACACCTTCAAAATGAGGGGAAAAAATAATTAATAAATATATATGTAAGCACAGGACAAAAGTATTGGGACATGTACCAGATGTAAACAAATCTGGGATGCGTGTATAAAATATGATCAAAAATATTGGGACACCTATTGGAAGCCTGCTTTCTGCAAGTGTCCCAATACTTTTGACCAAACGCCACATTTTCTTATCCTCAAAATGTTTTTAAAATACTGATCAGGGTCACTTCAAGAAATCAAATAGTGGTCGGACCGCTCTATTTTTGTCACTGACAAGCCGGCCTACATTTGAAACGCGACCTGTCGTCCTTGGGTTTCCTAGAAGTCCCTTTCAATCTTTTGCTAACTAGCATTGAACTTTGTCCTCTGCTTTGCCAACGTAATCATTTTCTGATTGGGCGCCGCGTCGGTGTGTCATCACGTTTTCTCTGTGCGAATTTCTTTGGGGGCGGTAAAGTTGATAATTTGCCTGAAAGAAGGGGAGCATAGGAGGTCATTGAGTTATGATAACCAGACTTTTGAACTACTTGCTACTTTATACATTTTCTGTTCATGTTTCATATGTACTGTTAACGGATGCACTTTTTTATATGTATCATATCTTGTGCTGACCCAGCCCATCTGTCAAAAAGTCAATGTGGCCCCCAGGCCCAAAAGTTTGCCCACCCCTTTTCTAAATTATATATTTTTTAATCATCTTGAGGTAAAATGTATTATCTCTCCATTGGGAAAACATTTTGTCACTCTAATTTGAGATTTTAAACTATATTTTTACAATCTAGCAAGGTCAACAAGCGTTATTTTGAAATAGGAATCACCCTTTATATAGGAAAGGCTGTATACTGTAACATGACATGTCAAATATGTGAATGAAGGCCGGTCATGATAAATGTTGTGACACAAATGTGAGGCCCGACCCGCTCACAAGAACATTCCTGCTTTGGAGGCCTCGGAACCGGTGGCCGAGAGGAAAGGGGGGGGGCATCTCTGCAGTATTCCTGTGCCTGCTTGTCGAAACAGATTGTCGGTACGTGGCAAAGCGCGGAGCGGACTCGGCCTTCCCGCCGGTGTCGCGCGCGGGAAGCGTTGGAATCCGCTCCGCGCTTTGCCACGAGTTTGTTCCCAGTGTGGAAAGTAGGTCAGTGTTTGCTTTGTATTATTCAGCAAGTCAACCAAAACTCCAGTTCAATGCCAGCCCACTGACACTTGATGGGACACTCACACGCACGCACGCACGATACGTACACGCACAGACATGCAATCCATAAAGCTAACGCTACGCTTCAGGAGAACTACAAAAATAAATTGACACAGACGTGAACACACCCAGACGGTTCAAATAGACGACACACATATGCACGATGCAGACACACAATGAACAAACTAGACATTTTCTAGAAATACACAAAACTTTCTCTCAAGTTAGCTTTATTTTCTGGGAAGAAAAATGATGAAAAAGTTCCTGATATAAAGCTCCTTTAATCAGGGTCAAGCAACTGTTAGAAACTTTGACCAAAAAGAATCCTACAAACTTCCACACATTTTCTAGGAATTCACCCAAAATTCTGAAAATTTCTTAAAACTTTCCCTGAAATAGACCACAATTTATCATTATTCACATTTTCTACTCCTTCTTCCAAACTCCAAAACTTCCTTCTTTTGACCTTTTTGGGCCTTTTTGCTAAATGCTAGCTTTTCCCAGTTGCTAAATGCTAGCTTTTCCCAGTTGCTAACTGCTAGCTTCTCCCAATTTAAATGCATGTTACACACCAGCCAGGATGCTAGCAATCATTTTTTGCTAGCGTCCTTCATCTCAACACACACAATGTGATTCTTTTTAATTTTTAATTCAAAAGGCCAATCATAACAAATGTATCAGTACCAAAAAGGGGAAAAGTTTTTTTCCTCGCTATCGGTAGCGCCGCCATCCCTTTGAGTGACGTTCGACGTTACGTTGTTTTCCGATAACGTGTTGGCGGCGTGCTCGCTAATCTTTTCTCTGCCCTTTAAAGTGCGATGCATTTTTTTCTTGGCAGCCGTGGAAGAAATGCTAATCAGTTGAAAGGTTAGCATAAAAGGAGATAGCTATCGAGTAAATGTGGCTCTTGGTGGCTAAAGCTAGCAGCACTTTCAACACAGTTTGAAAAATAATAATAATAATAATAATAATAATAATAAGACGATAGGACACTTAGACAAAAAAAATAAATACAATAAAAAACATGAAAAGTATCCAAAGAAATCATAAAAATTAAAAACATTTTAAAAGACTAGATAAAACAAAATAGGGGGGGGAACTATAGGCCCTAAAACTTTGGCAATTTGTTTGGTCAGTGATTGGCCGAGATCTCCCTGTTTACTTTTCCCGATTAGGAATGTCAAGGAGCGTTATGTCCTTATTGTTGTGATCAGCCTGGATGCAGTCGCCATGGCGATGGGCGGATACGCTTCACTTTTAATGCTCTGCGACCGTCGGCGGCGCGTTTTCCCCACCCTGACCGTCGTTGCGACTGAGCCAGCTCTTCGCCGTCAATGGCGCCCAATGAGCTCCCATTTGTCCACGTGACTTTCTCCCCTGACGATAACTTTGCGAAAGACGAGCTGTCTCCTGGGGGTTTCCGTGGCGATCGTCCGGCCGCACGTGTACGGCTTTCGAGGTCGCGTGTCCGGCATCGAGCCGCCGACCTCTCGCAAAATAAATGGGAATTAATTCTGTGTTCATGTAGCCAGAGAACACTGTGCTGTATTCTGTCTGGAGACAAAATCTAGTGGTTTAATGCTTCGGTATTCTATCCGAGTATTTTAGTTGTTGTTGGATTGTAGTCAGGTTCGATTTTAAGGTCAGTGTTGGGATTTGCGCGTTTATCTGATGGAACTTGTCGTGGCGCCTCGTTTTGCGTGAAAAACGAGAGCAAAGCGATAAACAGGAAACGCGGTGATTTGTCAGCAGGCGACCGCCGGTCGGTCACTGTTTATTTTTCCATGTGAATTTCAAATGACAACAATTGGAAGCCTTGAGGGAGGCCCTTCCTTTGATCGAGACTGGATCTCTGGCGGCCCATCACGAGGTTCCAGCTGTGAATGGGGCCTCCTGTTGTGGCTTTTTTACTCGGGATCAGTCGCGGGGGGAAATAAGTGGGCGTAGCTGGCGCTTTATGTAACTTTTCAAGGATCTTAAAATGTTGAAAACTTTGCACAGTACATGTTCCATACTTACATTACATTGCAAATACAGGTCTAATCCACTCTTATCATCTCGTATTATTTTTTATTTCCTTCCTCAAAATAAGCTCCTCCTCTCCAAGCATCTGTATTTCCAGCCCAATCGGGCCGATCTATTACTATGCAAATCTGCACATGCATAGTAATGGTAACTCATGTCATCTGCGCTGCTACTGGCTCACACTTTTATTGCTAACTGGCATCAATATTTGGTGGAAGATCTTAAGTGTGAGTGCTATAACCACTGAGCCAAGCTCCTGTGCTGGCAGACAGCGACCAGTTGAGGCGTGGGCCCGCCTACGCACTGGAAGTGTGGCCAAGTATCAGGTGTTTTGTCATATTTTGCTGCCCATCAGAAATTGCTACTTGGCGTGCATACTTCATCTGTGTCACGCACTGTATTTTTTTCTTGCTTGTCCTAGAAGCTTTTGAACATCGACTAGAGTGTCTCAAAATATGTTCGTTAGCGCAATTAGATGGTCACAACTACAATAGCTTTAGCAATTGGCAAAAATTGATTCAAAAATTGTACAGAACTCCGGCCTTCAAGTGGAGTTAGAAGCTGGTGCTCATTAGTTCATAGCAGCTGTGTGGCGAGCTATCTAAAATTTTATATGACATGTCCTTACTTTATTTTACATTACTTTTATTTACTGGTGCTTGCATTACCCTCCATTACAAGGCTGTGTTGGATAAGAGTATGCCATGTGTAATAAACACATATATTACTAATCTCTTGAAAGTATGTATGTATATATTAATTTATGTTTTATTTATTTTGTTTGCAATTTTGGGACATTTTTCTGTTTGTATTGTTTGAATAAATAGAAATTAACTAGTAATAGAATGATTCCTTTCATTGTAATATAAGGCATTGAATAGTATGTCATGTTTATTATGTTGCTTGTAAATAATTCTAACCCCAAATCTGTTTATTAGGTTCTGTAATTTTGGGGGGGACCATAGCCATATCGTTGCGTTCCGATTGTGCTTGAACGCAACGTCTTCGTGTTTTCCCAACGTCCTTCGAAAGCGTCGCCGACCCAGCTGCGTTTGGCCACGCCCCGCTGCGACGTGACGTCACCCGCCGTTTTTCCGCACATGGACGTCGTCGTGAAGGTCTGAGCGCTGCTGGGAGGGCGGGAGCGCCCGCACCCGCACCTCCGTCAAAGTCGAGTTGCCTCCGCCCTCCGCCTCCAGTCCGCCGACCGAGCGAGCGATCGGCAGCCAGATTCGACTAGAGCCCAGCCGCCTGAGCCCCGGCGATCCCCCGTTTCCAGCGCCCGCGAGTCCCATCTCGGGCCGCCACAGCTGCGGGATTTCGACGTCTCTGTGAACTTTACTCTCCGCTTGCCGTCGAAGACGAATGGAGAAAATGGCCAGACCGCTTCCCGTCAACGCAGCGTTCCTGCCGCCGACGCACGGTGTGCTCAAGTCTCTGCTGGAGAATCCGCTCAAACTGCCCTTCCAGCACGAACCAGGTATTTGCTTTTCATTTTCAACAAAAAGTCGCCAGTTTGTTTTTCCGATTCCCACTCGCTTGTCAGCTCTCGTCAAAAGTGCAAACGCGTGAGGCATCCTCAAAATTGTTCCCATCTTTGATGGAGAAAAATAGACCGCCCATATTTTACAGCGGTTCCGATGGGTGCAAAGAAGAGGTAAACAAGAAGAATATTCACTCGTGTGAAAATGACAGGATTTTTTTGCTCAATATTGGAATTTGTGTGTTTATAATACACTCTTTTGTCGTGTCTTGGAACACCTTTTTATGGGCATAGGTCGTACTTTTAACATTTAAAACTGTGGTTTTAGTGACGATTACGTTGATTCCTCGTGTCACCTGTAGGGGCGACTCGGACGCTAATCCTCAAGGGGGCTTTAGATAAATAGTGGGAAAATATACAAAACAAAACCCTTTTTTACGCTTCTACAGCGTTGCAATAAAATATTGACTTTGCTCACATTAAAGTCAAAAGGATTCAAAACTGGTTTGGCCTTTCTTGGAATCTTATTTCATTGAGGAATTTCAACAAACAATTTTCTTTTGCGGTTTCAAAAGAATTCTTTACAGACAATGTTAAAATGTGAGACTATGATTGCCCTCATCTTTATATTTTTGTGAATTTCTGCCATTATTGGTGGGAAAAATAAGTTAAGACATAAAATACATCTAATTTGGCCGATTTTAAGATATGGTTGATTGTATTGTAACAGGGTAAATATGTATAAAATGTAATTGTGAATTTTAAAAAAAAGAAAAAAGACTTCTCAAATCAAAAAACTTTTTGTACATTTCTATATTTTCTCCGGGTGTTTCAAATATCCCAATAAAATGGACGCTGACGTTTTAGACTGAATATGACGGCATGTTTTGGTGCGTCTCATAACAAGAGTAGAAAGTAAAGTCACGCCAATGTTTGTCAAAAGGCAAGAGCTCATCCTCAAAATAAACTCGTCCGACCTGTCCGCATTTTTTTATAATTGACGGAATAAAATTGGCAGTCATTTTGGTGACGGGAAATTCCACCCTTTGACAAATCCATCATAAGACAATACGCAGTTAAGTAAAAAATTATAGGTGACTTTCTTGTAGAGCCTGAAACCAAAAATCTTAAATGTTAGCAGCCAAAATGGAGGCCTCTGTCGTATGTGAAAAATGCTGCGTAATCCTTCAATCCTCTGGTCAAAGGTCCTTACCAGCCCAGCTACACCGTCAACAACACTACTTTTTTTCTGGAAATTTGCCAGATCCATAAGTCAACAAAATTTGGGATTGTTACCAATGTCTTACCAATTTTTAAGTGTAATATAATGGACATAAACAAAAGGGCTCTTTAACCTAAAAAAGGGCAATTTAAAACTTTTTGGTGTGTTTGGGCATGTTCATTAAGTTTTTTTTTGATTAGTCAAACCGGTGCCAGGGCCTGAATTTTTGTTGAAATGAGTGAAAATTACGGGCTTCATTTTTTTCAGGTTAGTTTTTGGCCCTAAGAAGACTTTTTGGTGCATCTCTTAATCATAGATAAGTCCACCAATTTTGATTTTGATTGGTTGAACCCATAGCCATATTCCATATTTGTGTGGCCTTTAAGCCAACAATGAGGGAAAAAAATAGCACTTAGTGGCTTTTTCAGACACAAAGTTACGTTGTGCTAGGTTAAACTAAAACTTTTTTTTAACTTGGTCATTTGTTTGCCACAGGTTTGGCTAAAGAGAAGGACAAGGAGAAGAAGCTAGAAGATGAGAGCGGAGCCGCCAACCCGCCACAGTCGGCTTTCCTTGGGCCCACGCTGTGGGACAAGACGCTGCCCTACGATGGCGACAACTTCCAACTGGAGTACATGGACCTGGAGGAGTTCCTGTCGGAGAATGGCATTCCCGCCAACACGGGACAAAGTGACCAGCGGCAGGCGGCGCCTCCACCGCCACCGGCCCCCCAGGCCCCGGCAACCCCTTCGGTGGTGGACCTGAGCAACCGCGCCGCCGCCGGCGCTTCGGTGAACCTCGCCATGCAGACGTGTTTACGCGGCTCCAATGCAACAGGTAAGCGTGATGCAAAAGTGTATCGCACAGATATGTTTTTGATGGTCATGTCGTACATTTAAGTTGGCTACAAATGCAGTTTTTCAAAGTAAAAGTAAAAATTGGATTTGAAAACTATAAAAATAGAAAAAAAACATTTAAAAATATATTTTTTAAATGAAGTAAACATTGATTTGGATTAAAAACAGAAATGTTAAAAGTATTCATTCAACACATGCCACTCCTTCTCCCAAAGGTCGCGGGGGTGCTGGAGGCTCTCCCAGCCAACAATGGAAGGGAACACTTTTAATTGTTCTCCAGCCAAAACTAACCATAAAACCCACTGAAATCTTTATGTAATAATAAATAGACAATTTAATACAAAATGACATTAGGCGCCTATGTCTGTCACAGTGGATTGGCGACCTATCATTTGGTCGCTATCAAACAATGTAGCAGCGTGCAGGGCGACAGGAAACGTCGATAACAACGTGTTGTTTTGACGGTGGCGAGATATTTTGCCGCGCGCGCGTGTATCATCCGCCTGGCGTGCGTGTCCATGTGAGCCACACATGCGGACGACATGTGCGGGCGCCAGTGGCTCCGCCTCCTTTCTTTCTGGCGCTGGAGCATTGGCCCCTCCCGCTCCTGGCTCGCCCGCCAGCGCTCGTCTCGGCTCACGTGGACTTGAGCGTGCACGGGTCACATGCACGCTTGTTCCTGCTTGTTTGCTTGGCTCCAAAACAACAAGTACTCGTTTTACTCGTCAGTTTCCGTTCGGACTGCGAGCGCCGCCCGTCACCACGGATTAAACGCCCTTCGTCGTCAATGGCGACGTGACGTGGGGAAAGACGAAATAGAATTCCGGCAAAATATTCAAATCCGACAAGTGTTTCAAAATAAAAGCACAGAGCGGCTGTTTTTGAAGACGACATCGGGGAAGGCCGAAGTTTGACCCCGTACATCCAGGGTCAGAGTTCGGCCGCGTGTGCACGGGATCTTATCGCTAACGCCATCGTGTCGGATAGCTAGCTTGCGCGTGCCACTGATTTAATCACTTAACCAGATTAAAAAAGGGGGGGGGGGGGTTGCTAACCTCTGCACTAATGAGGACTTCAAGATGGAGGAGCCTGATTGACGCAGTTTGGTTTTAGCCAGTTGTGAAAATTTGCCTAACCATAAAACCCCAAAACTTGAAAATGAATCATCCAAAATGAGATGGAAGAATAAAGGCTAAAATATTGTGTGATTAACTCTGATGGAGACAAATTCAAAGAGTGGTCATCTTTTTGACCTTTGACCTGGTCTTACCCTACTCTGCACATTTGCATTCTATAGGCTAACTGTCACGAAATTATCGTTTTCTGGCCTTGACAAAAATAAAAACAAATGTTGTATGATAATAATCATACTATTCCTTTTTGAGTTATCTTGCACAACAAACAAAGAAACTTTCTGAAATGAACCCCAGCACGTGTTTGCGCAGGCCCAGCGGCGACATCGGGATCGTCCCGCGACTCGCCCAGCCCCATCGACCCCGATGCCATCCAGGTGGCGCTAAGCTACGAGCCCGACCCGGCCGACCTGGCGCTGTCCAGCGTTCCCGGCCAGGCCGTCTTCGACCCGCGCAAACACAAGTTTTCGCCCGAGGAGCTCAAGCCGCAACCCATGATCAAGAAGGCCCGCAAGGTTTTTATACCAGAGGACCTCAAGGTGACCTACTTTTTTTTTCTTTTTCCCTTCCACAAACTAATCCTTTGAGAACATTTTTTACATCTCTTTGAGATGGGAACATACTATTTAAAAAGTCCAATTATCTTAAGATTTTTCCAAATGTTTTGTTTTCTTTTTTTTTTTAATGATTTTGACCTTTGGTTTCCAGGACGACAAGTACTGGGCGCGCCGCAGAAAGAACAACGTGGCGGCCAAGCGCTCACGGGACGCCCGGCGGCTGAAGGAGAACCAGATCGCCATCCGCGCCGGCTTCCTGGAGAAGGAAAACGCCGCCCTGCGTCTGGAGGTGGCCGATCTTCGCAAAGAGCTGGGACGCTGCAAGAACGTCGTAGCTAAGTACCAGGCCAGGCACGGCCCCCTGTGAGCCCCCACCACAAAAAAAAAATACCTTTGACATTGGCCGCCGTCCACGGGGACGGGCGTCTCGTCCATTCCGACCGAGAGAGAGAATGGGCGAGACTTCTGTCGCCGTCAACGGCGGTTAAGGGCCGTTGTCCCACTCCTTATGCCCCTCCCCCAATGACGCACACCCTCCCAGACCCCTTTCGCATTTTGGGCTTTTGAAAAATTCCCTGGAAATTGATTTCAAAACCAGTAAGGATGCAAAAACAATATTGGGCAAAGATTCCAAAATTTGAGTTAATTTTAGGTTAATTTTTTGACAATTCTGGAAATTGTGGTGAAATTTTGAATTTTTTTGAAGGCAATTTTAGCTTTTAAAAATACTTTGGAAATTTCAAGGGAATTTTCAAAGGTTTCTAATTTCTGAGAAAAACCTTTTCTCAAATATTTTGCAAAGTATTGAGACATTTTGTAAGCTCTTAGTCAATTTTGATCAAATTTGATGGAAAAGTTTACATCGCCATTTTGTCTGGGGAAAAGGATTCCTGAAATAATTCAGGATATAATTTGAAAATTTTAGGAAAAAAATCCCTGTAATTGTCCAATTTCTGGTAAAAAAAAATCCTATGCGCGTTAAAGGGGGTCTTCTCGGTGGGAAAGGTGCACTTCTACCACCTATTGGACTTAACTAGAACAGCACCGCAAAAAAAACAAAAACAAATCCTGACAGCAAAAAGCGCTAACTGTACAAAGAGCCATCTTTGATATTCCGTGTGAAAGGGGCTTCATTTTTGCGCTGAGGCTGTGTTTTTGTTCATTTTTTTTGGTTCAAACCACGGCACTCAAATGTGATGGGCCGAAAAGCTTGCTTTCGTCTTTCATCACCTGTGCACTAAAGCGTAGTTCACAATCTTTTCCCTCCATACGGCGACCATTCATTTTCTAGTGTGATTTGTTTCCTTTGCCCCTTTTGATTTTTTTATTTTATTTTTTTCCCTTTTGTATCTAATGTAGCAAATGTGACCCCTAAACCAGACCCCCAGGCACCCCCCGATTCCCTTCCCATCACGTGGTAGAGCGCCCTCCTCCCTAGCGGACGCCGCCGCCACGAATGTAAAAGGAGGAAAAAGTCGTTTTTTGTTGTTGTTGTTTTTCGGTATGGGCGGACGGCGTCTATTTTGTGTATGGCAGACCAAACCAATCGCTTACAGAGATGATATATTGGTTACAAGAGATGTTTATATATATAAAACCTATAAATCTTTACGTTGTTGTTTTGTACAGTATTTTTCCTAAACATTTACTGAAGATGTATTTTAAAGGCACAACACATCCAGAAGATTATTAAAGATTACAACAATGCTAATTGCTCTTCTTTTACAGACTTTTCAATAGTTGAGCGGTCGCCACGATAAAAACAAAACGTGACGCCAGACGACGCTTTGTATTTTTCCGTAACATCATCTGCGAGTCGTTGCCCTGGAGACGGAGGGTTTCCATGACGATGGCTATTGGGACTTTTAGTCTGCCTGGTGACTTGACGCCAAAGCTTTTAAAGGGAGAAACAAGACAGGCTGGTGTTCGGTAGTGGTACTGCAACTAATATTAAAGCTCAATATGTAAAAGTACATAGTATTAATGACAAGAAATATTCCTTCTTTCAGGGGCAGTCGAGACAGGTCACCAGGCACCCGTAGGTCGCATAGAAACAGAAAACCATCTGCTCTCACAATCATACCACCACCATCAGCAGGATTTGAACCCACACCTGCCCACACCAAAGTCCCGCTTGGGAACCTCTATGCCACGAGACAACACTCTACATTGGAATGAATAAACAATACTTCAATGCCAGAGTTTCCTGCTGCAATCAGGTTGAACTTGGTAAAAGCAACAGAAGTAACAGAAGTAATGGAATCACCTCGTGGCATAGTGGTTCGCTCACCTGACTCAGGTGTGAGTAAGTGTGGGTTCAATTCCCGCTGTTGGTGGCAAGATTGTGAGGGCAGATGGGTGTCTGTCACCGATCACCCGTAGGTACTATGTCATTTTTAAAGCCTTACTTTTACTTTCATTTTTAAACCCTAAGCCTTACTATACATGGTCGTTTAAAAAAAACAAACCTCTCTACACCATGAAGTTGTTACATCTTACATTGTCATTATTGGAAAGTCTTGACTACAAAAACATAGAAATAATCATGGGAAAATGTTTCCCAACCAAGAATTGAACCACATCTGCCCATTTGGCAGTCAGGTGAGTTAACCACTACACTGTGAAGTAGACACCTTACTTTGTCATAATTGGAAAGTCTTGATTACATGTATATAAAAATAATCATGGGAAAATGCTTCCCAACTGGGGTTTGAACTCCAACTGCCCACATGGTAGTCTGGTGAGTTAACCACTCCACCATGAAGTGGACACCCTTTGCTTTGTCATTATTGGAAAGTCTTGACTACACAACCATTGAAATAATTAAGAGAAAATGTTTCCTAACAGGGATTTGAACCCAAACTGCCTATATGGCAGTCAGGTGAGTTAACCACTACACCACAAAGCGGACACACATTACTTAGTCATTTTTGGAAAGTTTTGACTACACAACCATTGAAATAATTAAGAGAAAATGTTTCATAACAGGGATTTGAACCCAAACTGCCTATATGGCAGTCAGGTGAGTTAACCACTACACCACAAAGCAGACACACATTACTTAGTCATTGTTGGAAATTCTTGACTACACATGGTTGTCTTTCAGGGACTTCGTGTTTTTTTAGGAGAACAAGGTCCATTCATCTTCTTACCTGCCACCACCACCTCTACATTAAAGGCAGGCAGGTGAACCTTAACACCACGAGGGACCCCGACTATATATACATGGTAATTTTTTTTAATCTATTTCAAACGTGGGCCGTCAAAGTGCAAACATTTGACCCATTTGAGAGCACCTTTGTTTAATAATATTTCACCCATTTCATTATACACAGCTGCGTATGGTGGCAGTAAAGACTTTTGATTTGAAGACTTGGCTTTCATTTCAAACTATTATATTAAAAAAAAAGTCGAGGGCGTACCAGGAAATGACGTCACATTGCTGAGCCGGAAGTGAAACGGACCGGAAAAGACAATTTTCGTTTACCTGCATGCTGTGTTTTGTTTGCAAACGTCTTTTCAGGTTTTTAATCTTCTCTTTTTCATCTAAACGGCCTAATTTGGGTCAGCTCCAACCAAGATACGTTTGTTAAAGGACATGAACAGAAAAAAGTCCACCAAGAAGTTGTTGTTTTTTTACGATGGCTGATTTTTGTGTACTCGACGCATGCCGGAAAGGTAAGAAATGCTCCCGTTTTCTACATTGCACGTTTCTATAAAGATAAAGTTCCACTTGCATTCATAATATCTCCAAATCGAATTGCATTTAGTGTTTTTAATCGTTTCAAAGATCGCACAAGGACAGAAACCAAGACGGCTCAATGATTTGTCTAATTCGAAAGTCCTTTATAGACCATTTGTCATATAACGAAAATCCTAGATGTGGAAAGACACTCTCCAGTAATATTGGTGATATCTGACGACTTGATCTATTTATTTATTTTTGGTAATGACCATGTATAGTAAGGCTTTTTCCCCCTTAAAAATCGCCCATGTATAGTAGGGTTTGTTTTTTTTAGATATCCACAACCCCTTACAAAAAAAACTTTAGAATAGATATTTTTTATTATATATAAAAGTCAAGGTCACATAATAGAACAAGAGATAATTTGTTGTCAACTTTTATTTTTATTTTTCACATTATTGTGAAAGGCAAAAATGGATGACTTGCGGGATGGACGGTCTTCCAACGAAAAGGGTTCCCAAACTGTGGAGCGAGGACACCTGAAGACAAAAAAAATGTAAGTTTAAAAGAGGCAATCATGTTATTGTGCAGAAAATATTTGTTTTCTTTTGTTTTTCCTTAGATTCACCTGTGGTTGGCGGTGATGTAGGATGTCGTTTTCACCAGGTGGCTGACTTTGCCTCAATAATAAAGCAACAACTTACAATGCAAAAGGTAAACGCTTCCCCGGTTGTGACACAGTTTCACTTAGTTGTTTCTGTGTATTTGTAGTCAAGACCCTCAAATGATGACAAAGGAAAGTGTAGACAAATGGTGGCCTAGTGGTTAAGTCACCTGTCTCTCGTCTGGGAGACCTGGGTTCGAATCCCGGTCCAGACACATTTTCCCTTAGTTATTTCTGTGTACTTCTTGTCAGGACACTCAAATGATTACTAAGGAAAGTGTAGCCACTTGGTGGCGCAGAGGTTAGTGCACCGGACTCCCGCCTGGGAGACCCGGGTTCGCTTCCCGCTGTCGTCGTTTGGCTGAACACTACAGCATGTAGTTCAGAAATTGGAATAGGAAGAAGAAAAAAAGAAAAACCTTTTTAATTTATATTAAACACTTAGTCATACTTTTCAGCAAAAGGTTATATTCCGAACTGCCTTCGGCAGTTCGGAAGACACTTGATGGACCTGTCCGTGCGAAAGGCGTTCTCGGGTCGGCCTTCGGCCGACCCTCGACCGCTTGCTTGGTCAGTGAACCGCCGACACCGGGAAGCGAACTCACGTTCTCTCGGTGCAAAGGCGAGTGTGCAACCCACTACACCAACTCGTGCCCCACTTATACATAGGTGTTGAAACGTTTTATCCAAGGAAATGGGGTGAAACACTTAGTCATTTTTTGGACAAAATGCTTCATCCACCACTCAATACTTATACACTTAAACACTTAGACATTAGAACTTATTCTTTAAACTGAATAATATTGGGAAAATCTTTGCAGGCACTGGGATTTGAACCAACAACCACAGATGTGGGAGGCTGATGACTTAACCACTGGGCCACCTCCCTCTGAGAGTAAGTGGTAGTACTTATACTTTTATCTCATTCATTTACCTGAATATTATTGGGAAAATCTTTGCAGGTGCTGGGATTTGAACCAACAACCACAGATGTGGGAGGCTGATGACTTAACCACTGGGCCACCACCCTCTGAGAGTAAGTGGTAGTACTTATACTTTTATCTCTTTCGTTTACCTGAATAATATTGGGAAAATATTTGCAGGCGCTGGGATTTGAACCCAGGACCACAGGGGTGGAAGACTGATGACTTATCCACTGGGCCAACACTCTACAGGATTAGGTAGTAGTATTTGTTGTTTAGTCTCTTTTCACTCCTAGATCATACTTAGTACTTTTTGTACCTTCAAGTGGGAAAAGTTAGGTAAGTTTACAGAGCAGAGCAAACCATACTCTTGGTGACTCCCCTGACATAGGAACATAAGAATAAGGAAATTCACATGTGACATAAGATAAATTACCTTTTACTAAAAAATAACTTTAAACATTTTTTAATTTTACTTTTTTTTTTCAGCAGCAGCAGTTGGCATTTCCCCACCACAACCACCGGCTCTGGAAGAACCGCATTGTGATGTTGTTCTGCCAGTCACCCTCGTCCACATCCAGGTCTGCCAAATGACGGGGACTCAGCTCACACCCACGGATGTGACGGGGTGAGGCGAGGAGTCCTTGACTTGTCGGTGGGTCACCTGCACCCCGTTCTTCTCCTCCTTCTCCTCTTCCACCTTGTCCAATTCATCTTTCGTGACACAAAGACAATGATTTGTCAACACTACCCAAGATGACAACCTATTTTTTTTCTTTTTTTTACAGTGGCGACACGGTTTTCAACCTGGCAAGACGAAGGCGATGGCGACGTGCATCTGTCCCAACTGCTCCTGCGGCCAGTCAGCGAGCTTTTCCCGACGTGAATGAGAAAAAAGGTCACGTGACCAAAGTGATAATGTCGACGACAACCAGACTTACAAATCAGTGAGGACTTGCCATCCGGCAATGTTGTCCGCCTGCATCTGCGCAATGCGTCCAAAAGCACGACCGTGTCAGCCTCCGCTCACTGGGGCGCCGGAGACTCTTCGATAAAGGCACAAAATATAATACATGGTAAAAAAAATGTTAAATAAATAAAAGCCTTTCAATACACGGTCTTTTTTATTTATTTCTCTAGAAATAAGCCTTACTATACTATGTCGTTTTTGAAGAGAAAAAGCCTTACTTATACTATATCGTTTTTTGACGAAAAAAAGCCTTACTATACTATGTCGTTTTTTTGCAATAAAAAGCCTTACTATACTATGTCGTTTTTTGCGATAAAAAGCCTTACTATACTATGTCGTTTATTTGCGATAAAAAGCCTAACTATACTATGTCGTTTTTTGACGAAAAAAAGCCTTACTATACTATGTCGTTTTTTGATGAAAAAAGCCTTACTATACTATGTCGTATTTTTGGGATAAAAAGCCTTACTATACTATGTCGTTTTTTGACGAAAAAAAGCCTTACTATACTATGTCGTTTTTTTGCGATAAAAAGCCTTACTATACTATGTCGTTTTTTTGCGATAAAAGCCTTACTATACTATGTCGTTTTTTGACGAAAAAAAGCCTCACTATACTATGTCGTTTTTTAATGAAAAAAAGCCTTACTATACTATGTCGTTTTTTTGCGATAAAAAGCCTTACTATACTATGTCAATTTTTTGCAATAAAAAGCCTTACTATACTATGTCGTTTTTTGACGAAAAAAAGCCTTACTATACTATGTCGTTTTTTTGCGATAAAAAGCCTTACTATACTATGTCGTTTTTTTGCGATAAAAAGCCTTACTATACTATGTCAATTTTTTGCAATAAAAAGCCTTACTATACTATGTCGTTTTTTGACGAAAAAAAGCCTTACTATACTATGTCGTTTTTTGATGAAAAAAAGCCTTACTATACTATGTCGTTTTTTGACGAAAAAAAGCCTTACTATACTATGTCGTTTTTTTGCGATAAAAAGCCTTACTATACTATGTCGTTTTTTTGCGATAAAAAGCCTTACTATACTATGTCGTTTTTTGACGAAAAAAAGCCTTACTATACTATGTCGTTTTTTGATGAAAAAAAGCCTTACTATACTATGTCGTTTTTTTTAAGTAAAAAGCCTTACTATACTATGTCGTTTTTTAATGAAAAAAAGCCTTACTATACTATGTCGTTTTTTTGCGATAAAAAGCCTTACTATACTATGTCATTTTTTTGCGATAAAAAGCCTTACTATACTATGTCGTTTTTTGACGAAAAAAAGCCTTACTATACTATGTCGTTTTTTTGCGATAAAAAGCCTTACTATACTATGTCGTTTTTTTGCGATAAAAGCCTTACTATACTATGTCGTTTTTTGACGAAAAAAAGCCTCACTATACTATGTCGTTTTTTAATGAAAAAAAGCCTTACTATACTATGTCGTTTTTTTGCGATAAAAAGCCTTACTATACTATGTCAATTTTTTGCAATAAAAAGCCTTACTATACTATGTCGTTTTTTGACGAAAAAAAGCCTTACTATACTATGTCGTTTTTTTGCGATAAAAAGCCTTACTATACTATGTCGTTTTTTTGCGATAAAAAGCCTTACTATACTATGTCGTTTTTTGACGAAAAAAAGCCTTACTATACTATGTCGTTTTTTAATGAAAAAAAGCCTTACTATACTATGTCGTTTTTTTGCGATAAAAAGCCTTACTATACTATGTCGTTTTTTTGCGATAAAAAGCCTTACTATACTATGTCGTTTTTTGACGAAAAAAAGCCTTACTATACTATGTCGTTTTTTGATGAAAAAAAGCCTTACTATACTATGTCGTTTTTTTTAAGTAAAAAGCCTTACTATACTATGTCGTTTTTGACGAAAAAAAGCCTTACTATACTATGTCGTTTTTTGATGAAAAAAAGCTTTACTATACTATGTCGTTTTTTTGCGATAAAAAGCCTTACTATACTATGTCGTTTTTTTGCGATAAAAAGCCTTACTATACTATGTCGTTTTTTGATTAAAAAAGCCTTACTATACTATGTCGTTTTTTGACGAAAAAAAGCCTTACTATACTATGTCGTTTTTTTGCGATAAAAAGCCTTACTATACTATGTCGTTTTTTTGCGATAAAAAGCCTTACTATACTATGTCGTTTTTTGATGAAAAAAAGCCTTACTATACTATGTTGTTTTTTGACGAAATAAAGCCTTACTATACTATGTCGTTTTTTGACGAAAAAAAGCCTTACTATACTATGTCGTTTTTTGACGATAAAAAGCCTTACTATACTATGTCGTTTTTTTGCTATAAAAAGCCTTACTACACTATGTCGTTTTTTGACGAAAAAAAAGCCTTACTATACTATGTCGTCTTTTAAGATTAAAAGCCTTACTATACTATGTCGTTTCTGAAGAGGAAAAGCCTTACTATACTATGTTATTTTGAAGAGAAAAAGCCTTACTATACTATGTCGTTTTTGAAGCCAAAAAGCCTTACTATACTATGTCGTTTTTGAAGAGAAAAAGCCTTACCATACTATGTCATTTTTTAAGAAAAAATACAGTGTGCATGGTTGTCCGTCTCCTTAAGATCGTCCGGCCGCCAATTCAGGATGTCCGCCGCCTCTGGCCTCGAGACAGATGGGAAAGGCTTCTTTTTTGTAAATATCTAATACAACACAGAAGATTACAAATCAAACTAAAGATTGATACGGATATGTTTTATTTGATCAAAGAGGAGGTTAGTAGCACCACAATAGAAGACAGCGGCAGCGGGAAGGCCAGGAAATTACAAAATATGAGCAGAAAGTGACATCACACAAACATGACTTGAAAAAAGAAAGCAAAACACAAAAGCCGTTGGAGTCCAACTCTTGAAATGCGTCAAAAAAACGGCATCATCAAAATGAACCCTTCAAAGAGGTCTTATGATTCACTTGCTTTTCTGCTAAATTGGCTGCAAAATGCCAGTTCAATGTGAGTGCTCGCTTCTCTTGAAATACATGGACAAACAACTTGCTCCTCATAGTGTTGCCCAGGAATACTGTGTGATTGGTCGCCACTTTGAAATGTCCAAAAAAAATAACGGACAAACTGTCTTTTCTCCATTGACATGATCACCACCAATTCTTCCGCATTAACGTCTTCCATCTTCTATGCATGATTGGTCGCCGGGACAAAAAAAAATGCCATTCTCCTCCCAAAAGAAAAACAAAACAAAAAAAAATGGGGTTTCTTGTAGGTGACTTGCTTTTTCAAAAGTTGTTTGACTGGCAGTGAAGGGTCATTTCAGTCCTACTGACAGCAATAGGCGTCCAATCCTTTTGAACTTTTGAGTAGTTGGCAGCGATCTAGTTCAGGCCGATTGGACGCCCATGGCAGTCAATGGGAGTGAACGTGTTTAAAACTCCCCCCGCGCGCTCTTGGGGTGAGCGCTTTGTTTTTCGTCGGCGTGATCGGTCGGCAGACCGTGGAATGATCGAGATGGGCGATAAAAACGGGAGCGGTAAACGAGTTGGAGGCGGCGCCGGCCAGCGCTCTCAAGACGGACCGGCGTGAGCGTAGAGGTACTTCCAGATGGCGTAATAGTGAACGGCGGCGGCCAGAGCCACAAAGACGTGCCAGATGGCGTGCGCGAACGGAATGACGCCGTCGCTCTTGAAAAAGACCACGCCCACGCAGTACAACAGGCCACCGCACGCCAGCTCCAGCAAGCCCTCCGTCGGCCTCTGATGAGCACACACACGGCCTTCAGATTCGTCACTGGGGAAAACTAACTTCTTCACACCAGTACTTTAAAGCCTCTTTTAGTCTCTTTGCCTCTAATGACGATGATAGACGCCCAATTATGCTTGCTTATTTCTTCCTTCCGCTTAGAATTTCCTCATTTCAGTATAAATACAGACTTATTTTGAATTTTTTTAATGTATTTGTTTTAATTTCCATAGATTTGAAATGCTATTCAATACATTGTATTTGAATTAAATTTGTTTTATTTTCTATAGATATTAAATTATATTCAACACGTTGTATTTGTATTAATTTGTATAGACATTTTACCATATATTTAAAAATATTTCAGTATTTTATTATTATTGATTTCTATATGGATTTAATTATAATTTGACTATTTATTTATTTTGATTGGACCCTATTTCTTCCTATTTTCACGAATTTACAGCGCATTAACAATAACAAATATGAAGTTTAATAATAAATTAAATTAAATAGAGAATAAGATAAAAACACTCCCTAAATGGTGGTCATTCACCTATTCTGGTAGGTTTAGGGACCTATTAACCGTATTACCGTATTTGAGTACATATTTATCTCCACATTATTAACAATTTGTATTGTGTGTGTACACGTACTTACCATGGAGGTGACAACAGAGGCGGGCAAAAAGCCCATGGTCAGGTAGAAGGCCAGCTCCACTACTTTGTACCTGAAACATTTGCAAGAGAAACACAGGTCAGTCATTGGCCAGGACCAAAAGCACAAGACGGCGGCCAATGGGCGCACTTTTCGTGGTAGTTGAAGACGTAGAAGGTGCCGGCGGCCGCCATCAGCCACACCGCCCAACGCATGTGACACGCCACTGGGCCCAGCTCGCGGAGGTTCAGCCTGGAGGCCAAGAAAAGTGGATTCCAAGTCGTGGTCATGACAGGATAATGCACGTGTACATACCAAGGCGTGTAAGAGGCCGCAATGAAGACGTAGATGACGACTCGGTCACAAATGTGGAAACAATGCTCCACTTCCCTGAAATCCAAAAAAAGAATCAACTCAATTTCAAGGAAAATTCTCTCAATTTGTGTTGAAAAAAATGCGACAAATACAGCTGCCTAAATCTCTGCCTGGTGTGGCTTCCTAACCTCATGTGGCTCCTCTTCCAGGTGACAACATGGAAGACGGTAGAGACGAGGAAGAGGGCGACGAGGCCAAGGCCGTACACCCACGCCGTGGCTTGTTGCCATCCATCGGATGACAGACGGTGGAGGAGGGCCGTGCCCACTAGAGCGGGTGCGATTAGAAACTGTGTGCACACAAACACACGTGTAAACCGTCATGAACGGACATTCGATCCGTTCCGACCGGCCATTGTTCCATGGTGGACTTACTGCATGGGTGTAGCAGTTAGCGGCGTGCTCGTAGCAGGTGGGCTGGTAGCGACAGTTAGCGGAAGGCCGGCTGTTCATGAATCTGGAACATACAAAACAAAAACATTGGATAAATTGAAAATATTTCAGACAAAGAAAAATAACTTGCATAAGACGAATGGGACAATAAATCAAAAAGCTGTCCAACTTAACAATTCTTTGTACTCTTAGTTATAGTGATTTGGTTGCATTTCAATTTAGTCAATATTTACTAGCTTTTCACAAGCCAAAAGCGCCCTCTCGCGGCTATTTCCAATATTTAAAGGACTGAAACACCAGAGATTCTCTTAGAAGATGAAATAGAAAGTATCAAACAAAAATAGTACATCTTCCCAAGTGTAGTCAATGTAAACACGTTAACCCAATTCTCTGCTAATTGGTCAAACTCATACGTCATAAGAATGAGGTTTACATTTGCCCATGATCGCCACAGGGGGGCGACAAAGCGATGTTTTACAGAAAATGGTACGTATTCCTTAAATCATTTAAAAAGACTTCGTCATATTATGAAAGGTTATTTCCTGTTGTCATTCTATACACATTTCATGTTTTACAGAAAATATGACGTATTCCTCAACTCATTTGAAAAGACTTTCCATCATATTATGAAAGGTTATTTCCTGTTGCACATTTAATGATGTCCCACACGTGTTAAATTGAATAAAAAAAACACTTGATTACTTACCTGTGGAAGCTGTTAACTCTTTTCATTGCAGCGTCTTGTGATCCAGAGCAGCAAAAAAAAGATCACATGAATTAAAAAGGAGATAAGAAAAAAAGTGGGGCGGGGGGGGTGAAGCTCTATGGCCCAAGGGTAGCCACAACACTTGATTAGCATTAGCTCGCCGGCTACACGCGCACTAGCTACTGACTCTGGCAACAGTTATAGGGCACCATTTTAGTCTTTTCCTCCATAACATCCTGGATCGGGTGCTGACTGGCCACTAAGCCCGTGAGGTATCAAAGTCCATGATGGAAAAGCGACAACGAAAGGGTAAAGAAAAAATCCCGGCAGCAAGCCGAGGAGGACGCCAGTCACTCAATCAGTACACGCCTGCCAGCCAGCCACCCGGTGTTCCTACAGTGGGTGGGCGGATCCGCATTGTGATCGACAGTTGCTTGAGCCAATCATAATTGAGAAGACCAGTTGAAGGGTGTAGCCGAAATGAGAAATCATTGAATTCATAAACTATTTGAAAGATGACAATTACTATACTTTAAAATGTTCACTTAAAATATATTATATATATTATATTAAATTTGAACTTTACATAGCATTATATTATTTGAATTTTTTCAATTATAGTATACTTTGAAATGTTTACTACAAATATATTTTAAAAATTATATTGCATTTGCACTTTCCATTGCATTATATTTATTATATTATTCTTAAATTAGTGTATTTTTCTTGTACTATATATTGTTTAAACTTTCTTTACCCATGGCAGCCTGTGAGTACATTTTCTTTGATGTCAAATGGTTGACATTATTGACATGTATTTCATGACTATAAATATGTGATCCCTAAACAGTGGAATTCAATGATTGATTTAAAATGTGACAATATCATATACATTTTTCCCCCATTTTACAAATGGTGAGTCTGGATTTGAAGTTGTTGTCCAGATGGCATGTTATTACATAAGCGCGCTTGATGAATGAAATAAGAGTCTTTATGTAAGTGCAATCTCTACTTTGGGCCAATGACAAGCTGGCTCTCTCCAACTTATCCTTCTCAACAGAGAAATAAAAAAATAAAAGCCTAAACGACGCATTAAGGGGAATTATTGGACGGGACATGGCATGCTATTAAGAAGGCCTGGCAGCCATCGAATGTGCGCTTGAAGGAGATCTAGTTTGACCATCAAAATGGATTGGATATTTAGCCAAAAGAAACAAATACTGTCAATTTGATGGGCCAATGTTTTTTTCTGGAACACTACATTAAAAATTGCCACGAACATGACCTGAAATTGACAAATAAAAGTTGTCATCTTTAACCGAAATGGACAAATTTCCTGGGAATTTTTTTTTTGCACAAATGAAGGTTCATTCTGGCAATATATATATTATACGTATTAAATGAATTTGTTTTAAGGGCTCCAAACCTTAGAAAGGACTGTTGGCATTACGTAAAGTCTCTGAGCAGACGTCCCCAAAAGGTTAGGCTAATCCCCAAACGCTAGCGATGAGAAAGTAGACTTGGATTCGGAAAGAGAGCTGCCAAGACAAAAGTCACCTCACAAGAACAATGTGGGCCCTGAAAAGCATTCACACACACACACACACATCATCATCCTAGGCTTCATTTATCATGTTATGACCCCTCCACAAATGCGGATACAGACAGACACACTACTGAAATTGATCTGTGGCCTTTGAACATTATAAAAGGATGGATTAGATTTGTATTGTAGTCAGACAGTTATTTGATTTTACAACCTTCATCTATATCAGATTAGGCTCATCCAGCTAGCATCCTGAATGGCGGCCAATGTCTTTAATGTTTTTAAAATCTTAGAAATGCTGTCAAGTGATTTCCTCCATTCTAATAATGGGAATATTACTGTAAGTGTAAAGTTCAATGTCTAAAAGAAAAGTGGATTTTCCAACTAGACCTGGCCAGCCAGTCTATTGACAAAAGCCATGTCCTTCATCAAAGGTTACGTCCTTGCCCATTATAGAAAGTCTATATTTGGCATCTTTTTTTTTTTAGGCCGCCCGGGCAACCTTTCCTTTCCCCGAATGTTTTCGCTCACCTTAATCCCGTGGCTGAGAGTGCGTCAAAACAAAGCCAGCGGCCCTTTATCACTTGTGACATCTGACATTAGGCCAGCAGACTTCAGGCTTTGGCCTGCGGCGGATCCTCAAGCAGGATTTCACACGCACGGCCCGCTTTCCAAGTAAAAGGAGGACTAGGGTGTCGGTGGGGGGGTTAAAAAAAACAGGAACAGCAAGGACGGAGCAGTTCTGAGGGTTTCGGGGGGCGGGCACTCAAACCATGGTGCTCTTCTTCTCCCCAAAGTCTGCACGCGAGGGCTCGTGGTAGGTAGCGATCATGTTGGCGGCGGCGGCGGCGTCCCAGCGCGCCACCGGGGCCGGGGAGCTCTGCATGACCACCAGGCGGATGGGCGACTGGGTGGGCTGCGGGTCGGGAGCGTACTCCTTGGTGGGGTCCTTGCCGCGACAGTCGTACATGATGCAGGAGATCAGGAAAACCAAGAGTAGGATGACATAGCTGGCGATCAAAATGCACAGGTTGAGGGTGACCGGGTCGATCTCTTGGTAGTTCTCCAGAAAGCCCATGACGTGTGCCGCTTGGAGTGGAGGGGGTGGGTGGGGTGGTGGTGGTGGTGGTTCAAAGCCGCTTGGGGGTCGCTGAAGCCGTGCCGCCGGGGGCCTCCGGCCGTCCCGCCGCCTCCATCTTCTGCTCGGCGACTCCGGATGGGCTGGTTGGCGTTATTACATTCGCTGGTGACTCGGCGAGGGATTGTGGTTTATGTGGTGGCCCTGGCTGCGGTTGCGCGGGTGTGCGCGGGCGTGCGGCGTAATCTTAATCTCGATTGTGAGCGGGGATTGGCGGCAGCGGCCATCTGGCTAAATTCCGGCTCAGGAAAAGGGCGGGGAGATACGGAGGGAGATGCGCCTCCAAGTTGGCGCAGGTGAAATGGCCTTGAGGCTATTGGCCAATAGAGGGCAGCAATGAACAGAGGAATTGTTGACGATGCAAAGGTCAGCGACCTTTCCGCTCTCTCTTTTCACTCTCCTCATTTTCCTCTTCTTCCACTTATGGCTTCTTTTCGTTGGAGTTTTATTTATTAAAGGGACAGTACATATTAATGAACACACCCTTTTGTTCCTCTTGCATTTTGTTTCCCACGTCCTTTTCCTCTCTCCATCATATTCTCCTCCTAGGTGGGCCTTCCAGAGACAAACATTTGTGGCGGATGTGATTGTTTGGGAGGCCTCCACCCCGGCTGGCTTTACCCGAGCGACCGGTCTCTTGGTCTATCTGCTACGTCCATCTGGCGCGACAAGGCGAGCGGTGCCAGCCAGTCCGGAGCAAAAACGCCCGCCCGTCAAGAACAGGAAGTGCGGCGACTTTGTTGTTCCTTCCAAAGTCTGCCAGACATCTGGGGACGGAAAAAAAAACATGGCACATGATGACAAAGGTAACAATGCGGGTGATCAAATGTGACACCCGCAAGCTTAGTCTATTTTTCCCATCTATTTTTCTGAATATATTTTCCCTTTTCCATCTGTTTACCCATCTATTTTCCATTACCCAGCTATTTTCCATCTGTTTTCCCTTTTCCACCTATTCCCCATCTATTTTCCCCTTTCCACCTATTTCCTATCCGTTTTTCCCTTTTCCACCTATTTTCCTATCCGTTTTCCCTTTGCCACCGATTCCCCATCCCCCATTTGTTTTCCCATTTTGCCTCATTCTCCTCTTTCTGTTTTCCCTTTTGCTCAGTGGGTGTTCCATAAAATCTGCAAGTCGCACACTCTTGAAAGGGGTGCGCATTGTTGTGTGGCTCAGGGAGGATTATGGTCACCCGCCCGCCCGACATGGGTCCACCTTCCTGGTGCGTCAGCGGCCAGACGTTCCATGAGGTCAGCCGAGTGGCGCTTGTGTAACACCGTGCGTACTTGCCACTTCTGCCCCGACCAAAACAAAGCCTCCCGAGTAGAAAAAGGCCCGTCTGGTGGTAACTTGACACGTGTGATTTGTGTCTCTTTCAAACACGCTGCTGCATCTTCTTAAGACTTCCCGGATGCTTATTTTAAACGCCATGCTACTCACAGTATATCACATTTAGTTCGTTTAAGAGGGTTGCCTATTAACGGATGAGAAACTCATTTCAATTCAAAGCAGAAGGTTGAAAAGAGTCCCACGGTTAGACGTCTATGGTGGTCAATGGCACTGCAAGAGTTAAGGGAGTTGCAAACAAACCCGGCGGAGCTCCTCGGAGCCGTCTTGCGACATCTCGCCTTGCGTAACAACTTCACTTTTTGACTCTGGGTGCAACTAGCCACATTTTTCTTCATTTATGACAATTCGAGAAGAGGGGGGGGGGTCTTCGTAGTAGGAAAGGGCGCACTGGGGATTCTTTGGCGTCCATCATCTCCGAGCATTCCCCATGACGTATGACGCACGGGGGCCGGGGGTGGCTTTTACGACGTCCCGCCGGAGGGCCGGCTCCTCCCTCAAAGACACGGGGAGAAGAATGATGTCACTTCCCGGGGGTCTTTGAGTTTCGACATCAAAGAGGCAATTTTCGTAGTTTTGAAAGCACGGTGGGGACGTTTCAGGACCCGACCGACGGCTTCGTGCGTCACTCGCCGGGGCGCCATGTGGCGCCCACATGGAAATGGTCAATCCGAAACAGCCGTGAGAAGGAAGAGAGGAAGTGGAAGAGCAATGCAAGATGTTGTTGGCTCGGATGCACATGTTGGCACCCAATGCGAAATAGCTTTGATCAATTGTTTCAACATGAACGTGAACTAAATGTGGTTTTATGAACTAAACCAAAACAAATGATCAGATGAAAAATAAATATCACATCTAAAAGGGGCGGAGACTGAGGGAGGAGAGGCTCCGCCCAAAAAGGCAGTCACTTGTGCTCACGCTTGATAAAAAATAATTTTGCTGCTGCACCTCATTCGGATTTTAGCTACTCCCTGGTGGGGGCTACACATAGGAAGTATCTGAATGTGACACACACACACATATACACACAGATATATACACACATAAACACACACACACTCACACAGTCGCTGGGTTTGGCTCACCTTCACGTTAGCTAGCCACTGACGCCACTTCCTTCCCGGGCGTGTGAAGGTTGTGGACGGCGTGGAGGAGGTCCGCTTCCTTCAAACATCCTGCAAAAGCGCAGCTCTCAGACACACCAGGCGTCCAATCTTTATGGTTGGGATGGACGGACTGGCAGCAGCAGCAGCATTCAAATATTTCACTTTCTAGGCCTTGAGTTAGAATTGGACATATTTAGTAGTATATTGACATTTGAGATGGAAATGAGAATGTAAACACTTCAATTGTTGATATTAAGAAATATGCAAAAGATGAATAAACAATGAGTTTTTGAAATAAGTATCACATTTGATTTTAATGAAGCAGAAAAAAACTAAACTAATCATTTTTTTTCCAGTTGTGCAGCAACAAAACAAATTTAAATTATGTATTTCACATAAATAAAGCGAAAAAACAGAGTATTTTAAGAGTGATTTGTTGTTACTTTTGTTGAAAATAGTCTGTACTATATCAATTTTTTGTATTATAACTTATGGATCATCTTGTAATGTTGGCCTATCAAAATATTTAATACATGTTTATTTTTTGTTACCCGATTTTGATCCTTTTGACGTAATTTGGCCCGATTTTTGATCAATTCCATTGGGACGTCCCCACTAAATATCATTTAATCATTTAAATCAAAATATTTTGGAAGAACTGAGTAGTAATCATCCCCAAATGAAACACATTGATGTATATTAGAAGATGAAATTATAAATCATATGATAAATAGCTGGCGATTGTTCCACTTGTGGAAATTTTGCGGGGTGAAAAAGGCTGTGGTACGTGCGATTTGGATGTTGTCGTGGGGGTGTTGGTGGTGGTGTCCCCTTTGACGCAAGACAGGCGTTGAGTTGTCGTATCGGGTATCGCGCCGACGCATAGCAACGCAAATGCTGGCTAAAAATAAACTTCCGCGTCCCCACTATTTCCAAGAGCCGCACAACTTTCTTCTTCCTGCCGTATTTACGTCGCAATGGACGGAAAGACAAACTAAATTTCCTCCAAAAAAGTGTCGCTTTTTTCAGAAACGTCAAATGTGTGACTGAAAAATGGAGTGAAAATGTCACTAACAGACAGAAATGGACAAACTGATACATTTACTGGAAATATCCTACAAAATAAACAAATGTTATGTTAAAATAAGGCATTACATACACAGAAATTGAGGAAAATAATTCAAAAAAAATGACTAAAAATATCTGCTACAACTTTTTGAGAGATTGACAACATTTCCCAACAAATGTAACAAGAATTTTGTAGAAATTGACCCAAAAAAATCTCACTGAAATTAGACGATACCTTCAGAAAACTTTTCCCACATATTTACTGAAAGATGAAGTAAATTGACCAAAAATTGCACTCGGTAAAATACAGCCCAAATAACCAAAAAGCACAAATACCAAAAAAAAATTGACCAAAACATTTGTAGATGTCAGAGTAGAAAGTGACCAAAACAGATAAACCTCCAATTTTGACAAAAAAACTATCAATTTTATTTTTTTACTGGAAATTAACCCACATTCTTTTGCCTAATTTGCTTTTACCAAGTAACCAACTATATTGAACATTTTAACAGATTCAGTGATTATGTTTGAGTCAAGCTGCCAACCACTAGCAAGATGGTGGCGAACTGACAAGGCGGCCATGTTGCTAGTGGCAACGTTGTCTATTTTGATCATTAAAATCAAAGATTTTGGGGGCTTTTTTTTGTCAATGCAAAAATATTTTAAAGAAGATATTTCATGGTTATTGAGTGCCACAGTGGTCCAATCTATTTGGACTGGGTCTGCCAGCTCTTCTGTCGCCATTAAATATGATTTCTATATAATTGGACTTAAAGCTAGCATACAGTACATTTTCTTATACATGTTCCTACTCTTGAGTCCTAATAAGAGACATATGGACAGTGAAGGACTTCTTTTCCAATGGATGTTGTCAAGGGAAGGAAGGAAGCCCACCCTGGCCGTTTTTCCCGTGGTCCCGAAACCAGTCCCCGAGATCAAGGTGGTCTTCACGTAAAAAGTCTCCTCTGATGGGCCACCAAGGTGGTCTGGCTCTCGCGCCGGCGCTCCTTTTTGCGCCCCAGCCGGACCTTCCAGCAGACGGCGCTGGCCGCCAGCAGCGCCAGACCGGCCGATAACAGGACCAATCCCAAGTAGGAGATGGTGGAGCCGTGCGAGTTGAAGCCGTACGCCACCGCCGTCACCACCACGCCGGCGATCAGGACCACCACGCCGAAGGGCACCGTGCAACGGTAGCACGACAGCTCGGCTCCGCCCGTGGCCGCCGCCAGTTGGACTTCGTTGACCAGAGGGACGTCCACCACCACCACCGTGGCGGCGGGGCGCTGGCTCTTCTCCGGGGCGCTCTTCATGGCGTCGGGGGCGCCGTCTCCCTGCATGGCGCGCTCCCGCCGCTCCTCAAACGGGGCCCCCTGCCTACGTTTGACAACGAACAGGCGGCTATTTTAGTTCCGTCCATATTTTTCTCCAATTTGCGTCCATGCAAAAGCATAAATTAGCTGCTTTAAAGCGACGGATGGTCCTCCCGCACACCGACGCCGGCACGACGTGTCCTAGCGGTCGTAAAACGTCAAGACGTCGGAGTCCCAGCGGTGCACGCGCCAAGAGAGAAAGTGGACGAAGCGGACCTGGAAAGCTTCCAGGAGCCCCCCTAATAAACAATGAGCGGACTCCCGCAGATGTTTGTTGTCAGAATTCCCAGGGAGGCGTCGGCGGCGAACCCGCGTAACCCCCGGCGCATTCCGGGCCGCCTCCCGACTCGGGGCGGATGACGCAGGAGCCGGCGGCCCAGCACGAGCTGAGACATTCCCTGGAGAGCGCCGGGATGACATTACGCGCCGCTCGGACCCAATATTGCAAAACGCCTTTGCCGAAATAGCGCACATGGTTGCCATTTAGCGCTTTCCCAACGCACCAGCGTTTATTTTCTTATGCTTTCATTATTTGCGGTGTTGGACCCCTTTGCATATTTTGGCTCCCCGTAGCCATTCCGACACCCGCCCGCGTGCTATCGGCCGCTACTTTACCCATAGCGAGTTCAAAAAATATATATACATAGTCATACCTGGCAACCTCAGCCAATTGATCCCCTTATTAATGATAGCAATTCTTATTATTGGGCGATAATAAACCATCCAAACACAACACGGCTCATATTTTTTTTCACAAAAGGGCACATGTAAAAGTCTAAAATGTTCTCAGACGATCCGAATTAGAGCCGAAATGGGTAAAACGAGATCGCTTTTACAAAAAAACGTACTTAAAAAAAAATCCAAAAATAAAAAAGTTGTTATACACAATTTGAAATGATCAAAAAAATTGTATGAGTTCTATGTCAGTTGTGGCTTAGAGAAAGAATTGTGGTGGTTTTTCCACTATGGGATCACACAAGCTAAATGGCGCAGTGACTTTGTTGTAGTATTTAATTTTTGAATTTGGTTTATTTTAAGGTTTGGTTTAGAGAATGACTACTTTAGGGTTTAATTTTTAAATATGAAGAGATAAACAGTAGAATTTTTGTATTGGAGACATTTGTAGAAGCTACACTGACACTAAAAATTGGATTTTTAATATTTGAGGGACTATATTTTGACATTTTGACCAAAGATTGGTCTAGTGGTACGAAAACTAATGACAAAATTAGAAAACTAATGACCCAACTTGTCCGAAACTGTCATTTTTAACTTTTGAAATAGTATTTCTGTCTCCTATTTTTGAATGGTTTCAATTATTATTAGAGATATTTTTATTATTTGGGTAACAATATTTTTCCATGACCAATTTTAACAAGACACTCCATTCACAGTTTCTCACCGTCCCGTAAAATTCAAGCAACCGGTTAAAAAATAACGCTAACTGACGCTAAAAATCAAAAATAAATATATTTTGAGTCACAATTTGCTTTCATATTCAAAGTAAAATATTTATGGTCAGTAACACTGACCACTTCAAATGAATTGGACGTCTATCGCTGTCAAAGGCAGGCTATAAATCTCACCTGGGGGTGGAAATCCATGCCTGCCGTTGAGACTCAATCCCTGCGCTGCATTTAACTGGTTTAGGTGGGCGAAAAGTTTAGGGAAAAGCCCTTTTGGTGGTCTGAGTGGAAGTTGAAGCTGCAAGCCGTCACCGCGCGTCCGCCGAAACGCTCACTGAGCTCAAACTGACGTCATCGACGCGCTTCCATTGACGACACGGCGCATGTGTTAAGTCAAGCGAGCTAGATTGCTATCGCTAGTTTCCTGTGAGGTATTACACATTAAGAGCACGACAGGTATATTTGTTTGTTTTCAGTTAGCAAGAGGTAGTGGTTTAATTTAGGTCAAATAATAATAAAGATGTTTAAAAATAATGTTCAGAATAAGTCAGAAATTATTCAATTTTTTAGTGATACTTTTTACATGTTTTCAGGTTTTAATTATATTTTATTATTATTATTATTATATATTTAAAAATATGAAACCATAAACTGCAAAACAATTATAAAGGCAAATTAAAATAGGTGTGGCCGTGGGAATTGTATTGTTTTATTTACAGTCCCCTAAGGGTTCAACCAAGTACGTCTTTTATTTTGAAGGTTGCTTGCGGAAACCAAAGGCTTGAATTTGCAAGCTAGCGTCTTTCGGCTGTCATGTCTTCGCTGCGTTTTAATGACGGCGACTTCCAGGCCGCCTGGAAGGAGCTCGACGAGCCGCAACTGGACGGAGGATGGCAACTCTTCACCGAAACCATGGGTGTCCAAATTTACAGACTTTTCGACAAGGTTTGCTCGCTACTCAAGCAACGTTAGCTCAGTTTTCACATCATTCCCGGTAGTCAAGTGTGTCAACATACCCAGTTATAAATAATACGCCCTATTTCAAATGGACTTCTCGGGAAAGACAAAAAAAATGATTGCGGGGGGGCGTATTCTATACACAAAATGTATTATGTAAAATGTGTTTTCTTGTTTTTTCCTGAAATCCATTTTGTAAGTCAATGGCTAACATCGAGGATGAATGACAGAGTAGAGTTGGCTTCAAAAAAAAGGCTATTTTGACATTAAACGGTATTTTTTTTATATTATACAAACTATAATAACACTCAAACTAAATTGGGTCGGATTGAATGTTTTTTTTCATCAATTCTCTACATCAATTTGATTGACAGCGAAAGGGCAAAGGTCAACAGGAACCACATTGCACTTAATGTGCAAACGTCTCTATCGGTCAATGGCAGCCAATGACATTTATTTGCAGGAAACGGGCCTTTACGAGTACAAAGTGTGGGGTTCACTTAACGAGTGCCAGGCGGAAATGTGTGCCGACGTCTACATGGATCTGACGTACCGCAAGCGCTGGGATTCGTACGTTAAAGGTAACGCCCGGTCGGGTCACGTTGCCCCATTCGAGCCGTTTTTAAATTCCAAGGGTGACCTTATCTTTGTGTTCACGCGCATGCATTTGCAGAAAGCAGCAGGTAAGAAGGGACTAGTTGATCTCTAGGAAGGGCAAGTTAGTTGCTTGTAGATGCAAATGTGGCCTTTTTTTTCCTGGCTGGATGTGATTGTTGTCATTGTGGAAAGTCAATGTGGAAAGTTTAATATGCATCAATTAGTTTGGATAAATCAATTGTGTCTATTGGAAGATTTTACTCCATTAATGTCAATGTGGATTTATTTCCATTTTTATTGGAGGGGATATTCTCTTTACTTTTTTGTATTTTGTATTTAATTTTTTTTCTGTAAATGTATTACAATTTGAGTTGTAAATTACAATTATGAGTAGCAGGCCCCATTTTGGACAATAAAACTGAGCACAATAGCCAAAATGACATAAATACAAGCTAAAATGAATGAAAATACAAAAATTAAGTTGAAATATTAAAAAAAAAAGCTAAATCAGAACAAAAAACTTTTTTTCGCTGTGCCTTGTCAGAACTGACGGAAAGAGAGATTGACGGGCGGGCGGCCATCTACTGGGAGGTCAAGTACCCCTTCCCCCTGTCCAACCGAGACGTATCCTCCCGCCACCCCCGAGATTCCTCCTCTGTTACCATCCCGCCGTCTTCCTTGACAATTTTTCATCCGCAGTATCTGTACGTCAGGGAGCAACGCGTGCTAGACGTGGACGACCGCAAAATATGGGTGATCCTAGCCAGGAGCTGGCCCGAGGCGGCCTACCCCGAGAAAAACGGCATCCTGAGGGTCCAAGACTACAAGCAGACGGTGGCCATGGAGGCCGACGGCCAGACGGGAACCAGAGGTCTGGCTTTGACCGTAACGTAGCCCCGCCTACTACGTCTTGACAAGTACTTGTCTTTCTCTTTGTAGTTTTCATGAACTATTTTGACAACCCTGGGGGGATGATACCCACCTGGCTGGTCAACTGGGCGGCCAAGGTGAGAGAGGGCGGGTCAGGGAGTTATAATGAATCTGCACATCTACTGCCGTCAATATTAGCTGAGGATTTTTAGTGGCAAGAGCTTTTAAAGCAAAACAGAAAGATTTGAGAAAATTCCCATAGGCCAACTTAGGGATTTGAATGAGGTGTTTTTGTTTTGTAATTATTCCAGCATATTCTTCTGATTAATGATTCAATTTAAATGTTTTGCCTTGGAACAGAGCGGCGTTCCGGGCTTCCTGACGGACATGAAAAAGGCCTGCGCCGACTACCCGCTCTATTGTCAGAAAAAATGAACGTGATTCAGATGAGAAAACTCCTATCTTGGACGCGATTGGCTGACCGCCTATCGACCTGCTGACTTTTATTATCCAAACACACACTCCAGTGGTTTGTGAAATGTAGGCCTTTTATGGAAGGCTTTATCATCTCAACTCAATCAACTCTAATGACGAATGCAATGTACTTGATTGTCTTTTTTTATCTATCCTAATCTGTAATCTGTTATATATTTTAATATTTACACCCTGTTATTCTTTCCTGTCATTCTACACATCAATGCTGTAATATGCTCGATCTTAAAATGTTAATATATAATTAAATGTAGCAAACACTATGATATAAAAAATACCGAAAGAAAATCATTGAGTAAACAATGACTTAAAGTTTTTTGCAACTTGTTGACCTCCAAAGGCAACAACAATAGAAATTAGTCTTGAGGTCAAACATAACGGCACAATAGATGTACTTTCCTATCAAACAATTGTAAATAAAGCCAACATGTTATCCCAATTGTAATTAATGTAATATTCTTACCTTGATCTCTTGGAAAAGATGCTTTTTAGACGAAGTGGAGGTCGAACAAACAAACATTGAAGCAAGTCCACAGTGTATGATGAGATACATCTGGGTGTCACGTGATCGGACAAAATGAGCATCCGCCGCTTTGGCTGGTCAGCGACACCTAGCGGCGACGGCGAGGACGCTTCCACCACCTCCACCGGGGGGACAGAGCCAAACTTATTAAAAGACACCTTGAATGTATTTTTTGGGCACTTTTTGGCTGACTGAATGGTGTCATCAGAGTTGGTTACACCCACGGCAACAATGGCGTCTCTCATGTATATTTTCGAGTGGCCTCTACCACTGGACAGTGAGTTTGCCACCTGCGTCCGTCAGTGGTCGCAATGGCGGTCAGCTGAACGCCACCCAAAAATAACAGCGCTAATTGCCGCGTGTTTATTTCTGCAGAGGGGAGAAGCGCTTAAGTGTTTTTAGCAGCTTGTTTGGAATAATTAAGCTCTTTTACGATAAAACAGTCGGGCTAACATCATGCCTGTTTCTGTATGAACTAAACTATTCCTTCTGGCACATTTCCAAAAGAAAGAGAAGCTTAATGACTTTTATAATGTTTCTCATGATGGTTTAGATGATTTATTTTTCTGTAACTATGATAAAAAGAACATGGAACAAAAAACCTCTCCAGGGTCCGCCGTTGCGTCGGATGACAACGGGAGGGGGGGGCGGAGCTCGACCAGTCCGTATTGACCAATCACGAGACAAAAAGGGGCGCGGGTTAAAGGACGTCACTTTCGGCCGTGTGCAGAAGCGAGTCGTCGGCGTCCGTCATGACGCTGCTGTCCTGACTGTCGTCCGCCTCGGCGGCGGCTGAAAGGCAATCGAGTGGGCTCAGATGATGCGGTTGCCGTGACGACGAGGTGACATGGCGCATTGGTACATACCTTCGTCCTCCGGTAGGTATCTTTTGTCGATGGCATCTTTGATCTGGTTGTTGGCCCCTTTGGGGTCCAGATCCATGGCCCAGCTGAAGTTCATCAAAGCCAGGTGAGTCTGTCCTAGTTTCTTGTACACCTGATGGAATGGGTCCCCGTCAGTGAGCGGCGGGGAGGGGGGGGGTTCCCCCAAAAAGACGGGGCAAAGCCTCACCTTGCCGATGAGGAAATAAACCAGTGACTCTTTGGGGACAATCTGTTTCAACTCCTCCAGTTCTTGTAGAGCTGCCTGCACACACAACACAAAAACATTTTAGGACAGGTGTCAAAGTGGTGGCCCGGGGCCCATATCTGGCCCGCCTCATCATATTGAGCGGCCCGAGAAAGTAAATCATGAGTGCTGACTTTCTGTTTTAAAATGATAGATGTGTATTAAATGCCCTGATTTGACCCCTTTTAAATCAATAATTGTAATTTTTAAATACCTTTTTTTCTGTATTTTTAGTTCAAAAATCATTTAGTAAAATCTATATATTAAAAAAAGCTCAAATAAACATTGTTTTGGATCTATAAAAAAACGGAATATTCAGGCCTTTTAATCCATTTATATACAAAAAAAATCTAAATATTATACCTAAAATGGTACATCTGTTTAACAAATGATTTGAACTGACCTTATATTTGTCATTGGCAAAAAGGATGGAGGCTCTGTGGAACTTGCAGAGAGGATTCTTGGGGTCGATCCCGATGGCTTTGTTCAACGTCTCCAGAGCCGCGTCTGATTTCTTCAAGGCGTGCTGCACCTGCCGGGGGGCGGAGCCAAGCGTTTTTCCCAGTACTGTGACACACCCCACTGCCGCCACCATGGACTTACCACGCCGATGTGGCAGAGCAAGACGGAGCTCTGCGGGTTAATGCCTAGCGCTTTCCTGAAGTGGATTTCGGCCAAGTTGAACTTCTCCTGCTTGAAGTAGATCATTCCCAAGCCGTACCAGGCATTGTAGTGTCTGTTGCTGACTCGGATGGCGTTACGGAAACACGCCAGGCCTCGCTCCAGCTCCTCCGTCATCACAAACTCGTGGCCCAGTAGCGTGTAGGCGTAAGCGAAGCTGGGGTCCACCTCCGCCGCAAACACACACACAAAAGCTGCCTGTTACGCACTTGTCGGATTTTGTCATTTCTTACCCAGGCATTTTTCATCAAAATGGTTGTGTATTTTTTTTCTGGCTCACCTGGATGGCTCTCTGAAAGAACTTAATGGCAATGTCGTGTTCCCTCTGCAGGCTGAAACAGTTTCCCGCGACGCACCAGGCCTACACAGACGTAAGACGTTAGCTTGAGGGTCGACGGATCGGCGATGATGATGATAACAATGGCGACCGGACCTCGGGGCAGTTTTTGTCCATGTCAGTCAGGTCCTTGGACAAGGCAGACAGCGCCACTTCCTTCTGCAAGTGCCACAAAGTGGTGGAGTAGATCTCCATGCCTTCTACTCGGTACGACTCCATCCGCCGCACCTCGCTGAACAGACGCTCTGCCTGGAGAAGGAAAAAAAAAAACTTTTGGGGTCGGGAATAAAAAAATAAACATTTATGTATATAAAAAAATCCTGAATCATTTTATTGACCCACTTAAAAGAAAAATATTCTTATTATTTTATAAAAAGGGAAAAAAAAGATATTTTTGGTATGTGTATTTATTTACATTGAGAGGAAAAGAGTTAATATTGTTTTATTTATGTTTCTATTTTTATACTTCATTAGTTTTGAATAAAAAAAATGTAGCAATAAGAACCTAAATATTTGTCTAAGATTTCAAAAGATGTTTATTTTTTAGAAAGTTAAAACTATACTTCTTGTGTTTTTCATTTAAAAAAAAGTAAATGGATTTGAATGAATCAAAATTATCCTTTTTTAATGCTAAAAAATACACAATAGGAAAAAACAGATTTTTTTAACACAAAAATGACACTATTATTTTGTAACCTCACCTGCGTGTACTCGGCCAGTTCAAAGTAGGCCCGCCCCACGTGGGTGAGGACCCATCCCGTGTTGTAGTGCTGCGGCGGCAAAGCGCTGAGGATGGCCACGGCTTCGCGGCAGTTATACGAGCAGAGCGCCTGGTAGCCGCGACCCAGCTCCCGCAGCAACGCCAGCACGCCGTCTGCGCGAAAACCAGGCTTCAACTGGCCGCCCCCTTCGATTGGCCGGTTGACGTCGGCAGAAGGTTACCTGCCGCCGCCCTCTGGTGCTGCGGCACCTTGGCGTCGGGAAGACCGAGGGCCGGGTCCAGTCGCAGGATGTCCAGGCTCTCGTTAAGGTTGGCGCTGTTGGGCGTCTTGCTGGATTTACATTTGGTTTTCCTGTTGGGGATCTTGGGGGGGAACTTCATCTTTAGCTTCTTGCTGTTCTCCTAACAAAACAAAAAAAAATTGAAAAAAATCAGCAAGTACTTTCTGGGAATAGCTTAGGTTATGGTGTCAAAGTGGCGGCCTGGGGGCCAAATCTGGTCCGCCGCATCATTTTGTGCGGTCCGGGATGTTTATTAAATTTCCTGATTTTTCCCCCTTTTAAATCATTAATTGAAATTTCTTGAATGCATTTTTTCTGTTTTTGGTTCAAAAATCATTTTGTAAAATATAAAAATATTTTAAAAAGCTACAATAAACATTGTATTGGATCTATAAAAAAAACCTGAATATTCAGGGCATTTAATCCAGTTCTTTTTATCCATCTATATTAAAACATAATCTAAGTATTATATCTAAAATAGCCCGGCCCACATAAAATCGAGTTGACGTTAATTCGGCCTGCAAAACCAACCCAAGTCTGACACCCTTGCCTTAGGTGCATTGTGGGAAATGTGATGTCAGACGTGCGTTACCTTGGCAGTGGAGCTGGCGCTGGTGAAGAGTCGGGAGCTTCTTCTGGGCTGGACGTTGGGTGGCGCCGACATGCTTGGACTCAACACCTGAGGAGAACCGCTGAGACGCAAAACAAGATGGCGTTGACTCATTGACTGCCCAAAAAAAAAAAATTCCACTGCGACAGCTAGGAACAAACTTAATACATATTGCACAATATGTACAGATCATGCAAAGCGAGCAAATTAATCCAAAAAAATCATGCCATCATTTGGTGATGAAACGATATGAAAAATGGCTACCTAGCGTGAGGTGCCGATGTCTGTGAAGTGTTAAAGGGGATAGGCAAAACATCGCGGCTGTTGCCGCTCTGACTGAACACCGACTTGGACTGTCCCATCCTGGACACGGCCTGGAAAATAATTCATGGCGTTAATGGCGGACTGTGCGGCGGATGCTTTTGGGGGCGGGGGGCGTGGTCTAACCTTTTTATTGGAGGCCACCGATTGCGTTTCCATGCCGGACGAAAAGTTCTGCAGATACGTGGGGTCACCGGGACTCGGCTCCAGAGGCAAAATGCCGAAACTGCGCAAAGAGACACGTGCTTGACGGAACCACATAACACTGGCCCTCACCTGGGTAAAAATATATTGACTGTAAATTATTCTTTAGAATTGGAGTCAATTTGATTACAAATATTTGAAAGTGGAAAACATTTTTGAAAGACTTTTTGTTGTTGTTTTTCTAGCACTCTTATTATCTTTGAAATCAACTCAAATGATACATTTGCAAACATCTGCTTTTACTTTGAAAAACATATCCAGAATTTGTCAACGATAATGACAAAGCCTATGTCCGATTATTATTATTATTATTATAAAATTAATGTTTCTTGATGCGTCATTTTGGATTAGAATGCACAATTCCAGCTAAATATTTTTGCCCAGCTTAATAGAACTTATAATGAATATATCAGCCGATGAGTTCATTTTTATTTAGTGATCAAATGACGTGAAAAATGGCAAAAACGAGTTATTCTTTGCAAAGAAAAATTAAAAGCAGCCGTACCTGGGTGTGAGCGGACTGAGCGAACTGGGTCCACCCAATAAACTCCTCCCACTCTTAGGCTTGTTCTGTTTGGCCAATAAGGAGCCAGTGGTTGCCAGGGAAACGGGGTTGCCTAAGAGGGAGCCGCCTTCGGGGGTGATGAGCGACGAGTCGATGTAGGAAAGCGTCAAATCCGATGTCTGCTTCCCATTGGACGATTCTAAATTCAGACGATTTAACTCCTGTGGGGGAAAAAGACCTGCTTGAGTCTTTTTAAAGATACTTTGAGGACGTAAAAATAAACGCTGGCGAACATTACCAGGGTGTGCTGTGGCGTCTCCATGAAGGCGGTGTCCAAACGATTGGGTTGTGTCGGCGCGGCGCTCACGGAGGGGGGCGTCGGGGCTACTGAACCATGCTGTAACGAGGACAACCTGAACACCTGATCGGCGTCTGCTTTGTCACCTGCCAAAGTCAAAACCAGTCAGTAATGTACGACTACTACGCCAAATTTGGTTGCGGTACCTAGTAGACAAAGGTTCTGGAAAGGCGACCATAGGAAGGGATTCAGTGACAAACTCTTCCGGAAACACTCGGCGCCTTTGGTGGCGCGATCCGTTTTGCTGTTCACAAAAAAAGACAGACGTGAGGTTGAGACGGGTCGCCGTGGCGCCGCCGACCAATCGCTCACCAATAAATGTGTCCGAGTAGCGAGAGCGTAAAGGACGCCGAGTCTCCAAACTCGTTAACCAGGTCGTCTTGGCTCTTCTGTTTGTTGAGGACGCCGCCGATCAGGACCTGCTCGCCTTCGGCCAACCTGCCGGGCAAGAAACGATGACGTGGCACCATCGGCTCTATAACCCGACCGGCGGCCATTTTGCATTCTTACTTGCTGAGCTCCACGCAACATTTGGCCAACAGGAATCGCACCTGCGGCGTAGACGAGCTGTGCGCCTTGAGCAGCCGGTACGCCTTGTAAGCTTTGCCCGAGCGGTAGTAGCACGTCGCCAAAAGGTACAGCGCCTCCTCTGACCTCACTGCCGCAGACAACGGATACGGGTTCGACGTTACGTCAACCGGTTCGCGCCGAAGTCGCCAACGTTACCTTCGGCGTAGAGACGCTCGGCCAGGAAAACGGCGTCCAGGTAGGCGTAGTGGTTGAGTGCTTGCCACACGGCGGCCTGGACACACAAAAAATACCATGTCATTTTCAGTCACCCGAATGGACACCCAGTCCATTTAGAAAAAATGAATGATCATTTTTTAAAGCAAAATGTGTAACAAAATGTATGCCATCTATTCTTACAGTAGAGTTTGATGCGAGTCTGTACATGGGTTTGAAAAAAATCTGAATTAAACTGTGCTTTGGTTGCTGTTCTTGAAAGGTTTTTGGTCTGGTTTGCTCCAATTGGACCAAAGACCAAAGTCTTTTCAAGTCAAATCCTAAAAAGTCACATCCTCAATCCAATTCTGACCAATTAGTAGCCCTTCTATTTAACGATATGGTCTATTTTGACATACCGGTGCTTTGTCTTTTTTAGTGACTAAGCATCATTGGTCTTGTTTTGGTCTAGCAAATCGTCCAGCAAGTGAAAAGTGCAAGTTTTTCGTCGCCATTTCCATTTGCCACCCATTTTAAAAGGTATTAGCCCACTGACTGATTGAAGCTATTGTTCACATCTCCGAAATTTGGGGCGCACATGTTGTTTTTTTCATGTAGTTGGCGTTCTAGCGTCATTGGTAGGGCGACAGCAGGGACGTAAACCGGGCCGACTACTCCTTGGGTACTCGGCTTAGCGAAAGGGTAGACGTCGTCAAAAGGTGGTCAATGTGGCAGCTAGCCTTTACGCTTGACCTCTGTGACCTTCCGTAAGAGTTGAATTTACTAGACAAATGCCAGCAAGCTGCTACAAGGGAGGCCCGTGCGGCCCGAGAAGGCGCCTCCGTCCCCGGACTGGAGCGGCCGCCGAGGCCGGGACGCGGAAGAGCTACGGGGGGAGGGCTTCGATGGCGTCTAGGGGCTCCAGAGGAGCTTTGATTCTTACCTGGACGGGTTCTTGCAACACCGTCATTCCGTCGCCGTCGCTTCTTTTTCTCCTTTTCTCTCCTGTTCACCTCAGGCTCCAGCAGGATTTGAACATTCCGACCGTTAGCGGCCGAAGTCAGCCGGAAAATGCCGAGCGCGAGCGGCCGGAAGACAGGAAATCAGCGGAATGGGAAGGGAAATTGTTATCGCTCTCTAGCGGCTCCACGAGAAATGACAGTCGCTCTCAACCTTAAATAGTAGCATATAAACAAATGTCGTTCAACTTAACTTTACACTTATTTGAGGTCTTTACCTTTCTTTATGTCCAAGCTTTGTTTCACTTTATTTCATATTTATTTAAATTTCAACTTATTTCAACATGTAAACAAAATAAAATATTCATTTCTCTTATCCATACATGGGTTGCCTGGAGTCTATTTATAACAAATGAATTATAATAAATACATTTTATGAAATCTACACAAAACATGCTGTAAGAAATGAAATTATAATGTCAATAAACAAAAACATTTTGTAGCATTTAATGGTAAGCCAATATTATTTATTTATTTCCACATTCAGTAATAGTTCAAAAAGTATTCATTTTAACAAAACTAAATGAAAATATAAATAAGACAAAAAATAGAGTAGAAAATTAGTAAATGTTTGATTAAATACTGGCATAATGCTGGGCATTTTTAAATTTTGTTTGTGAAAAATTGACAAACAACTACCGGACTACAAAAGGACCACCTGACATTTGCACACATCAATCTTGTGAGCACATCTCTGATGTTGTGTTGTTGTGTAACAAAAAGCTGGTTCCCCAACCAATTTGGTTCTATTAGAACAACTTGCAGGCCAAAACGCTGGAAAGGAACCCAAGCGGGTCACAACGAGTAGAGCTTCAGCTGTTCCTCCATGTCGCCCTCCGTCACGTCGCCCAGAGCTTCGGAGTTCTCCCTCAGGAGCATGAAAATGGCTGCCAACTGCTCCTGTTGCACCCTGGGAGGACAACATGATGGATGGATGGATGGATGGATGGATGGATGGATGGACACAAACATGGCAGATGGATGGACAGATGATGGAAGGATTAAAAAGTGGTCACATGATTTTTTTTTAATGTAATTCATTGCCTGCCGTTGACAGCGACTGACATTCCATTCATTTTGGATTGGACACCCTTTGTTTAGCATGCAAAGTCATCTTTTGATTGAAAATATTTTGCTTTTTCTACTTTTCTACTGGTTTATGATAGCGTGACATTTTCTTTTGCAAGTCAACATTAAAAAAAAATCATGGCGTTTCTTTCGCCGAATCGTCTTCCATTTGGTTTTTGCTCAGTTCCGGATTAGCTGAAAGGTGGAAGAAAAAAAAAAAAGAAAGAAAGTGAAACCTCACCACAGAATGACATTCATGAGGACAAGCACCATGTAAAAAAAAATCCTTCCTGATACCATAAAGGATAAAAGGGCAATATTTACTGTTTTACCCTTTAGTAGAAAAAGTTGGGAATAAATAAAAATACAAAAATATATTAAATAAGTTAGAATGCTTACTCTTTTCCCCCCCATTTCATTTTTAAAGAATAGAAAAAAATGAATGAATGAATTTAAAAAATTTCAAAAAATGGCAGCCGTGAGTGACTTAGCGCCACCTCAACAACGCAAGTAAGTTTGTTGACGTTCTGACCTTTGCTCCTCCTCCAGTTCGTCCTTACTCATCAGCTTGACCATCTTGTTGGCTTTCTTCCCGGGCGTGAATGTGACTTTTTCGTCTTCCGCCGCCGCGCCTGCAACGTAAGCGGGACATATCCCGGTAGGGCATCGTGACAGCGCCGTCCATCACGCCAATCTCCTAATAGAATTACAGCCGCCTAAATCTTTGTCCTGACAGGATGAGCTCAAAGGTTTTCTGGGAACGCACAAAGACACGTGCTGCTAAGCTGCATTCGAGCGGCAGATGGCACTTCTGCTCATAAACACGCCAACGGAAAGCCCAAATACATTGTCTTCCTCACAATTGCCTCCATTTTACGCAAAAATATTGAGTGGAACGCTGGGAATGGGAGAGTTTTTACCGTTTAGTTCCAGTTCCGCTTGTCGGTCTGCTGCTGGTTCCGCCTGGTGGGATCTTGGGGACGGCCCAAGAGCCGTTTCACCCAAAAGTGGTTCAGCCAGGACTTGTAGGACCCCGTCACGTTCTGGTTCTAACTGGACGACGGATTCTCGTTCTGAGACTGCTTTTAGAGAAGTTTCTGGAAGCACCCGTGCTACTGAACCAGGTTCATCAACTGCTGTGACCACTTCTACTTTGACTTCTTTGGAGGGTTCTGCCTCTGGGGTTTTTTCCAGTACTGCTTCATTGGGGGATTCGGAATCACCATCCAGATGCTGACTTGATTTTGTGTGAGATTCTGGTTGAGCAAACACTTCTGGTTTGGTTACAAAGGACAGTTCTGCAATCGAAACTCGGTCCAGTACAGCTTTGACGGTGGATTTGGAGACCTGTTCCAGAGAACAACAGGATTCTATGGCAGAATCTGGTTGAGTAACTGTTCCCGGAAGAGGGACAGTTTCTGGTGTAGAAAGAGGTTCTTGTTTAAGCTTAGTTTCTTGCACTGGGTTTGATGATAAAGGTGTCTCGGGTACAGGTTCTGGCTGACGGACAGTTTCTGGTGTTGAAAGAGGTTCAAGCTTAGGTTTAGTTTCTTGGACTGGATTTGGTGCTAAAAGTGTCTCAAGTACAGGTTCCGGATGAAGAACAGTTTTTGGCTGAGGGACAGTTTCTGTCTGAGGGACAGTTTCTGTCTGAGGGACAGTTTCTGTCTGAGGGACAGTTTCTGTCTGAGGGACAGTTTCTGTCTGAGGGACAGTTTCTGTCTGAGGGACAGTTTCTGTCTGAGGGACAGTTTCTGTCTGAGGGACAGTTTCTGTCTGAGGGACAGTTTCTGTCTGAGGGACAGTTTCTGTCTGAGGGACAGTTTCTGTCTGAGGGACAGTTTCTGGCTGAGGGACAGTTTCTGGCTGAGGGACAGTTTCTGGCTGAGGGACAGTTTCTGTCTGAGGGACAGTTTCTGGCTGAGGGACAGTTTCTGGCTGAAGGACAGTTTCTGGCTGAAGGACAGTTTCTGGCTGAAGGACAGTTTCTGGCTGAAGGACAGTTTCTGGCTGAAGGACAGTTTCTGGCTGAAGGACAGTATCTGGCTGAAGGACAGTATCTGGCTGAAGGACAGTATCTGGCTGAAGGACAGTATCTGGCTGAAGGACAGTTTCTGGCGTTGACTGAGGTTCTATTTGAGGCTTAATTTCTTGCACTGGATTTGGATCTAAAAGTGTTTCAAGTAGAGGTTCTAGCTGAGGGACGGTTTCCAATGTTAAATGCTGGTCAAGCTGAGGGTTAGTTTCTAGTACTGGATCTGGGACAGTAGTTCCCTGCCCTGAAGTTAATGCTGAAACTGCCTCAGAGACAAACTCAACTGGCACATGTTCTGAAGCTATGGGGTCCGGCTCTGCTTCTAAAAGGAGTTGCGGAACCGAAACCTGCTCCTGAAAAGACGTCGATGCTGGGACGGGGTCAAGGGGGTCGTCTTCTGACTGGGATTCTTGAACATGTTTTGGAACTTTTCCGGATACAGCTTCTGATTCCGGGGCAACCTAAGGAAGATCAAATGTCAAATTCAGTCACGAAGCGGGAGTGAATGATCATGACTCTGAGCCATTAAACGATACGTTTTAAGAATGCATCCAAATGTGGTAAGCACCAACTCTCGCATCCTGTCACTTGCAGGTTCGCTTTTTGACAAGCTGCCAGCGCCTGCTGCTGACACATGAACACACACGGGACTTCTTCCACATACGAAGAGTGAAAACACCTCAGTCACGTTGCTTCAAACCCACCCTCACTCCGTTATAATTTGACCTAAGATCAGAACACCTGTTGAAGATTTCGGTCACACTATTGATTACAAGTAACATTCATACAACAACATTAAGAATGCAATTATAAATGTGTTTGTTTTTTTTCTATTTAGGGCTCCATTTTTTTCCATTTCAAATCTCTATCCCATGTTATCCTCTACTTTGAAGAAAGAATAAATTTAAAAAAACACCTGTTGTCATCACAACTCGATCAAGTGGACGCAATGAAAGATTTAGAATCGGGTTTTAACTTCTAAAGTGAATTAACCCAGATAACGTTGAAGGCATATCAAACGACGGCAATGGCGTCCTCCTAACGTGCAGTTAATTAACGTGATTTGAATGTTGTAAAGACGGAACATTTTCATAAGAAAGTGACGAGAAGACAGACAACCTGAGGCTCAGCCGTCGAACGTCTGGACGAAGGCTGCTCGTCCGCGACGGTGTACGGGACTGAGGGGCCAGCCGCCGGGGTCCCAACGACCGGGGAGTCGGTCTGCTTGTTCCTGCGGCGGAAGAGAACGGCGGCGGCCACCAGCAGTGCGAGCGCGGTGACCGCGACGACGCTCGGTTCCACCTGAAGCTCCATGTCAGCCGAGAAAATGCAGTGACGACGAGTCAAACTTTATACTCCTCCGTCAAGTGTCCGGAAACGCCATTTTACAAACATCCGGCTGGGTTTCAAAATAATGGCGTATCCAAATGTCCCGCATCCGGGAAACCAAAACATTACGCAGCGAAATAAAAAGAAATGCGTAAAAACCCAAAACAGTTACACTCCAATTGTTTTACTCCTGAATTTTACTACTCATGGTTCTCCATACCAGAGAAGAAATGTGCCATAAATTGATTTTGAAGTCCATGGCAAGCAGACAATATCACGTACCATGATTCAATTTACAAAATATTTTATTGGGCAACACAAATGATTATTGACAAGGCACATGTGTTTACTAGCAGAAGTTTAAACATCTTCGCTGAAGGAACGTATTGACTACAGTTTAAAAACAAAACAAACAAAAAAACTGTCATCGCGACGAGCTCCTCTCTTTACTGAGGCAGTCGTCGTGCCCGCGGGCGTCCCCGTTGGGCGCCGAACCACACGTACGCCTCTTCTTCCTACGGTGGGAGGCCGCATCCCCTTCTGAGCACGATTCAGCCTGTAAGGGGAGACAAAATGAGTCAATAGCTGTAGCATTTAGCTAACTCATAGAAAACAATTGACAAAGCTATTCACTCTACTTATTAAATCCACAAAAGCCACATTATTGCCATACTATTACAGTCACTCAAGTTTGCGAGCCAGCGTGTGCGTCACATACGTCGGAGTCTGAGTCGGAGGAGCTGGACGACGATGAGGACGAGTCGCTAGAACTGTCGGACGCGATTCCCGTAGACTCCTGCAGGTCCACTCGGTCTGCCAGCGCCGCCAAATCGGGTCTCTCCTGCTTCAAAACCCTACAACAAATGCACACACGCACGTTAAACGCACGTTTTAGCCGCCACGCCGCCGCCATTGGCTTCGTACCTGTACCACTTGCGGGATAGTTTGGGGCGTCCTCGGACTGTTTTGTGCCAAACGATGGGGAAGTTGGTGGTGCTGGCAAAATTTTGTGTGACGGCGATGGTGGTGTCCAGGTTGAGCACCACGTGCCACCAGCCGCCTGTTACCGTAACAACGGACGAAAAGTTAATTGGTTATCCGTTTGCGATATCTCGCGGGTGAGGGGATTTCTACTGACCGGGCACAAAGACGGTCTCCCCGGGTTTTTGGAGTATCTCCAGCGGTCGGAACTCCGTGGGCCACCCGGGCTGCTGCGTCCGGGGGTACACCACGTTGAACCAGGTGATGGCCTCGTCCTGCTGATTGCCGCCGTCGTCTCGCGTCACCTTGATGAGGTCTCGTGGAGTGTTGGTGGGGAAAAGGCACCACCTCTTGTGGCCTTGCACCAGAGCGTTCCAGGCGCTGGTGCCCAGTGGGTCGATATGGATGCCCGTACCCGAGCGAGCGGGACCCATCACAAACCACCTGGAGACCCGTGGGGGAAAAAAAAGTCATGTTATGTCACACAGTGACGGCCCGGCGCCACCTGGAGGCGATTCACTGACCTGTAAGGCGGCCGTCGCTTCTCCCCGGCGAACTGGAAGAGGTCATCGGTGAAGAAGAGCGGCACCTCGTAGTCCTGCAGCAGTTTTCGCCGCTTGGCGTGCTCGCCGTAGCTGCTGTCGAAGATGTAGAGCGGGCTGTCGTCGCGAGTGCCCTCCAGGTACTCCACGTAGTATTTCATCTTCATCTTGACCGAGTAGCCGTCGTTGTCCTCGCCGCATTTGAACTTCTGGTTGCGGTACTTGCGTTTCAGGCGCTCCAGGGTCCATTTTTGCTGGGCGGGCCACGACTCCTGACAGCGGAGGAGAACGACGGGCTTGTAGGGCCTTTCGAAGCGCTCGATGAACTCTTCGGGGCTCGTGCGCACTGCGTCCACGCGTTCCACGTTGTCCTGTAGCGATAAAAGCAGATTTTCTACTGATTATGAATGTGCAATAGTTCATGGGCTTGAATGGCTGTTAATTTTTAATCACATAGTGCATCAAATTTAGCTATTCTTGCTCTGCTTTGATGCAATTGGTTGATTGGGAATCACATGATTTGAGGTGCTGTAGCCATTGAAAAGGCTAAAAAGTGACCTTTTTTAACTTTCACACAAACGTGACCGTTCAGAAATATGAAAATTCAGTGCCATATCTCGGGAAACATTTTTCTTCATTAACAATTAAGTTGCAATTGAATGAATGTTCATTTATCTTGTGTCGTCACGTTGAGAATATTCTCGAAAGAGTGCCGACGTGATTCGTTAGCCACACTGCTACCTAGCATTAGCTTACCCCGACTGGCCACATTACCTTGACAGAGCTGTGCGACACGTTAAATGTATCATGATACGCGTGTTTTATCCAGTCTAAGGAGTCCTTCAACTCTGGCCTGGCACTGCGTTTGGCCTCTTTAATCCTCTTCTTGCTCTTGTGGTTCATTCCTTCCGTTTCGTTCCCGTCGATATTTAAGATAACAAGGAGCTAACACTTGTGCACTCAATTCGTTTCACAGCCGAATCGGTAGACACCTGGCCAACTGTTTCCTCGATTAAGACGTCGAAACATGTCAAACACAATACCGTCGCAACTCCAAAGATGATTCTTATGACACTGAGGAGTACGTTTCACGTGTCTGCATGGCGTTGGGGGAAGCTTGTTGTGTTAGCCGGTGGGTGAGGTACACAAAACTCTTTCGCAAACCCTGGCCATGATTGGTCATCCCCCTTAACGCCTATTGGCCAATACGCAATGGACCGCAAGATGGTCCCGCCCATAAAAATAGCCACTATTTTTGATTGGCTGTTAGTTTTTCTTCCACCAGAAACGGAAGAGAAACGAATTACACTGATGGAAACTGTCGGTTTATTCAATATGTGTTCGTATTTTGAGAAGATATGAACGACACAAAAGATGAAATCTCCACGGTGGGTCTCAGAGTGTTCACCTTTGAAGAAAAAAACAAGACGCACGAGTCGTTACGCGTGTCCATACCTGAGGTAAGGGGCTCGGAGGAGTCAAAACAAAAGGCAGAGGATCCCCCAAATTCAACTAACTTTCCGGGGGAAACAAAAGACAACAGATACATTCTACATGCGTTGCGTAAATATTAGAAAGCTCGCATTTTGTGCATACTCCATACGCGATTTTGTCGTATTATTTCAAAATATCCCATATTTTTTGTGTCATTGAACGCAGCTACACACGCTGACAAAACCGTCGAAAAATGTGTAAATATACGACTTTTATCTGATCAATTTTTTTTATACGTGTCATTTGTTAAAGTTGTCCATGACAGATAACCAATTTTTGGCTGGTCACATTTTAAAAATAAAAACATCCTAACTAAAAATGTAGCAACCCTGGCTAATGTCATCTTATTTACTTTGCGACATTGTGTCCACATGAGTGATGAAAGAATGCTGCTCTTCCCTTTTTTGTTTTTTCTTCAGGTCCTAGATGCGCATCACGGCATGCACGTGTGGCCCTGCGCGGTGGTGTTGGCTCAATACATATGGAACAGAAGAACTCACCTGAAGGGCAAGACAGTGTTGGAGGTGATGCTGGCAGAGGCGCGCTGACTCTTCCCAATACCATCAATTCGATAACGCCTTTTGCTCCCGCAGCTGGGCGCAGGTGTGGCTCTGCCGGGCGTGCTGGCATCCCGCTGCGGCGCCAAGGTCATCCTGAGCGACGACGCCGACGCGCCGGCGTGCGTACGCAACTGCAGACAAAGCTGTGAGGCCAACGGGATACACGACGTGGAGGTGGTGCCTCTCACCTGGGGGGAAATCTCCCCGCACTTGCTGCGGCTTCCGCGCCTCCACCTGATTTTGGCGTCTGACGTTTTCTACGAGCCCGATGGTAACCGGCAGGCGCGTCCTCGCAATGATTTCTGCTTCAAGGAAGGGGAAAGTTGCACTTGCTCCTCACCACAATGTGCTCTAGATTTTGAAGATATCCTGGTCACTGTTGCTTTTCTTCTGCGAAAAAATCCAGATGCAGAATTTTGGGTGACGTACCAAGAACGAAGGTGCGTTTGAAATATTTCCTGAAAATGTATGAATAGTATGATAATATTTAAGTTGTTTGTTGCCATTGATGGAGATTTCAAGCACTAACAAAAACACATGTATTTGCTTATGTGTTAGCGGCGATTGGAGCATAGAGGTGCTGCTGCACAGATGGAAGCTGGCCTGCATGGACGTAGACTTGGAATCATTTGACGCCAACAAATCGGAGTTGGCGGGCTCCACTCTTCCCGGCAACCACGTCATTCAAATGATGATCATAACGCTGGCAAAGGAGGCATAAAAAAATCACGTACCTTTTCTTCGCCAGTTTGCCATTGGAAATTGCCATTGGAATTTGCCATTTGGACTGGACAATCTAGAAGGATGAGAAGTTCCTGGACTCCGTGTTCTATTTCAGATGGGATAGATGGGAATGTCAATTAAAGATAGAATGTAAATTCACTTTTGCTGAATAAACATTGACACTTGATGTTTCTTTAATTTGTCTTCAGTAGCTCATGAAATGTTTTAAAATATGACCATATGGTATTTGGGTGAAATGTAGTATCAATGAAAAACAATGTCAAGTTGAAATGATACAATTACAGTTACCATGCAATACTGTTTTAAACATAACTGCTTTTTTAACGAGGAACTATCAAGACAATATCCTCAATTATTAATGTGATATCCTAAACATGTAATTTGTTTAACCGAAATGGGTCTAAACTTTTGACCAAAAGTATCTTATGAGTCTTACTAAATATGATCACTTGCCCTAGAATGGTATCGTTTCGTATAAGAATTCCTAAATAAATCTAAGGTCAATTGTGTGCGTTTAAATCCTTCCAGTTCGGGACGCTACCAAACAAGAATGTGGGGAAAAAAACAGGTTCGAAGAAGAGCATCGCTATTTCTCCCACAATGCAACAGCGCAGTGATTCCCATTGAAGCTAAGATGGCGGACCGGCGACGGAGGCGGAGGCGCGCGTCCCAGGACAGCGAAGACGACGACGACGAGTCTGCTTCGGGCTCGGAGAGCCCCAAATCAGGCTCGCAGACGAGCAAGAGCCGCGGCCCCAAGGAGCCCGAACCGCCCGAAACCGCTACTGAGCGGACCGAGGCCAAGGAGGAAGTGCAGTCCGAGTGTGTGAGTAGTTAGCTCAGGGCTAACGTTAGTTTACCCGCCAGCGAGGCGGCTTCCCTGCGGCAAATGTTGTCTCGGGGGGGTCCTGTGCTAAATTTCACATTTCCACGCGTTAAGTCAAAGTAGCCTCCATCGTTTATGACTTAATCAAACGATGTCAAGCCTGTAAAATTTAGCAACAAGAAAAAATCCGAGTGCGGTCTACTTTCGGGACTCTTAGGTCCTCCTGCGTGACGTCACACTTTGTTTATGGCCACTTGTCGAATTAGGGACTCGATGTGCAATTAGTCGTCAAGCTTGTTTGTTTGTTTTTTCTCCCCAGGAGAGTGAAGATGGCGTAGGAGAAGGTAAGCGTTTAGAAGCATCCTCTGCCATTTGCCCGTGTCAGAGTTGACACCCTCCCTCCGCCTTTCTAGCCGTTCTCTCGGACTACGACAGCGCCGACCCGGAAGAAAATGGCTCCCGCTCAGAGGTAAAGCAAATATCGGAACGTATTTGTGACCTTTGAGATTACTCACCCTTTTCTTGCTCTTCCAATAGGGAGCGGAGGAGGAGGAAGATGACGGCGAAGTCTACAGTGACGACGAAGCGGCAGCGGTGGTGGCGGCAGCAGCGCCGGCCGCGGAGGCGGAGCTCCCTGCCCCGGTCCAGCAGGAGCAGGTAGAGGATAACGAAGATGGAGATGAGCCTATTAAAGAGGAGGAGGAGGAAGAGGAGGAGAAAGCCAAGTCGGCGGGAGAACGGCAGAGCGGCGACGGGCAGGTTAGCCTGGCTAAAAATAGTTTCAATGAAAAAAGTAACCATTACCTTAACTGGACTCGGGTTTGACCCCCCCCAGGAGTCCACGGAGGACCCCGAAAGCAAAGCGGGAGTACAGCCCGGCCAACGGCTCGATGACGACGAAGACCGCAAGAATCCGGCATACATCCCACGCAAGGGCCTCTTCTTTGAGCACGACGTGCGAGGCCACACCCAGGAAGACGAGAGGTAAAGACCGCCAAGACGCCGTCTCTCCACCGCCTCACCGCTGCGTCCCCCCCGGCAGGCCCAAAGGCAGAAATAGGAAGCTGTGGAAGGACGAAGGGCGCTGGGAGCACGACAAGTTCCGCGAGGAGGAGCAGGCGCCCAAAAGCCGCGAAGAGCTCATCTCCGCCTACGGTTACGATATTCGCAATGGCGAGCGCGCTTATGGACAGCGAAGACCTCGGTGAGTGCCGTCCCCTACTTTGGGGTTTTTAAACCTATATTTTAATATGCATTGAATATTTTTCAACATGTTGAAAAAATTCAATGCAACATACAATAATAGATAGAGAAAATTCCCTTTGACATTTCTAATTTGACTTGTTTAGCATTTTTTAGTCCAATCACGTGCCTTCATTTGTCCTCCAAAATGATTTTGTGCCCAGGCCCAGCATGTCCCCCAACAGAGAACAACAGCAGCGATGGCGAGAAGGGGGAGAGCGATTGCCGCGCTCTTGGCAGAGCGCTCGCGGAGGAAGGGGCGGTGGGCCCCCGCGAGGAGGCCCCCCTCACCACGTATCTCCCGCTACCACCCCGCAAGCGTACCACCAACGCGACGCCGCCATCTACCGCGGCCGAGGCCCCCGCCTTCCCGCGCGGCACACGTCGGAATCGCAAGTCCCTCAACGGGCGTTCCCCAAAACCTCGCCCGAGCCGGCGGTAGATGGGGCGAGGGTCGTAGAAGACCACCCGCCAATAAAAAGCGGCCCCGGGAGAGAGGCCTCACCGGAGCGGCGAGGGGGTGCTCCCTCTGCCCGCCTCCCACACGCGCCGGCGTCCCCCGGGGAAGCCTCGCCTCCCGCCGAACGGCCCGTGGAGCGCAAGTCGTACTCCCTGGCCCGGAGGAGTCGCTCGCGGCCGTCCGAAGTGGGCGGCAAGCGGGTGGTGTCGACGGAAGAGGCGGCCATACCCGAAGACTCGGCGGTGGCGGCGGGCGCGGAGGAGCTGGAGCGGGACGTGGCTCGGCTGAATCTGGTCTCCGGGCGGACCTGGAACCAGAGTCCCACCTCGTACGTGCACCCGGAGATGAGAGGTGAGGCGCGCTAATTGAAAGCGGCGGATTGGCGCTCCACTGAAATGACAATTGAATTACAGAATGAAAGGACTCACCGCCAACTCAATTGTCTTCCCCAGGCCTGCACGTGGGCGGCGGTCCTCCTCCTCCTCCGCCGTCTTTCTCCGGCTTGGACGAGATGTCCGGCAGCGCCAACCGCGCCAAGCGCTACTCGTCCCAGCGGCAACGGGGAGTGACCGAGGCGCCCCCGCCTCTGCACGTGGGCGTCATGGAGGGACACTTCTACGAGCCAAGTGAGGACTCTATAGAATGAAGCCCCACCCCCCTCCCCTTGACTGACGATTGTCTGGACCTTTCCTCAGTGACGTACCCGGCGCCCATGTACGCGCATGGCGACGCCCCGGCCCCCATCGCGCCCCAAGGCATGCTGGTCCAGCCTGAGATGCACATCCCCCATCCGGGTCAGTTCCCCTAAAAGCTGCATTATTTTGATCGTAGCTGTGTTTACGTTTTTTAACCAGAAAATGTAAACGGTTTCTTATGGGTGTGTCCTCCTCAGGTCTTCACGCCCACCAGTCGGGAGGTCCTATTGCTAACCCCGCCATCTACGGAGGGCCCCCCGTGTCTCTGTCACCTGGGCAACCGCAGCCACTGCTGCCGCCGCCTTTCTACCCGCCGCCGGGGGTCATGACCTTCCCTTATCCCACCATGTATCCCAGTCCGCAGGTAAGCTAACGGTGGTCGGGGGCACAAACGTCAAGACGGTGACGTCCTCTTACTGCGTGCAGGGTCAATCGCAGGTGACGTATGGGGGCGTGACCTATTACGACACGATGCAGCAGCAGGCGCAACCCAAACCTTCGCCGCCCCGCCGCACGTCCCAACCCGTGACCGTCAAGCCCCCGCCTCCGGAAGTGCCCTTTGCCTCAGAGTGATCGCGCCCTTTCCCGCAGGTGAGCTAGTAGCCAAACGTACATTTTGTTTTAAGCGAAATAGTGCATTGAAGCTTAAAGCATATTATTTGACGTGGACTTTCAGATTGCGGCATCCATCTGGAGGAGCGGGTCGCGTGACCCTCAGCCGGATTCCCCCTGGGGTCACGGCCACGGCACTCCTTCCCGCCCGCCCGCCGGTTCCCACGGCCGCCGGACGGTCGAGTCTACCCTACTCGGTCGGCCCGCCCATATCCGAGGCGATGCCAAAAAACTATGTTGGGAGAAACTAGTTGAAAGGTTCCTGTCCACTGGCAGGGGAAGGATGGAAAAGGTCCACTATTATTCATTGTTTTTCTTTCTTTTTTTTTAATTTGCTTGTTGGTCAAAGAAAGTTTGATTTGGAGCAGTCGCTATTGTAAATTTTGCTTTATCTCTTTTCCCTTGTTTCCATGATGGAATATTTTTCTATGTTTGCTGTATTTTCCGCTCTTCAAGCAGTCAAATGTGACCCCAATAAACACTTTTCACCCGAGCTTGCCTCATCTCATTCAGTTTTACTGCAGTTTAGCACAAAGAAAACATTCATCACTCGGTCAAAGTAGTTTTGAGCAAAATATTGTCAATGAAAAACAACAATAGGATCATTTCAGCCACGACACCTGCCAAATACTAGGGGAGCTAACCTGTGTGCTAACCATTTAACACCAGTATATCTAATGTGGTATAATAATATACAAATACTAGCCACGTGCAATTGGCCACTTGGTCAAAACATTTTGAATAAAAATATTTTGGATTGAAAACTAGACGACAAAGCCTTCTAAAACCCCACGCCAGAGACAAGGGGAGCTAGCCTGCATGCTAACCATTTAACGCCAGTATGATATTTCACAGCAGTTAAACACCCGTGTTTTGTAGCGACGCAACGTAACCTTCGAATGCTGGTCTAGTTAGCAGCTCTCTGTTAAGTAGTCCCATTCCGACAGGCCTCGACCTCGTCCACCTTGCGGTGCGTGCGCGCGTGTTTCTTGAGCGTGTCGCCATCGCTGAAATTGCGACGACACGCGGCGCAACGATACGGTCGCTCACCCGTGTGGATGCGCACGTGGCGTCGCAGGTTTCCTCTCTGGCTGAAGCTTTTGGCGCAGAAGGAGCAGCGGTGCGGACGCTCGCCCGTGTGGGTGCGCACGTGGCGTCGCAGGTCGGCCGACTGCGCGAACGACTTGCAGCAACGCTCGCACGCGTAGCTTTTGCGCTTCTGTTCCAAGTGGAGGCGAAGGCGGCACGCCTGGGAGAAAACTTGCCCGCAGCGGGGGCACTCGTACGCCAGGCCGCCCTCCGACGATGTCTCGCCAACGTGTCCTGCGGGTAACAAAAACAAAGTTAGGAAATGACCACGTGCAATGCGAGGGTTGGCGGCCATGGCGCCGGCGGTTACCGTTTTTTTCAACTTGTCGTCGCCCGACATTCTTCAAGGAATTGATCTGTGGGTCACTTTCCATGGGCGGGACGTGAGAGTCCTCCTGTTCGATTTTGACAGTGGGAGATGGCGTGGCCACGGGTTCACCTCGGAGCACCGGGAGAACGGGCGTCCGGTCCGGACGGACGAGGAGAGACGCCGACGCTCGCTCGGGTGTGCTCAACACGGGCGCTCTAACGTGGTCGGGGGTGCAGACTTTCTTCGGGTTCCTGATGGCCAAACACTTGCTAGCAGCTGAAACATTCAAAATGAAACCCAAATGGTAATTTCGCAAACTCACAGACTGTCATTGACGGCGCTGGACGTCACAAATGGTGAATCTGAGAAAACTCCGATTGATTGCCAGCCCAGTAGTGAAATGGGTTTGGACGTATAGCGCCACCACAAAGGCATTTGAAAAAAAACTTGATTTATTGATTCAATGGCATGCCATGTTGAGCTCGCAGAAATGACAGTTTAACCAAATTCCAAGCTCCGTCTGAGCTGCGGAATCACTCAAATCTGGCAACTAAGGCTAACTCACAGGGGCTTCGGCGTTAGCAGTCCGGCTCACCTGGAAGCCGCGACCCCGGCCCGAGGAAGTCGCCGAGCTGCCGGCGGAGTTGCTCGTTCTCCAGCCGCGTGCGGAGCGTCTCGTCCCGGTACTCGCTGACCGCCTCCTCCACCACGTCCACGATGTCCCGCAGCAGCCGCGCAAGACGCTCGGCTAGGTAGCCGGTGAGCACGTCGCCTTTGCCCGACTGTCTTCGTTTGCTCATCGTGCACACTGGCTTTGGTGGCTGGGCCGGAAATCACAGCAAAATGCACCGGACGTCGCTCAAATATGTCGTGTGAAACGCCAAGGAAAGCAGGTGCGTGTAGTTCCCACCTTGTCCACAGGGCGGCAGAAGAAGAGCGAGCAGGGTCTGAATACGACAAAAAAAGCATTGGTTTACTGACATTGGATTATATACTGCATAGTACGTATATTTTGATATTTTAAAAGACAGAAAACACTGGTGATAATGATGACCACAATTATGACGAGGACTAATGTTGATAGTGATCATGATGATGACAATTGCAATTTGTATAGTTTTTTTAAGACAGTTTAAAACGATTTAAATGGTATTATATAATGGCAAAATAACAAAACAAGTGCCTGTCACCCTTTTATTTTGAAAAGTACAACTTGGGCAGACTGTCAAGCACACCCCTCCCTTGCAGTGGTTGCAGTGAAGCTGCAGTAGCCTTCATCATCACCCTCCTCTTCCTCACTACTCCAGCTTTTAGACACCGGCTCACCATCAGGAGAAGAATGCTCATCGCCATCTTCAGCATGAACGATAAACGCGACTGATCATCTGTTTTTTTTTTTGACAGATTGCACCTTTTTTTCCTCTGCTGCTCCCCAAAAATATGAAAACGCTGCGACTTTCTTTTTGTTAGAGCAGGTAAGAAGCGGCCCGGCCATCTCATTTCATCTTGGGGTGTGCTAAAACCTTGCCTTTCCAGTAAATGGATTGATTTATAGTCCTGCGCAAAGCTCAGGTTTTCTTGATGGCTTACAAAAAAAAGTATTTCAGAGGGTGGTGACCTCACCATTGGGCAAAGATCTTGTTTTAAATCATTGACTTCCATTGGCAGTGAGGGGCGTCCAATCCATTGGGTCTTGTGAAAAGCCCCTCCCAGTCCAAATAGATTGGACGCCCCTTTTGAAATACCATCAAAGCCATTAGAATTGGAAGAATTGCTTGATGGCTTTTCTTAGTTAGCCCGTTAGAAAATGGAAATCATTGCTTTGTCAGCAGCAGCACTTTTTTTTTGCATTTGCGTAGCCCCGCCCCTCCAGCAGCATGGACGAATCACAGCTCCAGGGTGTTCCAGATGACGACGGGCGTGCGGCCGTCGCCCAGGAATTGACCACAGACCACCTGGCGGTGGGCGGAGACACCGGTAAGTGGACCCCACCCACTTCTGGACGCAGTCCAATGAGAAACGGGTGTCCGGTCTGGGCTCCCTAGGAAACGCCAGTGGTCCCGCCCCTTCCAGCCCATCCAAAGGGGCTCACGCCAACGGGCACCCTCGTTCGAGGTCCAACTCGCCACGGCCTTCGCTCAACTCGCCGCGGCCGTCCATTGGGCGCCGCCCCAGCGCCGCGCCTGAGGGTCCGAGTGGGGAATCCAAACCTCGGGATTTCCTGATGCTGGCCATCTTGTCTTGCTTCTGCCCACTTTGGCCCATCAACATCGTGGCGCTGACTTTCTCTGTCATGGTAAGCGCTAGCATGCTAACTACTTTGGATTTTGGAAAAACCTATTTGTGTCTACCAAGACACATTTTATTTGGGCGTTTTGGTCTTCCATTGAGAATGATAGAAATTCAATCCCATGAAAAATACCGCAAAAAAATGGGGGAATACTGCATTTGGACGTCTGTCGCCATCAATGGGAGTCACAAAAGTGACTGACGGGGGGCTCTGTTGTTTCAGTCCCGTAACAGCCTGCAGCAGGGGAACGTGGACGGAGCCCGGCGCTTGGGCCGCAACGCCATGGTACTGTCCGTGGTAGCCATTTTGGGAGGCATTGCCGTCATCGCCGCTGCCATCACGCTCAACCGCGATGGTAAGTGGCGTCCACTCACCATGCTACGGCGCCTTGTCCGTTCTCATTCCTCTCCTCTTTCCCGCCAGTGATTTTAAAATCGGGATAGGTCGCCGTCTTCCGTCCCCGCACGAGCAGCATGTGCCCGACCGACATCGTCCCGTCGCCGCAGAGACCGACGGGGGAACGTCTTCTGCATGACGAAAGGAGACGCCCCAGTGAGCGTTTTTTCGCATTTGAATGTTTACAAAGTGTGGCCAGTCGCCACGGCGACCGGTCACTCGCCCAACTCTGCATGTTTACCGCGCCTAATGCCACGTGGCCTCACTTCCACCTTGTAAAGAATTATTTTCACCATCCATTCGGGTACCGACTCGTCAAAGGAGAAAAAATCGTTTCGATGAACTTAATGTAATATAAGAAAGAATGAACTAACAACTATGCATGATGTGAAAGGGACATTACGAGAAAAAAAAATGGAGAAATGACCAAAATGTCGGGTTTTCAAAGTCAATGTTGATATATGCTAATGCAGTATTTTGACAGATGTTTTGTTTCAACTATAGAATATTTCCTGGTGACAGGTTCAAAATTTTGAAGATTTAATTTAAAATAAAACAATTATTTTAAATTAAAATGAAATCAATAGAAATTGAATTTATTTTACTGAAAGTGAAAACATTTTGAATTCAAAACAAATATTTTAAATTTAGTCCTTCAGTTCAAGAGAACTGAATTAATGAACAATAATGTCATTAACAAGCGAAATTTAATTACCATTTATTAATTAATTATCTCTGAATAAATTCCTAAGGCTCTAAGCAAAAACTAACAAAATGGAGGGTATGTGAAAACACTGATTCAATTCATAAACCCGACTATAAAAATGGAATAATCAGCATGCAATTTTACTAACAACAACAACAATATTGCGTCAGCATGAAAGTCGTGTGTGACGTGTGTTTACTGGACGTTTTGTCTTTTTTTTTGTTGCTTCCATTTGTTTACGTGGATTTAATTTGGAAGGGAAAAAAAACAAACTATGCCTGACTTGACCAATTGTTTACACTGTGGCAAAATGTGGCTTGTCATTTTTGTTGTCCTCGCTACATAAAAGGATAAACGTTAGCCTGGTGATTGGCTGGCATTTTTAACCTCGTCGGTCGCCGTGGACGTCAACGGACGTCCAATTGTGTTGGACGGCCGTGGTCGTCGTCGGGGTCCGATGAGCTCCTCTTTGATTTGAGCAATACTCTTTTGCACTCCTTTTCTATTTTTCTATCCGGCTGCTGGACTATTATGGGCTGCCTGCCCGCGCATGCGCACCTTTTTAAGATTTCAAAAATAAACCCACTTGACACATGAGCATCGATTCCGTCTCATTGCTTACGATTGACGATTGATGAGGCAATGGCGGTCGCCGTGGCGACCGTCTGTGGCGGACGCCGGGCTCGGCGCGGCACCAATTTCTTTGCACTCCAATCAATTATTCAAGAGCTCGGCAGGCTGGAAGGAAGGAACGCAGATGGAAATGGAAGAGAGAAGTCCCAGTCCGCAGGGTGAAATGGAACAAAATGGAGGAGGAGAAACAACAATGGCCTCCGTTGGCCTTCAAAAACTATGGGGGAATTGTGAGAGTTTGAAAGTGCAACTTGAGTTTCAAACCCTAACACTGGCTTTAAACGGATAATGCGTAATCCTAACACTGTTTAAAATATACATATACACTGCCATGTTTGACCTTTGACCCCATCTCTTATACCAGCAAAATTCCCGTTCTAACCTCACTTCAGCAATATTTAAATCACCAGTAGTTTCCCATTACAAAATGATCTTGCTAGTCTAGTGATATTGTTTGTTATCCCTACAGTTGATATAGATTGGACGTCTGGCATTGTCAATGGCACCATCAAAATAACACAAATGCACGTGTTTTGCATTTTGACTTTTTTTAGTTCCTTCAGAGAAAGTGCAAGCAGTGATAGCTTCTTTCCAATTGGATATGTGATGGAGCAGAAAGGTGGCTTATTTCTGGGCTATTTTAGTGCAGACTCACCGCATGAACGGGTGGTCACTGTGGCGGGGCAGACAGCGCCCCCAGCAGCCCGTTGGCGGTGGTGAAGAGGTTGACCGGAGCCGAGCCGTCCGTGATGAGGGTGGACTTGATGCCCAGGGACTGCAACAGTTTCACCTATGGATCCACATCCATAGAATGAATATCATCGTTTCCATCGGCTACAAAAACTTTTCCCATCCAGCGACCATTCGCTTTTTTTTTTTTTTTTGTACCTGCAACTCGGGGCCGGCGCGCGCCATGTCGGCGAGCGTGTCCCTTCCCAGGCTTTCCACCAGTTGGGTGAATCGCACGCTCTCGATGTTAGCCAGCCGCTGCTGCTTGTCCAAGTCCAGGTCGTCCATCTTGGTCTTGTAGTTGATCTCCTCCAGGCGTGCCTTTGACAGGCGCTCCAGCTCCGCCTCCTGCGAGCCAGCCAATGGCGGTCAGGGGGGGTCAGGCCCAGCCACGCTCACCAATTATTTTAGCCACGGACGTACCGCTTCGATGCGCTGCGCCTCCACCCTGAGCTGGGCCTCGCGGACGGCCGCCTCGCCGCGGATGCGGGCCGCCTCGGCGCACGACTCGGCTTCGGCCTTGGCGGCGCCCGTGCTCTCCACGGCGGCGCTGAGGAAGGGGGACGAGCGTTGGGGAGGGCGGACGGGGATTGACTCCCTCCTGGAGTCGGCGGGGCTCACCTGAGGGCCTCCAGCTCCAAGAGCTCCTTCCTGGCTCGCTCGGCCTCCGCCTGGTCGGTGATCTTCTGCCGCTCCAGTTTTCCGCGAGCTTCCTGCTCCAGACGCTCGGCTTCGTGCCTAGCCCGCGGCAACACACACCGTGGTCAGTTATGACCCAACCAGTGGCTCATTACCTTGCCCCATGTGTAGAACATTTTCCATTTGGTAGGACAAAGGGCCCGGCTCACCTGGCGGCAGCCTCCTGCGAGTTGGTGGTGATCTCGATGGCGAGCTGGACGCTCTTCTGTAGGGCGTCACGCGTACGCTGGTCCACGGGTTCCACCGACTGGATGTCCACGCTGCTGATGAGCAGCCGATTCTGATGGAAGCGCAGGCTGGAGCGCACCGCCAACTTCTCGTCAAAGCCGAACACGGCCGAGCAGATGATGCGGTTGGAGTTCTGCCCACGAAAAGAGCCGACGACGCGAGTTGAGGCGCAAACGGCCAATGGATAACATGCTCTTGATTTGAAAAGTTTTTGTGCTATTCCCACCTTGTGGAAGTCGTCAAACTGCACGGAGGCCACAGCGCCTCGAACCCGCGAGGCGATGGCCTTGCAGGCGTCGCCCACAAAGTCCGGCACCGAGAAGAGGGCGGCCGCTTCGGCGGGGTCGACGGGCGGCTTCACGTCAAAGTGCCTAAAAAGTGCGAGTGGGTCAGCGTACTGAGACTCGGGCGCACGCACTTACCAATTGTAGGAGAGCTGCAGCTGCAGCCGGGCGTGGTCGGCCGTCTCGATGGTGATGATGTCGGTGAAGAAGTCGGGTCCCAGCAGCAGGCAGATGGACTTGATCTGGTTGCCCCGTTTGGGGCGTCCGCCGGACAGCGACAGGACGGTGAACTGCTCGTCGGGTCCCAGCATGACCCGCTCGGGGCCAAAGACCACGCGCGCCCTCTTCTCGCGGTAGTCGTACACCTGCACGGCCGCATTGTGCGGCACGCGGAAAGACACCACCAGGTTCTTGTCCCGCGTCTGAGGCGCGGCCTCCAACTTCCCGCGTTCCGATCGGTCGGCCAGGGGGTCTCGGGGGGACGCCAGCAGCGCCTCCACGTTGGCCGGGAGAGCTTTTGGCCACAGCTCCTCATCCTGAGTCAGCATGTACGTCTGGCCGATGACGGCGCGCACCTGCGGGAAAAATCACGCTAGAATTATTATTTTTTATCCACTTTTTTTTCTATTTAGTCCTTTCTCCTTACAGATGGATTTGGTTAGCAGGTGGATTTACCTGCAGGATTTTGAGTGTTTTTATCTACCCCAAAATATGTTTCCATGAGATCTTTGGCTCCCATTGGCTAAAAAAGTGGGCCTTTTTCTCTTTACATCTGATATATATTTTTTAGGCCAGCTGGCATTTGTCACCTTGCCGCTTTTCATGTCCCTGACGTAGATTCCCTCGTTCTCATCCAGCGGGATGGCCTGGCGTTTGAGGACCACCTCCACCTGGGAGGGGGGCACATACTCGGCAGGCCCTCGCAGCATCCAGCGGTCGCCGGGGCGACGGAAGACGGCGCCGCTAGGCCGGCGTTTGCCGCGCCCCTCCTCTCCTTGCGCTTCCTCCTCGGGCTCCGCCTCCTCGCGCTGGCAAAGAGAACGGGGGAGGGGCCGGAGGAAGGCGGAGACCAGGGTTAGCGAGGTGATGGGTGGGGAAGAGGGGCGGGGATGGGAGAAAAAGGAGGACTGACAAGGGGAGGGGTGGCAGTTGGCGGGAAGATCATGTGACATGCGGGAAGAGAGTAAAGGGGGATGATACCTCAGACAGAAATTAACCCTCATTTGTCTCTCACCTGATGATTATTATTTTTTTTTTATGAAAAGAAAAATGTGCCCCCATTAAAAGTAACTACCAAAAATACCTCGGAAGCTCGTTTACGCTTTTGAGGCAAAAGGGTGGAGACGGCGTCCTACGAACACAACGCGGCTACTTTTAGGGCGGCTAACGTGGGCCGGGGGTCCAAAGGCGCCGGGCTTACCTCCTGGTCATCGGTGAAGGCCTCGACGGCGCGGAGCACTAAACCCTCTTCTTCGGACAGAACGTAGACGTCCTGAATTCCTTGTTCCAGGCGCTCGCCAGGTTGCAAAAAGAAAGAGCGCTCCCCCTGGTGGTACAAGGTAAAACACACAGTCGGTTTCAAGTGTGCACGAGCACGCCCCTCCCGCTTCAAATGGTGACTATTTCAAAAGGACGTCAAAATGAGAAACTAGAACGAGCGATGGCATCCCTTGAGACTCGGTTCGGGGGCTCACCTTGATGACCTTTTTCTGGCCCAGCTGAGGTTTCCCATCGGGGCCGACGGGGTCCAGGATCACGCAATACTGTCGCGAGCCCAGCGTGGTGACGGCCACCACGCCCACCACCTCCTCGGCCACGGCCGGCACGTGCGCCTCGCGCTCGGCCTGCGTCACCAGCCACTCTTCGCCCGTGCGACGCTGGTGACCCCCCTCGTCACGGAAAGCTCGCAGGGCCCGCACGTGCAGCGCTTTCTGAGAGAGCGTAAAGAGTCGGTGTCAGCCGCCGCAATCGGCGGGCCCTTTTCGCCTCGGCCTCACCTCGGCCTCACCTTGTCGGTCAGAATGAAGGCGTTGACGATGTCGATGACCTCCTCGTCGGCGCCGGGCAGGTACGCGCCCACTTTGCTCACCAGCCACTCCTCGCCCGTCACGCGGCGCACGCCGCCTCGGTCCACGCCTTCCTTGCGCGCCCGCAGGCGGATGGCCTGGTTGACACCGATCACAGTGGCGTTGACTGTTTCCAGGACCCCCACTTCCTTCCTTGGAATGTACGTTCCTGAAATGTAGTTCCGTTTTTCAACCGGAGCGCAAACCCCGCCCACTAGGGTGGAAAGACTATCTGTTGTGCTAAGTCTTACTTATATAACAGGGAATATTCGCTAAAAAACTGAGAATTCATAGCCGGTCTTCCCAATTTAAAAAAAAAAAGCTAATGAGTCATTAATTGTATAGTGACTATTCAAAAAGCAATGCATTTTGCCATTAATCGTGAGCGAACAATTTGAAAAGGAGGCGCCATCTTGACTCACCGGGCCCCTCAAAGAGCCACTGGTCTCCCGCCACACGCCTCTCGTCTCCGTCCTGGAAGTCTAGGAAGGCTTGTAGACGGAGCGCCGTGTCGGGGTACACCACCTGCAGCGGGGTCACGTCCTGAAGGCAACCAAATTCGGGATTAATCATTGCATGTGAATGGAAGTAGAATAGAATAAGTATACATACAGATATAGTATAAATTGAAATAGTCTCATTTGTTTTCAAAATACTGGAATCAAATGTATTTATTTGATACATTTCTTTTTACTTGACTTTGTACTTTATACTTTAATGGTGAGTGATGAGTATGTTAATACTTAAGTACCTTTTTTCTGTTTATGTTTCATATGTACTGTTAACAGATGCACTTTTTTATATGCATCGGATCTTGTGCTGACCCGGCCCATCTGTCAAATTTTCAAAGTCAATGTGGCCCCCCCGGGCCCAAAAGTTTGCCCACCCCTGTGCTAGCTAATAGTCACTCACGGCGAGAGTTCACCGGACCGACCTGCTGAATCTCTTCTCCGGGCTGAAGCGGGAAAGGGTCCCTGGTCAGACGGACGTCCAGGTCGGCGTGCCTCAGCTTGGCCTGGCCCGACGCGTCAAAAAGAACTTGGCCGTCGGCGTCGCAGGCCACCGGGTTTAGCACCACGCAGTAGTGGCGCGGGGGCACCATGATCATCCGCACGGGGGCAAACAGAACCCTGCGTGGGGGAGGTCGCAACTCGTTAGCCTCCAAAGCGGCTTACCCGCAGGGAACCCGCCTTCTGACCTTTCATTGTCCTGCCGGTAGTAGGTTTGCGGTCCAATCTCCACGCGGGCGATGTTAGTGTTCTGGTCCAGGACGTGGATGTAGTGGTGGGGCGGGATGCGGATGATGGACATGTCTGTCAGAACTTTGGTCTCTGATGGGCGATTTCCTCCCGCTGTGGACATTTTGCTGAAACCGACAAAACAAAAAAAAAGAGGCAGTTTTTAACTGAAGATGCAGCTAGCTGAATTAACCGAGTTCTCACCAAGGTAGCAATACATTTTTTTATAATATGATGACATAGATGTCAGACGTTAGGAGTTTTGCTGCTAAGAAAACATGTGGCAATCTTTTGTTTACTTTGGCGGCTCACATGCAAATCTGCCCTTTTCATAATAGTGCACATTAATTGTCAATGAACATTTTTCACTGTCATGAGTGTTTAAGAAGCGTTGTTCAAAATGGAATGCGGTGTGGTTGGCACACCCACTCACCGACAGCCACTTTCCAGGACTTGAACTTTAGACAGATACACCCATAGTCAGATTAAGACTAAACCGTAAAGCAGGTCGTGGATACCCACATAAAACAAGGCCAAAGTCTTCCCTTTTTCTTAGTTGTCTTAATAAAAAAAACAATCACGTCAATCAACCAATCAAAAGCAAAGTTGACAGAGGCGAAAAGCCAATCACAAACCGAGGAAGCGCCATTCACAAACAAAATGTTGTTGTGTCATTAACGTCGATATGTGAGCGAAAATGGACAGTTTTTGTCTCATTTCAACTTTCCCAAAAACCATTCGAGTTTCCACAAGCACGAAAACGCGTTTGCTTTGGCAGTGCCTTCTTCCGGGTTGACAGAATGAACCAGCACTTTTGTACTTTAGGACGGAAATTAAAAAGTATATTTGCAATCAAACACACATGGGACGAGTCAAGAGTCGCCGACACTACGTCTCCCACCGCAAACTAACGTATGACGAACGCAAACCTGATGGAAAGTTGACTTTTTGGCCACCCAACGTAAAACAAAATTATCCATAAAATTCACTTTTTAATTAATAAGTTAATATGTCGCCTTTCCCCAGAGGACTTTCGCTTACCTGCTTTGAAGTATAGCGTCCGTAAGTGTTGACGACGTTGATTATAATTTCAATGGGCGGGCCAACTGCGATTTTACCGAAGAACACGTGACTACCAGGCACTGTAAAGCGGAAGGCTCGGTGCTGTAGATATCATATATGTATGACGTTAGATAACGTGAAGACTCGAGTCTGACGGCCATCTTGGCAAGTGAGTGTGTTCTTCACATACTATTTACTAACAGGAACAACATATTCATTAATGTATTGACGCGGCCATCCACTCGCGTATTGATTTTTCATTTTCACGTTAATTGCATGATTTATTAGTTTTTTTGAATGGAACATTTGTCAGATTTATTCCAAACTTGGTTCCGTTTGGCTCTTCTGACGTTTTGGGTCTTACTTGAGGTGCAAACGTTTGCAGAACAGCAAGAAACCTGCGACGACGGCGGCTGGTCTGTTCTCAATCAAATCTAAAAATGGTGCTTAAATGAGGATTTTCATGATTGTTTTTTGTATATATATTTTTTTTTGAATAACATTCAGGTCGTGTGGGTCTCATTTGAGCGTTGAAGATGAAGGTCCGTGCAACATTCAAGTTTTGGACGGCACCTCGCTGTCATTACGTGGCTTTTTGGACAAGTGAGTGAAACAGCTGTCATGGGCGGAACCGGAGATTTTTGGGGGCTAAAAATGATAATAGACCGCATGACTTCTAGTTGACGTGTCGTTTCCATAGTTACGCATACAGCAAGCCGGTGATCATCACTGGACAGACGCAGAACGCTGTAAGTCATCTTTTTATTCAACTTTTTTTGCCCTTCAATGTTTTGTGCTCTGCTTTAGTGAATGCTTTGTTTTTTTTTTATGTGACATTTTATTGTCCGTTTGAAGAAATTTCGCTCGTCGTGCTCCAAACGGAATCTTCTGGACGAGTACGGCCATCTCCAAGTGCGACTAAGTACGGCCAACACGCATTCGTACAAGAAAGGTCAGAGTGGTCCTACCTTTGAGTTTGCTGAGGCTCGGAGTCACATTTCCGTTGGTGCCCGCAGTCGATCTGTCGCTGAACGACTATGTGGAAAACATCCTCGGTCCGCAGTCTCCCGACGTCCTCGGCAGCGGTGAGGACCAAATGGATGATGTCTCTATCAATAAATACATGGGCTGTCATGTTTTTGCCAAGTTTTCGTCAAGAAAAATATCAAAACAGTCTGTCTCCCGACATTGTAGACACATTGTACTTGTTTGGGGATACCAACTGGAGCGAGTGGCATCCACTTTTGGACCTTTACGAGCCGCCCGCCTACCTGCTGCCCGGCACCAGTCGAGCGCTGAGCTTCGGACTTGCCGGTCGGTCATCTTTCTTGTTAAAAAAAAGAGGTGGAATGGACACAGACTGACTGGTTGATTGTCGTCCTTCTCTTCAGGTCCTGGGACCGGCGTCCCCTTCCACTGGCACGGGCCGGGCTACTCGGAAGTTATTTACGGGAGGAAGGTAGGAAGGAGCTATGCTGGTGGTGGTGTTGGTGGACACGTGCCACTTCAACTCTTAGCTAAAATGAAAATAAATGTCTGTATATCATTGGCAGCGTTGGTTTTTGTACCCACCTGACCGTGAGCCGCATTTCCACCCCAATGTGAGCACTCTGGCGTGGGTGAGGAACGTCTACCCCAATCTGCCTAGTCACCAGGCCCCCCTCGAATGCACCATTGGACCTGGACAGGTAACATAAGGAGTGAGAAAGTCAAGTTAGAATGTTCATTCATTCTAGTGGTGTCAATTATTAGCTTCTCGTGGTAGTGTTATATTTGATTTAAATGACTTTACCCCCAAAACAGGTTCTTTATTTCCCCGACCGCTGGTGGCATGCCACACTCAACCTGGATACCAGCGTCTTCATCTCCACCTTTCTGGGATGAGACACTTTTTTTAGTGTTTTTCAAGAAGTAAAGTATTTGAAATGTGAATGTACTGGTCAGTGTTTTTCCTTCGTCTGTTGTAATGTGAAGCGACTGGTGGCTTTGCGTGTGAATGAGGTATCCACAAGCTTTGGTACAATATAGACTTTTATTAGTTCACTCAATAAGAAATGAAGACCGAAATGACAACTCAAGTTGAACTTGTCAACACAGAAAGTTGTTCTCCCAACAGCTGCTGCAGCTCACCAAAATAAAAGCCCCGGAAGCTGTTTGCTTCAACGTTTGGAGCGTGCCAACTCCCATTTCCCGTTGGCCAAAAAAAAAAAAAGGAAAAAAACCCAAAAAACAAAGTTTGTTGCCATGTATAAAACTGCAAAAAAGGATGGTATGAAAAAAGGGGGTCAAAGTCCAAAGCGAGTCCAGGTTTGGGGGAAAGAAAAAGGGTCAACGACAGACGTGGGGTGCTTGGGGAATGTTTCACAATCTTTTATTTTTGAATCATAATGGAAAAATAGAACCTTTAACAAACGTCTTCAATTCTCAAGCAAAAATGTTGAGTGAGCCAAAAGCCAAACCAAGTGCAGCCGCTTGCTTCCTTTGGCACCCGCCCCTCAAGTGCTTTCACCGGGCGACATGCACTCGGGCGCTCGGGGGTGGGGTGGGGGGAGGGGTTTAGGGGCTCCATTGTCTGTCCATTATCATCCGTCCGGTCGGTCAGTCGGTCGGGAAAGACGCCCGAGCGACAAATAGTCCCATTTGAGCCCCCCGCCCCCACCGCCAGGAGGCGGGGCTTTCATTTAAGAGAGGAGTCAAGTTGTCCGCAGGCTGTCGGGAGGGGGAGGAGGGGGTGGATATAGGGAAGAGGGGCTAGAAGACCTCAAAGTGGTGATGTCATCATCTCACGCAGACACTCGTCATCATAGTCATTGTCGTCGTCGTCATCAATCGGGCCGACGACGAGCACGTCGTCGTCGTCCATTTTGTCCTTAACGTCCAGACGCCCAAATGCACACGTGTCGCTTGTGTAATGTTGCCGGGCTCATCTGACGCAGAGAAATAACAAACATTTATTATTAGAATATACAAACTGGGAAGTGGCTTTTTTTCTCTTTTTTTCTTTTTTTCTGACCAGGCCTGATTCTTGAGCTTGCGCAGCTCCTTGGTGGCCCAAGTGGCCAGGGTTTTGGTCCGGCTGGTTTTGGAGCGCCGTCCTTCGGTCAGCAGGTCGTTGATGAGCGGTCGGGCTTCCATCAGTTTAATGATGTCCTTGCCGAACGCCGTCAAAAGGTCGCTGCCGTCCGTGTAACCCACACAAAGCCATAATCATGTCGTGCATTGTGAGATATTTTTCATTTCAAATATTGTCTTTTTTTTTTACAAACTTTAAACATGGCCCATCTCCTCAAAAAATTAGATTTCCCGTTAGTATTTTTTTTTTTTTAAACAAAAGCATGGTTTCGTCTTACCCGATGAGTCCGGCGGCGTTGGCCACGACCACGTCGGAGTGTTCGTCGTCCTCGGCGATGTGATGGATGAACGACAAGATAAATTCCACACGAGGTTGCACCAGCAACACGTCCGCTGATGCCACCACACATGAAACAAGAATAAATAAAACATTCCCACACAACAGGCCTGGGGCCACTTTAGATCCAACCTAAGGCCCAAGGGCTATATGAGGGCCGACAGAAACATTTTGTGGACGCCTACTTGACGTCAGTCAAGCATTTTGTAACAAATCCATGCACTAAAGTACAAACTGACACGTGTCACGTGACAAATCAACACTTTCTAAAGTTTGTGGGGTCCCGCAAAATCATCAAGCTGTGTCAAGTTTGGCAGTTTGCCTGCAGCTTTCTGAGTGAAAAAGACCCCAGATTTTTCTGTGATGTCATCAAAGCCTCCTGCTGGACTGTACACAGGAAGGGGAACTGACATCACGCCGTGTGTGTGTGCGTTAGAGAAGCAAGTGGTCTTACGGTGGACGTTCTCCTGGTCGCCCTTCAGGCCCTGAATGATGCCCGTGTAGGCCTCCAGACAGCCCGAACGCAGCCCGTTCAAGTAGTCCACCATGTCGTAGTCCGTCTGCCGCGCGTGCAAATTAGAAAAAGTGTTCAGGCGCTGTGAATACAAGTGGGACGGGGCTGGGTGAGCGTCTCACCTTGTCCACTTGGGCTTGCGACGCCTGTTGCAGCGTATTCAAAACCACTTCCAGGTACTTCTTGAACTCGCCTCCAATGGCCATGGCGATGTCACCAAAGACGGACAGAATCTGCGGCTTCACCGACCGGTGGACGTTCTCGTTCTGCGTGCGTCCAGAGCGGCTCAGAAGGGAGGCCCGGTGGTCCGTTTTTTATTTTTTTGCGCTCACTCACCCCGAGATTTTCCAGAAGGAGTTGCATGATCTCGTCACAGTACGGCAGGATGTTGGTCGAGAGCGCTCGGCACAGGTCGCTCACCAGACCCACGGTGGCGAGACACACCTGCCACAAAGCGTACACGGCACTTTGACGATGACAACTGGCGCCCTACTGCTGAAAGCCTTTCTCTTCAAATGGCAATGGCAGCCTACCTGATACTCGGCGTAATTCTTGAGGCCGATGGTGAGGAAAGGCTTAAAGGCCTCCATGTACTTCTGGAATTCCGCTCCCAAAACTGCAAGAGCAAATCCCACCCGTGTCACGACGTCACGCGGCGGGCGTACGTGGCTCAGATCGAGCGCCTTACCCTCCACCAGCGTGCCGACGGCCATGAGCGCCTCTTGCTGCACGCCTCCCGAACCGGCCGTGCTCTGGAACATCCGCAGCAGCGAGGCCATCACCACGTCCGAGATCTGGAGGGTGTCCTGATGCTGCACCTTGCGAAGAACATTCTGGAGGGCAGGGGGGGAGCGACCGTAAGGCGTCGGTCGGCAGCTCAACGCACGCCCGGTCGGGACGGCGGCCGGCTCACCTGCAGTGTGGCGCACAAGAGCGACTGAAGGTCGTTGAACTGGATTCGGTCCGAGGTGCTCTGGATGTGCGACTGTGGGGCAAAAGGTCAAAGGACGGTGAGAATTGAAGATGGGAGGGATCACGTCACCAAGAAGAAATTCCTCACCTCCATCTGCAAGACCTGCTGCAGCCTTTGCATGATGACCACGGTGGTTTTCTGAACGGCGGGGTAACAGTCCTTGGCGCTGTTCTTCACAATTTCCATGAGTGCCTCGTAGGCGGCAGAGCGCAGGTTGTTCTGATGGCCGTCGGGTCTGCGGGTGAAGCGAGCACAAGCGTCACATCTCCCCCCTGACCCCTTCGCCAAGACGACAACGGACCAATCCGGGCAATATGGCCGCCGTCTTTGCCACTTTTCACCGACCTGTCAGTCGTCTCCAAAAGTTTCTGGACTATGAGCTCAAAGGAGGCCGACAGGCAGTACGTGCTGGGCTCCTCCTGGTCCTCGGCCGCCTCGGTGGCCTCGTACGCCGCCTCGGCCAAAGACTTGAATGCCTGAGGCGGACCGGGGACGGTCAGCCGTCGGCGAGCCGCCACCGGGTCGTCGGCGAGCCGCCACCGGGTCGTCGGCAAACTTACCCAGCACACGTTATTGGCCACCCTGGGTTCAGCGCCGAGTCCGTCGATCAGACACTGGAGGAACGGCGACAGGTAGACTTCGTTGATGACGGCCTCGGGCAGCAGCTCGCAAATCCGGCCCACCGTCCACGCCGTGGTATCCCGGACCGCCACGCTCGGGTCCTTCATGAGCTCGATCAGCGTCGGCATGGCCTAGTCAAAAAAAAAAAAAGAAAAATATGGAATGTTCACGGGCCCCAAAATGGAGACGGAGCCTTACCTGGATGACGAGCGGTTTGAGCTGACTGGGCTCGGGTCCCTCCAGGATGGAACCGAAGGCCATGACGGAGGCATCGCGGTATCGCCAATCGGGGTGTCTGATGTGACTTTTAATGAAGGGCAGAATGTGCGGCACGACATCGCCCTCGCAGCACGTGGAAAGCAGCAAGAGACAAACGCTGGCCGCCTTGCACGGGTTCCAGTCGTCGTCGTCATCGTTCTCGTCCTTAGCGACGCCCAAAAAAAAGTGCAAAACGATCAGCGCCGGCCAGAAGCAAGGCAGGAGCACGAGGGGGTTTGCATACCTGCTTGATGAGGGTCTGTGTAAGAATGGGAACAAGGTACTGAAGCGCCCCCTTGGCATAGAATTTACTGGTGTGCTCGGGTGGGCGGCCCTGCTCCGATGCCTGGTAAAAGAGCACCAAAGGTCAAGTTGGCTCACGGCAGAAGCGGCCAAGAAGAGCCATTGGCAGTCAGCAGAGAAAATCCGCCAGCCGACAAACCTCCGAGGCCTCGATGGCGAGGTCCATCTCTTCGTCGGACACGTTGGACCAGAACTCGATGCCCTGAAGAGCCACGTCGTCGATCTCGCTTTTCATGGCCTCGATGGTTATCTGAGGTACACAAAAAGGTCTGTCTTTACATGCCACTCGGTGCCTTTAAGATGGTGGTCCGTACATGGGCGGGCGGGGTCACTAGATTACAGCTTTGGATGGACGTGATGAATCATCACTTGGTTTGCCGTCAGTCTTACCGCAAAGAGAGCCGGGCCCATGTATGCTTCCATGTACTGGTAGTACAAGGACATGATCTTGACCAAGTTCTGAAGAGCTGCCACCCGGACCTGAAAACAGGGATGACGCCATTAGCCGCGTACACTTTAGCGCGAGGTCCCGCCCCCCCTCTTGGGTTTACTCACTCGGGTGTCCGGACACTGCGTGGCCTCGCACACCACCTGCATGATGACGTGTCTCTCCGTCTGTGTGACACACAAAAGCGTCAAACGGCGAGGAAGGCGGCCAATGGGCGAGTCGGCGACGGCGTACCTCCTTGTCAAAGTTGGCTTTGGTAAACTCCAACGAGTTGAGGAGCGCGTTGGTGGCGGCCAGCTTGACGTTGTTACTGGGCTCCTCCTTCCGCATGCCTTGGATGATGGCCGTCAGGATCTGGTTGGCATTTTCCTGGAGCTGTTCGGGATCCTGAGAATAAAAATGACAGCAAACGCTCATGTCATTCATCAGATGCAAGCGCTCGTAATAATAATGATGGTGACAACTCACGATATCTTGGCAGATGTAGCCGATGGCCTCCAGGGTGGACTCCTTCATGTGCTCCGTGCTGGATGGGCCCGTCACATTGGCGACCAGTTGCGGGATGAGTTCTGGCCACTGGTGCACGGGAATCTCGGCGCAGGCTATGCCGGCCACGCACTGCGACGCCGAACTGGGCCGGTACGTCTCCGTCCCCAGCGTTTGCAAAACCTGCCGGGAGGCCAGTTTGGAGTTTTAGGCTTGGACGCCCCATCAAAATGGGCGGCGTTGATTCGGTCATCACTGACTTACATAATTTTTGATCTGGCAGCGAGCGTTGGCGTCCACGGCCAGCCATCTTTGTTGGTACTGAGCTTTGACGTCCGGGTCTTTGGACGTCAGTGAGTTTTTCACCTGCAGGCCGGCGGCCACTCGAGCCACCTGCGTGTTTCCTGGGTTGGCCAACACTTTGGACAACTCCACCAGGAAGGTCGGCTGACAGGAGAATGAGTCGACAATTAGCAAAGCAAAAATTCCTAGGAATTTGGAAAATGTTAATGTCTGAAACAGTTTTTCCTGCAAGATTCGGAAGCTTCTCAGAGATCCTATGTAACAATATCAATTGATATTTTGAGTGGCCATTCATTCATTGCATTGATCCGGATGGAGGCATCAGGCCGTTTCATCACTTTATCCGTGTGAAAATGTCCAGTTTTTTGGCGTCAAAAGGTGTCCTGGACCCAGTCTACAATTTAAGACTACCAGATCATTGGCATCTCTCAAAGTGTTAGGAAAACCCCTGGAACGCTCACAATGTATTAGGGCCAGTGACGTCATTGACCCACAATGCATCGCGCGCCATCGCCGGTCTAAACTTTAATCGCTAACAGTTGTTATACAACACCCCAGTCCTAAATGTTGATACGGTGGGTGCCCAAAGTGGCCCCAAGACACTTTCGAGGTTCCGAACGAACAGAGCCTGACTTTTACTATGCACCGGGAGGGGCAGATGCTAACGCTAAAGCTAGCGCCGGTCAGGCGGGCTCCACGCTCGCGCGTCATCCTACTCACCAGGTTCTCGATGGCCGCTTGCTCCAGAAACTTCTGCGCCGCCTCCAGCTCATTTCGGTCTGCATAAAATCAAACATGACAAGTGAACAGTGGCTCGAAAAGTGAAAAACCAGTCACCCCCAAAAAACGACGAGGCGCCAACGTGCGCGTTAGCTTGCTAGCACTGCAGCTCACGCTCGGGCCCGCTTAATGGTGCAGACACCTGAATAAAGTTTGAGAGTCGACTCAAAAATGGTTTAAGAGAACCTAATCAGCTGAGCGTGAGCCCACTCGTGAGTCGACAGGGCAAACGAATGTTGACGACGGCGGAATAGGGGAAATGCTAGGCTGTTAGCCAAGGAGCTAAAGGCATGGGCTGGGTCGCGAGACCACGACGACGCCGACAACCAAGCCCATAAACAAGTGCGTCCGAACCACAATGCCTGAAAACATGACGACGAACTGAGGCCGAGTAGCAAACCGAATGGGCCCGCAGCCGCACCGCCCCGGTTAACTCGTTGGTCACGGCCACCTAGCCGGCTACCTAACCGGCTAACTAGCTAGTTAACAGCCCCAAACTTTCACCTGTCGACCGGCGACACCCGCCCGCCCTTCCGAACAACGGCGGCCACGGCGCAGCCCGCTTGTACTACTCGCCTGGAGAGATAGTCTTCTCGAGGATAGTGATAAGCTCCATTCCTTCCGTCCGCCGGTGTCCGGCACCCGCTCGTCCGTCTGTCAAGACTTTGGGTGGCCGCCGCGCGAAGCCCAACAAGATAGACTGAATGGTTCCGGTTCTCGCTGAAGAAGCGGAAGGTCCCCCCTTAGCTCGCTGCTCGGCTATGGGCGTGGATTGTGGAGAGCGCTCAAGGGTCGCGGTGGTAGTGGTCGTGAGCTGAAGCCGCGTCGCCGCCGCCCGTTCGCATCGCTCGTGAAAGGCCGCGCGCTTCCAGCCGGCGGAAGGATATCACAGCACGGAGCCGCGCGCTCCCGGCCGGCGGAAGAATACGGCAGCGCCAGAGACGCCTTCAGGGGGCGTCGGACATGATCCACGCCGCAGGGCGGAAACCCCGCGTGCGCACTTGTTCGCCAGTTCCGGAATCTCGATCCGAGACGATCTCGGTGTTCATCTGTCAGCCGGCGAATCTCGTCGTTTGTGTCGGTGGTAAAAGTGAGCTGACGGTCGAGGCAAACTTGGGCCAGATCGCGATTTGTCAGGGACTTTGAACGCAACGGCGCGCCCACGCGGGAAGCAAACGCTTGCAGTTGCAGGCGAAGGCGGGCGCGTACTTTGGACTTTTTGTTTCGCTTGAAGGACTAAAGGCGATGACGCGGTGACGTAATTACCTTGTAACAGAGCTAAGAGACTTGACAATCCCCTAATATGTAAGAAAATAGACAAATGCAAGACTCATCAAATATAAGACGGGACCTTGAGGGGAGGGTTTGAGATAATTATGCACCTTATGAGTGTGTACAAGCACCAATATACATATATATGGATTGATAAAAGCGCACCAATATACATATATATGGATTGATAAAAGCCAATGATTATGCTTAGTGTCCAAATGTAACATCACACAATAAAGTATACATTCAGGGCAATATTGCTTTTATTCACAACTTTTCACCCTAGGAGATTCAAACCTGTTTATCACTTATCATGAGCATTTATGAACAAACAGCAGCCGTCTATGTTCATATTGACACGTGTAATATACTTACTCCTTAGTATTTTTGTATGCAATCTTTTGCACTTGTGCTAAATACTTGCATAAGAGCTGCATGTGTTATTATCAATTATGTTGTTTGGGGAAAAATGCTAAGTCATTTATTTTTTCAGTTCACAAATTGGATTGTAACATTGTCTTTAAATTTCTCTCTAAATCTAGAAAGCACACGTTTCAAAAGAGACAATGCTTCAATTCCTGCTTTTCGGGTTAAAACGTTATTAAAAGCAAATGTTTTATATTGCAGGCTGTTGTTTGAACTCCAAGCCAGCATGTCATACATAATACAGCAGTCAGAAATCAAGACCTCAAAAAAAAAAATGCAGAGAAATAAAAACCAACTCGTTGCTTCTTTATTTGTTTTACAGTAGTCACTCAAATGTCATAGCTGCCTTGAGTTGCTCTTTTGTTTTTTTCCCCTCCCCATTTCCCATCAACACAACAAAAATGATGATAGACAACATATAAAAAAAGAATCCAAAACTAATAAAAATGTAAAAAAAAACAAATACCTTAAAATAAAACAATGCCTCTTCACAAAGGAAACAAGTTTTGGCCACAGAGGGTGAAGGTCCTGACAATCCAGTGCATTCGAAAACATCCATGACGACAAATCCGTCAATTCAGCGCGTACAGCTAATTAGATAAGAGCTAGAGAAGGACCGTGGTTCAATGGGATTTCATCTCCAGGGAGTTTGGAGGCTAACCTGCAACAAATAGTGGATTTGATAATCCCATAACTCATTGGTTGCCATTGACTGGCAACGACCCACACCCCCCTATTGAAAATTGGGAATCACGGCTTACACGATATTATACAGTGTCTCCCGATAGTTCTGCTTTTGGAGCGATCGGGAAGTCAAAAATGACGGCTCATCCGCTCTTTCCTAACGACCATATCGCCCCAAAGGCATTTTATACAGAGAAGCATGGAGTTTGGGTACTTTCGAAAGAGCAGAAACCGCAAATGGAATAGTCCCTAATTAGTAATCAGAGCTTCAGTTATAGTGGAATATACAGTTGAGTATCAACTGGCTGGCACGACACAGCTAAGAGGAACCCACCCCCCCCAAATTTCTCAACACCACAGCGGCTGAGGTAAACCCTGCTAGCTTGGCGCGAGGACGTGTTGACATGTTAGCCGGAAGACTGTTTTTAGACCACCGGCGGGCGGTAGCGTTTCGCCAAACACCGCTGGAGACTTTACGGAGCCAAGTCTGGTAAGCGTCGGGGAGTGTTGAATGTGGGGAGGCTGGGGGCGTGGGCACTCTTTGACATTAAACGACAGATACACGCACGCACACACTGTACAGAGAACAAGTATGTACACAGCGCTCAGTGACGGCCACAGCCTCTTCCTCACCTGTAGTGTTCTCAAAACGACGCCGCTTGGCGTTAGCGTTTAGCTGCTCTTTAGCAGCGTCCTGTCCTCGGGGGTACAGGATGTGGAAGCAGCGAGAACGGCGGAGGAAGAGGAAGCGCTGGAGCACGAAGACGACGACGACGAGGGCTGCGGGGGGAAGCTGAGAAGTTGCCCCGCCTCGGCGGGGAGTAGCGAGCACGAACGCAGGTCCACCGTCTGCAGCGACGGACAGCGGCGCAACAGCGGCACGCTCTGCTCTGTCACCTTGGCGCAACCTGAAACGCAAAAGGACGGCCTACAATTACATTCCAAACAAATCGACGTCTCAAAATGGAGGTGGTCTAAGGTAACCTTTAAAGGCTTTAAGTCTGTCTCCACCTGAGGTTGAGCTATATGGGATGTTCCAAGTGAGTTTTCTTCTGCTACTACATTTCCAACACTGGCCACAAGGTGGTGCAAAAACACATTTATCAAAGCTCGTCACCTAACCAGCAAACATGAGTTGTCTCAGCTGATATTGTAACAAAGTTTTTATATAGGATGGCCAATATTTGTTAAATGATCATTATCAAAAAAAGACCATCACCCAGAGAGTAAATATATATTATATAGTTCTAATCTTGAATAAGTCCCCATATATAACCCAGCTATTTTGACCTTTAATATTATAGATAATAATGCTACTTCAATTTATCATTATTCATTCCTCTGAGATCCTAGGTGAAAGAAAAAGACATTTGCGGCGTGAGTTCGTACGTACCCGCTAGGTTGAGGTGCGTGAGGGTGTGCCTGAGTGGCGAGGCAGGCGCAGCCAGCGTGGCCACGCTGTGGTCCGACACGTTGGCGCAGTAGCTGAGGTCCAGCTTGGCCAGGCGCGGCACAAAGCGCACCAGGAGGCGCGAGGCGCCGTCCGTCAGGTCCAAACCGGAGAGTCGCAGCTCGGTCACGCCGTGGAAACGGCCGGCCCGCGGCTCGCCGCCGCCACCGACGACTCCTTCGCGCGCTGCAAAGATAAACATAGCCATGACTTCGTGTTGGAGTCACTTAGTATTTGAAAGAGAGAAAAAAGCTCACCTGTCCTGCAGTCAGGGGGCGGAGCCAGCAACTCCCTCAAGTGAGCGTCCTTTAAGTCGTCCACGCCGCTCAAGTCCAACACACGCAAACAGGGACACACCGTCTGACACAAGGCCGACACCGCGGGCCACGCCACGCCGGCCACCGTCAGCTCCACCAGGTCTAAAAGAACGGACGGGATGCACGTGAAAGCCAAGAAGGAGGAAAACGTCCGTCGTGGCGGCGTCTCGTACCCGGCAATCGGCTGAGGAGCCACAGTAGCTGTTTCTTGGAGAGGTTGGTGTATCCCAGGTCCAGCGAGACGGGTTGCCGGCGTATGATGCCGCTGAGCATGGGCGGCGTGATGGAGCGCTGGCGGCTCAGGTCTATCTGACCCCACAGGTGCTTATCGCAACACCTGCCACGGCGGGACGGGCAGACGGGACACTTTAAGACGGCGGCTCGGGAACAAGCGGCGACGCGACTCACCATCGGCTCCAGGTGCGACACACGCGCATGCACAGGCACAACTCTCGCTGGCCCAGGAAGGTGAAGACGCGCAGCCAGACGTCGCGGGGCATGACGTGGGCGCGCCCCGAGTCCAGCGGCAGGCAGCTGGGCTCGGGGCAGGCGGGCGGCGGCCTCACTAGGTGGCGCTCCATCTGGACCGGACGGGGCGGCGAGGGCACGGCGGGAGGACTGCGTTTCATGACGTGCGAGCGCCCCGCCGTCCCCAGGCGAGACGGCTGCGAGCAAGGCGACGCCGCCGTCACCAGCGGGCCGCCGCCTCGTCCGCCGTTGGGGGCGGGGATGGAGGCGGAGCAGTTCCTGGGACGACTCTTGTTGCCTTTTAGCGCCCCCGCCCCGCCGTGTCTGTGATTGGTCAATGGGCCGCTGGCATTCTCCTTCTCGCCCCGCGTACGGCCGTTGCGCGCCTCCTGCCCGTTGCTGCGCTGCGAGGACGGAGCCATCTGATTGGACGAGAGCGGCGAGGGTGGCGGGAGGGAGGAGATTTTCCCCAGTCTGTCCAAAGGGGGCGGCTCGTCCTGCTCGGCGTCCGTGGCACCGGCTTTCCTCCCGCGCGGCGCCAAGGCTCCCGGGGCGTCGGCGTCCCCTCGCCGCCGGGCCTTGTCCCGTTCGTCTTCCCGCTCTTCGTCCTCGCCCTCCGACTCTTCGCTGGCGCTGAAGCCCAACTCGGCCAGGCGGCGGTCCCGCTCGCGCTCTCGCTCGCTGCGGACCCTCTCCGGGCGGCCTCCGTTGCCGAGGGGAGGGGGTGCCGGCGGCGAGGAGGGCGAGGACGCCCCTCCTCTGCGCAAAGAGTCGTCCGAATCCGACTCCGAGTCCGACTCCGAACTGGACGATGAGGACGAAGACGAGTCGGGGCGGCGTTCCAGGAGACACATCCTCTTGAAGCGTTCCAGTTTCTCTCGGTGACGCGAGCGCTGGTCGGCGCCGGAAGCAGCGGCGCCGTCGGCCGGCGCCGTTGAGGAGGAGGCGGAGCCTTGAGCGGCCGTTCCCACCGAGGGAACAGGTCCATTGGACTCGGCTCCTTCTTGTTTGGGCTTCTAAAAGAAAGAGCCCCGCCGTCAGAACCGCAATGGAAAATTTGCAAAATATTAATAAGTACCTTTTTGAGGCGTCTTTCGTGTGCGGCCTTCATCTGAAACAAAAAAAAGATACTTTTATTTAAAAGGGGTAGAGATGGTGATGGAGTGCTGTTTTGTTTTGGTGCACCACCGGACCGGACCTTCTTTTTGGGCCCACCGTCCTGAGTCAGCTCCTTCCTCCTCTTGTGGGCGCCGTCCGGCCTGGGCGCCGCCGCCGCCACCACCTCCTTCTTGGGAGGCGGCTCGTCCGTCAGCTTCCAGCAGCCCAGCTCCACGTTGTCTAGACGTCGCTTTGCCAAGATGTCCGCGTGCTCCTGTGATCACGGAGGGTCGGTATGGGGCAAAACAATGGAGGACTACTTTTTAGATGGGATTCCTAAAAGTGTGTTTCATTGTTAGGCCCCACCCTCTTTGCTTAGTCAAAGCATCTTCAGTGCAGATATTCCAAAACTACTACTTCAACCCGAGAGTCTATTACATAAAGCCCAAAATTAAAAAAAATGCATGTAGTAATTAGAATGTGTACAAATGTTGTTGCCACACACATGATTCAACTTGACCCACCTTGCTGGTTTTCCCTTCCTTGTGGCACTTGGGACACTCCCAGCAGTTGGGAATCTCGTCATTGATGATGCCCTCCGCTTTGCCCATCTGCCAGACGGCACAACAACAACAAAAAATGGGTTCAAGTCCACTAAAAGGGCAGGTACTTGTGGGCGAGCCACTGTGAAAACTCACCTTGAGGCATCGTGGATGTATGATTTCGTTGCAGATGGTGCATTCCATTAGGCTCAGGCTGAACTTTTCCTCCTCGCCCTCCACCGTGTCTTCCTTTCCCGCCTCGCCACACGCCAGACACACGGCCGTGTGCGGAAGCACCGGCTGCACACAAAAGTCACAAAATGAAAATTAAAAAAAAATTCAAATGTGAACTCATTGAACAATAGTATACTTTTCCCTTCTTCTTATCTTTGATCAATTTACCGATCAATCAGTACCCTAAGATCCACAGATGTGTGTTTCTGGTTATCTGGCAGTGGCAGTTGCCATGGAAACACAGCACCGCTGCCTGCCGGCCTACAGCTCGTCTGGGATGCTATTTGAAGAATGTGCGCGAGGCTTTGCTCTTACCGCCGTGCACTGTCTGAGCAGGCAGGACTGCTTCATGCGGCCGGGCCCTCCGAACTTCTTCATATCCTTGCAGAAGTGACACTCGCCGCACTCGCTGCGGGTGCACGCCTGACAGCGGCGGCACCGCGTCCTCCTGCGCCTCGCCCCCCCGCCCAGCGCCTTACTGCCCGACATCCCCCAACGAGTCAGCTGCAAGAAAACAACAACAACAACAACAACATCATTAACCAGACATTCAGCTCGGGTTTAACTCTTTCAATGCCATTGACAAAAAGAGAGATGTCCAGTCACGTGACCCCGTTATTATGCCTTTACTTGTTAATTGTAGACGTCCAATCCATTTGAACAGGGAGGCTGGGCAGCGAATGAACTTTAGTGGTATTCATCTTGACTAGATGCCAAATTGTCAATCACATCAAAAGTATCTTTCGTGGTTCAGTGCTTGAAAAATGTAACTCGTTATATTAAACGTGTGTACCATAATTGCACTAATTAAATCCAACTGAGGCCCTTAAACCGTGATTACCCCCTACCAATGATTTGTTTGATTACCACTGACAAGGATAAACCTTCGATGCATTCCCATTTTGAATGAATTTGACTTGAAGGGCTGCAGAATGCTTTTCAACGAGTCAGTCGACACGACTGCTCCACGACGGAGGGCTCCTAAAAATGCTAGCGATTTAAGTCAACTCTTCCGCTTGATGCTTTCGACTTGCGGTCACCGGGTCACGTGACAAGTGGACATCACAAAGCATGCATCTCGGCGAGGTCGCAAGCATCAAGACGGCAACCATCGAACGACGCCAACAACTAACGCACTGACTCGCGCACACACCCCCACACCAAGCACCTCAGTAACATGAAAAGGGGAACATATGCTAACGTGCTAATGCTGCTATCCCTTAGCATCACTCCGGCTGCTCCCTGGAGATTGATAGGCGTCGCGCGCACACGCGCACGGAGGCTGCCAGGCGCGCGTCCGCCCGTTGTTGTCACCCACCTCTGGCTTTCAGCTCGCATGCTCGTGGCTGGCACATTAGCAACAATATTAGCCAGCCAGCTCTTAGCCACGTTAGCTCGTCGTCCGTCAGCTTCCTTGTTTGGTGCCGGAGAGCCGCCGCCTCACGCGCGCCCCATGCTCCCGTTAGCGTCCAGCTAGCTCCCGGCTAGCCCTGCGCAGCGGACGTGTTATCGATAAGCCAGCTAATCGATATCGACGAGGCTAGGGGCGCAGTGCCGATGCTGCTGCTATTGGTGCTGTGAGGCAAGCCCATTAACCCTCTTCCTCCTCTCTCTCCTGTCCCCTCCTCCTATTCGCTCTACCTCCGCACGTGCACACGCAAGTATCACTCCGCGCGTGGAAGTAGTCCCCACCCCCTCGCCCACGGCCGCGCCTGTTTTGTGTTCGCATTAAGGTGTCGTGCCTTGATTACGTCACACAGGTGACCACGGGCGCGCTCCGCAGGGCGAGCCAGTCGGCTCCCCAATAAAACAATAAATAGGTAAATACATACTACTACTACTGCAAGCGCATTACGACGAGACGTGACGACCGTGACGTAAGATAAGAAAAGGAATTCTGGGATCTGAAGTTTTCTTCACCTACCAATAATTTACAACTCCTTAAATCCAAATAAATTCATAGGATTAAATAAACAGTGCGCTTAAAACTACTCCAGCTCATCTCCCCAGTGTTTTGGGGGGAAATAACCCCTCTGGTATCTTGGTTTTCTCTCCCTGTCTAACAATTAGCATGTAGCCAGTGAGTTAACCGGCTAGGCTAGGTTAGGTTAGGCTAGCGGCGTGTCATTAGTTGACGTACGCCGGCGGCTCCTCCAGCAACAGTCGGGTGCTGTGTCGGACGGAACACACTCCCCAGCCAGAGAGGCAGCGACGCGGACTCGGCGATCACGGAGACGGCGTGCGCGTCTCATCCCGCCAGTGAACATGATTAAGCTCTTTTCCCTCAAGCAGCAGAAGAAAGACGAGGAATCTGCTGGAGGAAACAGAACCGGAGCCGGCGGAAAAAAAGCCAGCGCGGCCCAACTGCGAATACAAAAAGGTTCGGCCCTTACACACGCGATCGCGTTGAAATATGTGGCTAGATGTTTGCGTGGACGCGTACGTGGATCTGGGTGGAATTGGGCAAAAGCGCAAGCGGGGCTTCGTCAGAGCACACAAGCCAAGAATAGATTCAGTTAGCAGTTAGCCAAACAAGCTAACTTGGAGCGATCCGACTCCGCCAAGCTTGCCGCACCAGTGCGTTATTTCACCCAAACACATCATGTATACGTGGGTAACATATCGAGCCCGACATACTGGACGCCTGTTTGCCAGATAACAGCTATCACAAGTGTTCTCTTTGTGTTAAACTGCTGGAAAGGGCGAGTTCACATGTGTTAGCATCTTGACGTCATGACACCCGCAGGTAAGCAGGCCACACCTGGCAGGTTTCGGGAGTCCGAGTGACATCACTTCCTGTGTTTACGTGTGAAACTGCCGATACTACTGATGATGGCAAGCTTTCTGGGTGGTGAAAAATCAGGTTTATCCAAAGAAATAGGAATTCTACTCAAGTGTTTCTTTGGAAATGTACGTTTCAGACATCAATGAGTTGAACCTGCCAAAGACATGTGAGATCAACTTTCCTGACGACGATGACCTCCTCAACTTCAGACTCATCATCTCGCCTGACGAGGTGCGTACGTCACCGTTTGTGTGTGTCAAGAGCACAATTTCCTCAAACCACCATTTACACAACTATTAGCTTTTAAAGACAGCCAGATATGCCATTGTCTGTGTTTAAGTAGCTGAGCAGGTCCTGAAAAAACACTTGTGTTTTTCTATAGGGTTTTTACAAAGGAGGAAAGTTTGTCTTCAGCTTTAAGGTAAGACTGGACAAGTCTTTACAATGGCGATGCTGTGGTTGCTTTGCTAAGATGGGACATGTTTCCAAAACAGGTGGGACAGGGGTACCCTCATGACCCACCCAAGGTGAAATGTGAGACCATGGTGTACCACCCCAACATAGACCTGGAAGGGAACGTCTGCCTCAACATCTTAAGGTGACCTCAGCTTATGGTTTTCCTGGCGTAACATGTGTTCAACTGTCTTTTTGTTGTTGTTGCAGGGAGGATTGGAAGCCCGTGCTGACAATAAACTCCATCATCTACGGCCTACAGTATCTTTTTCTAGTGAGTGAGCAACGTCCTCCACATTCATGGTTTTAAATAATCAGTGTCATAGATGGACCAGAGCTGCTAAAAAATGAATTGATTTTACATTGACATTATTATGACCTATTACTACATGCAACACTAAAGCTAAGAAAATACATGAACAACTATACTAGTCATTTTGTTTGGAGCCTCTAAAAGGATTTTTTTTACATATTATTATTACATTAAACATTAATTTGATAAAGGTCATACTGGGATGGGTTGTTTTTGGTGCTGACATCATCAGTCTGCGCCATCTGAGCCATTGTGTCTGCTTTCAGGAGCCCAACCCCGAAGACCCCCTGAATAAGGAGGCAGCGGAGGTGCTGCAGATGAACCGCCGCCTTTTTGAGCAGAACGTCCATCGCTCGTTGCGTGGCGGCTACGTAGGCTCCACCTATTTTGAGAGGTGTCTAAAATAGCTCCACCCTCGCAGGAAGCAAACAAGGACATTTTCCCAGGTCCGAGAACCGCCCCCTCCTCCTTCACAATGTTTTTTTTCTTCCACGACTCGGCGTTCGTCATTCACACTCGGCAGGACTCGGGGCGGGGCCTGTGAATGTTGCTGACATCACAAACGCTTTGACTTTTAATTTGGCAGGAGGCCACGCCCCCTCCCGCCACAGGAGGCGGGAGGGGTCTCGGGTTTGGAGATTGCCGTGGGGGCGGAGAAGGAGGGGCTTGCGGGTTGACATAATGTACACCAAGACTGCAATGATTGATGTTAATAAAATATCGACTTGAAGAACGATGCTCCATGCTTCAGTTTTTGCACTTTCCCAGACTGGTGGAATAAGCTCCGGCACCCCGAAAAACAAGCTTGACAAGGAGGAGTGCTGTTAAAAATAATTGGTGACCATTGACATCCAATTTGAATGGGATGTGACAAAGTGAAAATGGTAGTTCAGCATCCATTAGGAAACCAGAGCCACTATCGTAATGTATAAACGGCTTGGATTTTATTACAGGAATTCCCTGCTCGGTAGCCATACGTTGACACCATTAAAACACGATCATTTGACACTGTCATTCTAGCCCAAAAGATTTGGACGTCAGAGAAAACATGGGGGGAGGGGCTTCATTTCAATTAGCTGCGTGGTAACATCTCTGTATCCCAGCGCAGCGCCATCCCATGTCGAAGATCAGATCGGTCCTCAACAACTGGCAATGTTAAAGCAACTCTTCACATCTGCTTTTTGGCAAATAAACGCCCAGCGTGCAGCGTTGTCACCGGAGCCAATCATGACGTCTTTGGGGCATCAGGTGAGGATGACTAATGGGACTTCCTTGTCTCCAGTGCCAAATAGTGGGAACATTTGCTCGTTGAACTCGCCACATTGGAAAGAAAACATCTCGGTACTGGCTTTGATATTGTAGAAGGACACTTGGCCCATGTCCACGTCCAGGAAGATGCCCACATGCCGCAGCTTGGGTGGCGCCTTTATCTGGGGGGGAATAAAGAGGAGAGTAGACGCTAGGTTAGATGGGAAGTGGTTTCATTTTTTTTGGGTGAGAGTCTAGGAGGCGGGACCTTAGTGAGGGGAGGCACGGTGAGGGCTCGCAATTTGCCGTTGGAGTACCAAAGGGCGAAATAGCCGTTGGCGGGGCACATGTTGAACAGGCCTTTCCTTTGCGCTGACTCGGTGGCCACGCCCAATTTCCAGTCCTTGTTCTCACCCACCAGCACCTGCGCGCAAAGGGAGCGGAGCAGCAATGACTCAAATGGACACAAAATTTATTACAAAAAAAGTATGAATAAAATCAGGTGAAATATTAGTATGGGGAGATTTGGGTGAAAAATCTCAGGTGGCTTAAATGTAGTCACATAAAATTCTGAAGCCAAAAGTCACCCAAAAAAAAATGAATCTTAAAATGTTAATAGTACAAAAAAATCTTTGAGTTTCTCTTGGTACTGAAGAAGATACACTACCTCCCAGTAATGGCGTCCGGTGGCGAAGCCTTCCTTGGCAACGACGCACGACCACACGTCGAATCGCTGTTGACTGTTGATGCGATGATACTGCAACTTCTCGCCACGCTGGAACTGCTTGCGGTCGTCCGACAGGATGAGGTAAGGGCACGCCGTCACCGGGTTCAAGGTCACGTCCTCTGAACGGCGACAATAGCCAGGTCAGTCGGCGACTCGCTCACATACATTATGGCCAAAGGGTTGCCTTTCTCACCCGTGTACGCCCGAGCCTTCTTGTGACCTGCGTGACCCCCCCCCAGGAGACACAAAAGGGAAACACTTTCAACACAATTGACTTCAAGGTTTTTGAAGTGGATTGAGAGTCAGACGTACGCACCAGACACCGGCTTCAGCTTCTTCATGTCTGAAAGAGAACGGGAAGTCAGCGTTAGTCTCCCTTTCACAATAAAAGGCACGTTCAGACGACGGGATGATTGCCAATCACCTCCGAGGGCCCACCGGCTTCTCCTCAGGCTGTTGCTGCTTCCTCTCAGGCTGGCCATGCTCTCCGCCGCCATCAACGGGTCCCCCCACGACACTGCAACGCACAGGTGCGCGGGTTAGCGCCCAGACGGTGTCTCGCTCGCCGCTTTTGGGCATCACTTACTGGAGGCCACGGATCCTCTGGCGGCGCCCCCGCCGCCGCCCACCCGGACGTCCTCCATCTTTTCCCGGACCTCGGACAACGCCGTCTTGACCGCGCCCAGGTCAAAGTGGAGGTTGAGGTCCAGGTCGTCCAAGATCAATTGCTGTTCCGAGCCCGGCGGTGGGAGCGCGGCGACCTCCGAGAAGCTCTGAGGAGGAAAGGGCAAAAGGTCACTAGACGCTAGAATCGACAAAAAAAGTGGTCGAAAGCTCAATTGATCAATTTTTGTAAACATTTGAGGGGTTTTTTCAAGGGTTTTTGTTCACTGGCCCTTCAACTTTTTTTTCGCCTGAATCAAACATGAAAATAGGACATGGATTGAAAATCCTTTCTGAAAGTCTTCCAACCTGCAGAAATCCGATGTGGTCCTGACTGACGGCCTGCTCCTCCAGTCGGGCCCGCCTGTCCGTCAACTGCCGGAGCTCCGCCTCCAACTCGTCGGCTCGCTCCTGACCCCGGGCGAGTACCGCCTCCATCTGCTGCCGGGCTCCGCCCAGCGTCTGAGCGCGGAGGCGCTCCAGCGAGGCGGCCGCCTGGTCCAGAAGGCCCTCCAAATGACCGCTCTCCCGTTCCCCATGGGCCTGGCGCGGGAGGGCTAGCGTGTATGAGCGACGCCCGACGGCGGCGCCGGTCTTTGGCCTCACCTTGACAATGTCCAATTTGGTCTTGAGGTCACTTAGGATCATCTCCTTTTCCTTGATGCGATTCAAGATCTCCTGCTCCGTCCTCGCTACGTGCTTCTGCAAATGGACGGGAAACCGGGGGGGCCATGAGCGTGATCCTTTGACCAGTGATTCGTGAGCGCTTTGGTTACCTGTTTGCCTAGTCGTTCCGTCTGGACGGAAACCGTTTTGTGAGTTCGATGTTCTTTCAGCACGCAGATGGCGCAAATGCATCGGTCACAAGTGCAACAGAAAACCTGCAAGAAAAAACAACATATACTGAAATGATCACAAGTGAACATGTCATTGAAAGTGACCCAAAATGAACATATTTCACTTCCTTTAACCTAGTCTGGGATAATCTCATTTTTCAACCCACTATAAAAGAATTGGACTTTTACTGATCCACGCCAGTGAATTGAAAATAAATATGAAGTTAAGTTGCACTCACCTCAGTGAAACGACGATGTGCCGGGCAGGTGCGGCCCTTGAGCGCCTCCTGCGGGTCCATCAGCGGGTGTTTGGCGTAGAACGGCGAGTTGTGATGCGGCGCCAAGTGTTCCCCGCAGTAGGCCGCCGTGCAGGTCAGGCAGGAGCTGACGGCCGGCCGCTTGACTCCCGTGCACACGTCGCACCAGACCGCGTCTTCGTCGTTGACCGTCTCCGAGGGCCGTCCCCCGTAGGGCGGCGGCGGCGCCGGGCCGGAAGAGGCGCTGGCCCCGTAGCGAGCCACTTTGTAATTCTCGGTGATGACGGCAAACACTTTGTTGATGCTCAGCTGGGGGCGCTCTTCGAAGGGGTACTTGCAAAGGGGGCACGTGCACACGGACGTCGAGGCCCAGTAGCCGCCGATGCATGCCTGAACACAAACAAATGACACATTCAAAAACAAACAAACAAATGACACATTCAAAAACAAACAAACAAATGACATTCAAAAACAAACAAATGACACATTCAATCTCAGCCAATGAGAGGTGATGTCAGGAAGGGTACAAAAAATGCAAGGTCCAATTTATTATTATTTTTTTATATGTAAAATTAGATGTGTCATTCCAAGTATTATTATCTATTATCATGAAAATTCCAAAAGTTTTAGTCTGCATATTGTCATGTCAATACAAAACAATAGAAAACGATCTAATTGTAGTTAAATAAAAACAAATAATGTGATGTTACATTGGCATGCTATGTCAAAGAAAATAAGTTGAACTTTAGCAAATGGATGTTAGCCAATTTTTATTAAATATGCTTATTTAAGCTGTTAGCTTTGCTAACGTGTGCATGGATGTACCAGAAAATGGGTACACTGACAAAGTTTGGTGTTTAGAACACAAACAGCGATTAAAATGTAAATCCTTCCTAATTCATCTGTAAAAATGTCACCCGTCATTAAATTACTACGTTGCACTGTGTACAAATTTGGAACATTTGAGCATTGGCGTCGAGCCAGACTCCAATTTGACCTCGCCATGCCAAAATTATTGTTGTTGTTTTTCCACTTAACATTCACCAACAACTGCTTCAAATGTTCAAACAGTTTCATGTGTTTAAAATTATAAAAATTAAAAAGAATTGTTGATTTGAATGTTATTTGATGATATTTGTATTTGCCAGCCTTTGCATTTTTGCCAATTTTCAAAGGACCATCAAGTGCCTTTAAAAAGCCACTGATTTGAAGCTAACAGGCTAAAAAGGGCAGTGATGCTAAGCGAGCAGGTGTGTTTTTGTGGCAATTACCTGGCAGAAGTTGTGGCCGCATGGCGTGGAGACAGGATCGGTGAAAAGGTCCAGGCAGATGGAACAGGTGAGTTCCTGCTCGTTAAAAAGTTCGTTTGGCACGGCTGCTTCTGCCATCTTGTTTCCAACCTGCCTGGCTAAAAGAATAAAAGACACAGGAGAACAGGTGAAACAGGAAGCCCTTCTCCGGCAACGCCCCATTCCTCAGGTGATGCAAACGCAGAGTTACCTACTTCCTGTCACGTGACCCGCCACTCTCACTACTGGCTGTAAGTAGAAAGCGGAGCTGCCAATTATGCAATTTCAAATGTTCCACTAGATGATAAAATGTCAGTGCCATTGACGAGGATGGACGTCCAATTTCAAAAATGGTTTAAGTAAAATGTTTTTTTTTCTCATTTTTTTCCAAAAGCCATGGTGAGTTTGGGAAAGAAGGTGAAAATGTGGCCAAGTTTTCTTACCTGTTTCCAGGCACTCACGTTTCCGCTCAACCTGAAAGGCCAGTTGGAACGGGACGCGGAGGGGGCGTGGTTTCGCCAAAGTGGTCAGGGCACATGTTTGAATTTGCGTCATATTATTGAGATACTTCGTATCTGCGTTCATGTGGAAAATCATTGGAAAGTCAATGGTGAGTCATTCTTTTTTAGTGTAGTAGGCCAAAAATATTTTGAAACAAATGCACTACTACAAGCCAAAGATTGTGACAAAGAACATTGACATTTTTTTATACCCATGTAATTAAAAATTGGTCAGCTGACCTAAAAAGCTAGTGCTCTGAATTTGACAATTAGGAGTAGGAGTGACAAAAAAAAGTTTATTTGATGTTTGACACATTTTATGCGACTTGGTCCTCAGAAGCTCTTGTAGTGCAGCAGCCTGTTGAAACATACACAAAAAAGGCCATCTGTCAGTTTTGCATATTAGTAAATATGGTTGGTGTACTATCATGTCAATACTATTATTCTTGCTTTTTTTTCTTATCATTCTTAAATTAACTCCTTGGATTAACATGTATTGCCATCAATGGCAATGAAACATCATTCAATGGCAGCCATTCTGGTTCAAATAATTATTTTCCCAAGTACGGGATGAATAAAGTTTCATCTAATTCATCCCCATCAAAAAGCAGTGAATGGGTCACATTAAATGTCCTATTCTGACCTGAAGAGGGGGGCGTAGCCTTTGTTGTTGGCCAACGAGAAGAAGCCGCCGTGAGGGGAAAAGTCCATACACGAAGTCCGATAGAGCACCTTGCTCTTGAAAATGGGAAAGTTGGAGAAGACGGTGGCGCTGGCGAGGTGCACCTGACGACGGAACGGCGACCGCGTGTCAGCGCTTGGGACAAGCCGGCGGGGGCCCCGTATGGACGCGGGCTTACCAGTTTTACGGCCTCGTCTTCGTGTCGCGAGGCCATGGCCAGGATCTCGGAGCTGGGGTTAAAGGCCAGGGCGCTGGCGGGGGTCACCAGGTTCATGAAGGCCTTCAGCGGCTTGGGATTGGCCGAGTTAAGGCACGCCTCCTGTCGGTACAGGTTGACCACGCCAGACCGGGACCTGCGGCCGAAAACTCCGGTGTCAGATAAGGCGGGAATGCTGAAACGGAAGGCGTCCCGGGGCGTCTCACCCGCACGCCAGGTAGTGTCCGTCGGGCGACGCGGCGATGGCCGTGCCGGCGACGCAGCCGTCGTCGAAAAACTTGCAGAGGCAGCGACTGCTCCGCGCGTCCCACACGTACACCTCGCCGTCCTCTGAAGGTCACTGCGTTACGTCGGGAAGTGGCGGACGGCGTGGGCGGGCGGGCGGCTTCACTTGCCTGAATGAACAAAGACTTTGCTGCCGTCGGCGCTGAGGGCCACGTCCACCACCTCGCCGTTAATCTTCATGCTGCTCACCACCTCTTTGGTCTGAAATGTGTAAATCAGCTTTGATTTTTTTTTTAGGCTGATGGTCTAACTGTAACGCTCACGAGTCATAACCCAAACCCTAATCCAAGGCCCCCCCACCATGGCACTAACTCTAACCCAAACTGTAAAACCTGTCATTTTAACCGGGAAGATTAGGACTCAATCACCTTCAGCGTGAGCCTGTGCAGGTAACCCCGAGATCCGGTCAGCAACAGAGCGCCCCCCTCGGGACACACGCAGAACTCCTTCACCCGGCTCTCTCGCAAACCTGAGCACGGACGAGCGAGTGAGCGCGCGTGACCGAGGCGCCGTCGCCCGGCCGCCGGCGTGCGTACCTCTGACGTGTGGCACGGGCATGACGCGTCCCTCCATCATGTCGTACACGTAGAACATTTTGTTCCTCAAGCCGGTGGCCACCACGGCGTCGCCCTCGCGAGTGAAGCGGGCTTTGTGCACGGGGAAGCGGTCCAGGTGGATGCTTTGGATCTGGCCGTTGGTCTTGCCGTCCACCTGGAAGAGCGACAGGGCGCCGTCCAGGCCCGCCGTCAAGGCCACCTGCGCCGACGGGTGGAACTGCAGCGACGTCAGGGAGTCGTCGGACGGCCGCGCGACGTTGGTGCTGGGGCATTTCTTCATCTGGAGGGGCGGAGGGAAGGCGGGGCATCAGCAAGGCGGAGCATCAACGCCGAAGCGGTAGCTGACGCATACCCACCCGCAGGATGCCGCTGGACAGTTGGTCCGACGACCCCACCAAGTTCCCCGTTCTCCTTAGCAGATCGTCTTCGTCATCTTCCTCCTCCTCTTCCTCGTCATCTGGTGTCCAAACAGTGTTATTTCACACAAACAACATTCATCAATACTCTTTTTTGCTGTAATAGGAATCCTATTTCAGCCCCGCCCCTTTTTATGTAATACGTTGTATATATAAATGCGTGGGCCCCAGTACGAGTATTTGCCACAATCCCATGTTGGTCCTCATTGTTGCATGTTCTTCCCAGTTTGCGTGGGTTTTCTACGGGTACTCCAATTTCCTCCCACATCCCCAAAACATCCATGCTAGGCTAATTGTAAGCTAAATTGCCTCTAGGTATGAGTGTGATTGGTTGATCAATAATAAATGGGAAAATTTGTATTCCTTAAGTGTTAAATCAAAACAATTGAGCAAAGAAAGGTAAACAATTTTGACAAGCATTGCCTTAAGGCCACCCCCAACTCCCCCCCACTAATCTTGCTACTTTTTTTGTGTGTGTGTGTTACCTTTGGTCACTTTCGTGGCGCCGCTGACAGCCCAGGCCGGAGCTCCGCCCATGGCCTTCTGGAACCTGACACACACCGACGGCATTCTGGGTCAGGGGTCCGCGAGGGGGAAAAATTGAGATTGGACATGCGTACTGACTGGTCTTTCATCCTATGTCGAAGTTTTTCCTTGGTCATGCTGCTCTCAGCTTCCCCCCGCGTCAGGTAACTCCGGAACGGATGCTTCATGTCCACCCTAGACGTAAACAAAAACAAAAAAACACACGACTGAATTGAAGGCAGAAAGTGTCCAATCCGTTTCATATGCTTCTGGTGTCTATGTAAGTGGACAGAAGACGCTTTTGCCACTTACTCTTCCTCCAGGTAATCGTCTTCATCAATCCAAGCGGCTTTTTTGGTCGGCGGAGGACGTAAACGTGCTTCGGACTCATCGTCCGATTGGGCCAAAACTGCTTGTTTTTCTTTCTTTTGCTGTGGTGGCACCTCAACATCTTCGTCCTGACGTCGCACACGCATAAAATAATGTTTGAGACATACCATACATATAAAATTAAACCACAAAATTAATTTCATTTCAAACTGGATTATCATCCCACATTATTTACATGTCAAAAAATCCAGAGAATGACATCGTACCCAAAATGAACTCAATTTACAAAGATAGACGTCCAATTCGTTTAATTTAATGTACTTCGGCCATTCTGGCCAGATTGGGGAGCTCACAACGCTCCCTTTCATTTTTATATAATTTTTGGCCTCTTCATGTAGTGTTAAACTGTGAGTAGCTGAATTGGGCGTCCACCGGCGTCAATGACAGCCACTTGTATGCCAAAGTAGCCAAAATAGATGAAAAATAAACTGAAAATGGACGAAAAGTGACTCAAGTTTGGTTGGCGTGCATACCTCCAGAGTCGAGTACGCGTGTCCAAACACGAGCTCCTCCAGCTGTTGCACGGCGGGTTCATTCTCACTCAACTCCGCTAAACGCTTGCAGTTCTTTCGGCGTTGCCATGCCTCCGTCGAGCGGTCCTTCGAGGTAAAAGGACGTTTTTGTTCGTTTTTCTTATTGTGAGGCCGCGCCATGTTTCCACCAACAAATATCTCAAGTCTTTTACTTGGGACGAGCAGTAGCAGACTAGCTTTACTCGTGTGTTAGTATACGCTGGACAGCCAATTCCGGTTACGTCACAGAGTAAAGAAAACGGGCCTCAAAGACGGCTCAAGAAAGTTGAGAGCGTCCTCTGCTGGCTGGGAATTAATTTTTATTAGGGTTTTAAATGAAGCAATCAATGGTCTTGAAATATAATTTGAGACTAAAAATACTCCATAATTACACATGAGTACACACAATTTTAATTTCAAAATCACTGAAACATGAGTATAAATGGATTAGACCACTAGCATTGTCAAGTATATTTCATTAATTAGCTTTTACACCTTCAACTTTAGTTTTACTCCAGTCCATAATCAGTGTATTATTATGCTGTATCATCTTGTTTTTATTAATATTTGGGGACTGTTTTATTTTTCTAAAACATTTAGTATATAAATAATCCTAATTAAAAATGTATTTTATTTAATTCATGTTAAAAATAGGGTCACCTGCCTCATAAATGTTTAACATAAAATAGAGACGTTTTGTCCTCATCACACACTTATGCAGGTAACAGCTTTTATTGTTTGTGTTTGGTTTCTTCATTATACACACCGTTATTCTATTGCTTCAGCGCTTCTTAGATTGGTTTCCTTTAACGTGAAATAAAAACGTCACAGTTGCTCCCCAACTGAGCAGCACATGCTCGACGTAGAATTGTCCAAGAAGAAGCGCGCGTAATATTGAAACATATTGATGGATTCTGATACTGTACAGAAGAGCAAGCGAGCAAGGCTGTATGTAATCAGTAATTGCCTTGCACTTGAATGAGCCTTACAGCAACTAATTGGTATCAGGAACACCAAGAGTACAGCTTGACATGTCACATGACCACGGCCACAAGGAAACGAGCATCACACGTATGCCACAAACAAAAAAACGGAGCGACGACGATGATGAGTCAAAGACAAAAATGGCCGTGTTAGCCTAGCGGAGGTGACAAAGTTGAAATGGCGGGCAGTCACGTCACGTGACGTCCGCGGTTCGGCTCCGGTAGCTCGTCTTCCCACCGATGTCGTCTTAATAAGGCGTAGAGTTCACCTGGCCACCGGAGGTAGCGGAGGGGCTCCACGCACAACTGTCGAGCGAGAACACACACACACAAAAGAGTTGGTCGACCCCCGCTGCTTTCACAGTGCCTCGTTACTTAGATGATTGTCACCTGAGTAGGTTTTGCTGGGGTAGATCTTGGCAAAGTAGCGATATTCGTCCGGGGGAGGAAAGTCGTCCAGCGGGTGGAATAAATATTTCGACTCAAAGTCGTCTGCCACAAAACAAAACAGGAATACTTGAAGGTGTCCAATGACCGTAATTAGCGGACTATAAGCCGCTACTTTTTTGCTCGACCTTGCACTTTATAAGAGGATAATTTTACATTTTTCTTGGTAACCCAATGGCTTCCATTGGCATTGCTAGACATCCAATCCATTCAAAGAGGAATGCAGCATTGGCTACCACCCTCCCACTTCAAGTGGATGGGACGTCTACGAGTGAAAACTAAATGATGGGAGGAGGGGGGAATTGGGGGACTCACCGCACAAATATTGAATGCCGGAGGAAGGGTGTCCGTGGCGGAGAGATGGGGGTGGCGGGGGAGGAGGTTTAGCCCTGATGGGGGGGTCGGAGGAGAGGGAAGGACTAGCCGCCGTCCTGTACGGAGGAGGGGGCGGAGCATCTCGGGTGGCTGCGGGGACACCAGAAGGTCACCTAATGGTCACGAGATGAAGATGAAATGCATCTCACCTGAGGGTGCCGTGGGCCTGTGTGCGGGCGAGGTGGCCGGAGGGGGTGGGGCGGGGCCTCTGGTGGGGGTGTGGCCTCCAGGCGAGGGAGCAGCCTTCTTGCCACTCTGGGATGGCTGTCGCTGCGGAGGCTCTGTTTCCCCGCCGTGGGTGGGAGGGGCCAGTGATGAGGGCGGGGCCTTGGTGGGGGGAGCCGCCGGTAACGGCTTGTCTCGGTCGTAGGTGGAGGGTGGAGAGGGGGCGTGGCCACGGCGACTCTGAGAGGGGGGAGCGAAGCCTACGGAAGGGGGTGGGGCGGGACAATGCATCTCATCGCGGTGATGGCCTGCCGGAGGTCGCGGCGACGATTCGCCGGTTGTGCAATTGTCTGCATGTGAGAGAGGAAGCACAAAAAGAAAGTGAATAATGAAAGAAAAAAAGAGTGACCAGCTAGGAAGTGACTAGTTGAACGCTGTCCTACTTTTGTGTGGTGCCCCCTGGTGGAGGTACTGGTACAGACGGAAGTAAGGGTGGTCTGTACCTCGGTTGGCTTCTGAAAAGTGGGTGGGGTTACCTTCAACCTCCTCCGGGCTCTGCCGATTGGCCTGTGAGGATGCTTGCTAACGTTATCACCTTTGTCATCATTATGCCAGATGGTGCATCAACCAGCGTGTAATTTGTGTGTACCTTATTTAGGCTGGATGGTGGGAGGGGCATCCTGATGCTGTCACTCACCTGCAGAAAAGGAGCTGTTACGTATTTGCAGTTTAAAATGTAAGACAAAAGCAATGACACATAATGGACGATTGAGTTAGACATAGGTGCGCTAGGTATTCTTAGCATAGAAAGCTAAGCGGCTAGCAAGCTGGTCAGCTTGCAAGAAAGCGTGTGCGTGCGGGTCTCACCCTGTCCACGCTGACGTGCACGCGCGCAGGCAGGTGCGCTCTGCCCTGCTGACCCACCTGTGCACGAGTCCGAGGCCCGCGTGCGCATGCTCGGCCGCGACGCTAGCCTCTTTCGTTCGGTTCCGCAGCACCTTTGTCAGATCCCAGAATGCACCATGCCAACTACGTCATTACTCTCGCCGACTACACACAGTAATGAGGTCCATGTTTTCTCCTACTTCTACGCCTATGGGAATGAACTTCAAATTGAAAACATTGTTTTAAATAAAACAGCAAAGACAAATGGGGACGTGTCTAAATTAAATGTCCGAACCTGACGACAGCGGAGTTAATTAGATGTAAATGTTCAGGCATAGCTTTGTTCCAGGCAAGTCCAGTAGGGGGCGGTCAAATACACAACAAAGAAAAAGAGAGGAAGACTTTCATGACTCCTGAAACTAGACGCTGCCGGAATTGTTAGCATTTTGCAATTCAAAACATCTTTATTTTCACTTTGTTCTGACATAACTTCGCCATGGAAGTTCCTGGACCCGACAGCGATTGGAGGAGTCCCCAGTTCAGACAGAAAGTCGTCGCTCAAATGTCAGAGTTGCTCCTTTCTTATCCCTTTGTACTTTAGCTTAGCGTAGCCGGCTTTGAATTTGCTGCGTTCTGTTTTTATAATCTGTAATTAATCATAACAATTCATTACCTAAGTATGAATATTGCCGCAAACGTACTGCGTAGAATAGTAAGCTAAGTTACATGTCACATGTAAGGTGCTTTTGTGAATGTTGATACTGAGACCGCATATTGTGTTTTCAGAAAGAATATTAGACTAAGGATAGTTCAAATTCAGCTGTGTTGTGTTTACAGCGAGGAGGCGATGAGAAAGGCAGGAACTGTACAAAACAAGACCAGCACAGAAATGGAAAACCAAGTTTACGTCAAAGCCAAGACCAGAGTGAGTCACAAGCAGTGCCCAACTGAACAAATAGATTTTAAGGGAAAATTGACCAGGCTATCCTTCCCACTGGAAGAACTGGAAGCGCAAAATAGAGGCTGGCTAAGTCGGATCTTACAGCTACTGGCCTGTGTTTTCAGGACGAGTATCTGTCCCTGGTTGCCAGGCTCATCATCCACTACCGCGACATCCGTAAGTGAGGCTCCGTCCATTCCCTCGCCCGTACCGGCGCTTTTTAACCTTGTTTCTCTCCTTCTGCCAGACAAAAAGAACCTCGGAGCTCCGGGTAAGTGTGAGCGGGCTTGCGTTGGCCCAGATGAGCGGTGCATGTAACGCTGTACGCTGTCCCCACTAGATCCCATCAATGCCCTGACTAACCTGACGGGCGTCGGAGGGGGCCCGGGCGCCATCGGCATGGGGCCCCGCCCCACCGGTCCCCCATTGGGGGGAATGGGGGCCATGCCGCAAATGCAGATAGGCCCGCACGCCATGCCGGGTGTGTCTGGGAACCCGCAACCCCGTGAGTGCGTTTCCTTGATGGAGCTTCCACTGGAAACATTGATCCAACGGGGTTGTGTTTTTTTAATGGGGCAAAGCGAAAGCTAATGGCGCTAATATGCTAACATTATAAAAATGCAAACTAGTCCCTCATCTCCCTTCCGATTCCTGGTCCTCAGTGGGAGGGCCGGCCCAGCTGACCCTGCAGCAGCAGCAGCAACAACAGCAGAACTTGCAGTTCCAGCAGTTCCAGGCTCAGCAGCAGCAGTTTCAGGTCCAGCAGCAGTTGAGAGTCCAGCAACAACAGATGCACCAGCAGCAGCAGAGCCAACAGCAGCAAAACCAGGTAAGTGCGTACATGCTAGCGGTTTTGCAGTGCTCGGCTCCAATGTCTACCTTTGTGCGCAGATGCATCCGTCCCGCATGCAGCAGCAGCAACAGATGGTGCAGTTACAGCTGCAGCAGCAACATGCGCAGTCCATCCAGCACATGGTCCAGCAGCAGGCGCAACAGGCGCAACAGGCGCAGCCGGGCCCCATGCAGCCACTCCTTCAGCAGCAGCAGCAGGCCGCCATGGTGCCGCAGATGGCGCCCGCGCAGCACGTCCCCATCAACTCGCTCAATCAACAGCAGCAGCATCAGCTCAAGATGCAGCAGGCCTTGCAGGTCACAATGCCATTATGGACCGTATTTTCCATACCACGAGTCGTATTAGCCGGACTATAAGGCTACACCTTTTGAGTAGTTTGGCTAGCTGTCCAAGTTTTCTTTGGGCGTCGTCATGACAACATCTCACCTCACAATTCCTCCTTTGGTGTGTGCGCAGGCTCGGGCGTTGCAACAGCAGCAACAGCAGCAGCAGCAACAGGCGGCCGTCCAAGCACAAATGGCCGCCGCGTCAGGACAGGTGAGTCACCAGCATGCATTGTAAATGGAATAGGCAAGCTCCCCCGTCAATCACCTGCTCTCCCGTGCAGCTACGTCCCAACATGCAGCTCTCCGCCCGGGTGCCCCGGCCCCCCCTGGCTGCTTCCATCCCGCCCCCCAACGTCGCCGCCGCCGTGACTCAGCAGGTAGTAGCCCGAAAATGTGACCTCGCAGAGCCCATTGACGAGCCACCCACTTCTCCCCGGCAGGCGCAACAGCACGTGATGATATCGTCGCCCTCGCCCGTGCAGGTTCAGACCCCCCAGTCCATGCCGCCGCCGCCCCAGCCCTCCCCTCAGCCGCCCAGCTCACAGCCCAATTCCGCCAGGTACGTTGGTTCGCGTGTCCCGACGTCTCTGCTTCCTCCGCGCCCTCATGGTATGTCGCTCCTGGTGCGCAGCTCGGGTCCCACGCCGTCTCCGGGGGGCTTCCAGCCCAGCCCGTCCCCTCAGCCCTCGCAGAGTCCGTCGACCGCCAGGACGCCCCAGAACTACGGCGTCCCCTCTCCTGGAGCTCTCAGTACTCCGGGTACACGCACGTTGGTGCATGCAGACATATGGTATGGCCAAATCATGATGATTTTTTTTCCCCGCCCCCAAAACAGGGAACCCAAATTCTGTGATGAGTCCCGCGGGGGCCATCTCGCAAGAGGACCAGCAGTACATGGAGAAACTCAAACAACTTTCCAAATACATCGAGCCACTCCGACGTATGATCAACAAAATTGACAAGAACGAAGGTGGGCATGTAACCATTAACCCTTCATTGGGGGAAAAAAGGAAACCCATCATCGACATATGTGGATTTGGATTGGATTTATGGTTTTGTCAATTAAGCTAACTATTAACACACTTGTTTTTAATGAGCCTCGATTGGTCTGTGCTGTCAACAGAGCGAAAGAAAGACCTCAGCAAGATGAAGAGTCTTCTCAACATCCTCACTGACCCCAACGCCAGGTGACCCTAATCACACTCCGATTTACCAAGGCGACAATGGACTTCACTGAGGGGTGGTCATCACCATGGTTACAGATAGTAAAGATACTATATCGGGCTAGTCACCATGGAGATAAACTCCCATTTTCTGTTACCATGACAACATGCCTTTTAAGTGCGTCGACTTACAGGTGTCCTCTGAAGACGTTGCAGAAATGCGAGATAGCGCTGGAGAAGCTCAAGAATGACATGGCAGTGGTAAGACCGACTTGGAAACTATCACTCCCCCAAAAGCAAAAACAAATCACATTATCAGCACGGCCTGTGTGTTTGTCCAGCCGACCCCTCCGCCGCCCCCCCTGGCCACCAAGCAGCATTTGTGCCAGCCTCTGTTGGACACCGTCATGGCCAACCTCCGCTCGCCCGTCTTCAACCACTCCCTCCACCGCACCTTTGCCCCCGCCATGGCGGCCATTCACGGCCCCCCCATCACGTAATTTCTTTGGACTCGTCATTCGCTGCAGACACCCATATAGAAGTCCAATGCCCTACTCTTGCGCCTCACAGTGGCCCCTCGGTGGTATCGCGCAAGAGGAAGCAGGACGAGGATGAAAGGCAGACGGTCCCCAACATCCTGCAGGGGGAGGTGGCCCGCCTGGATATCAAGTTCTTGGTGCATCTGGACCCCGCCCACTGTAGCAACAATGGAGCCGTGCATCTCGTGTGCAAGCTAGGTGAGGAACTAGAATGGGGGTGGGGAAACTGGTCCTCGAGGGCCTATGTAAGTTTTGTTTATTTTTTTGCTTCAGAGGACAAAAACCTTCCCAGCGTCCCCCCACTGCAACTCAGTGTTCCAGCAGACTACCCAGACCAAAGCCCCTATTGGTCTGAAGATGCTGATCACTACGGTAATTGGCCTTTTTCAAAACTAATTTCTAGTCATTTTTTTGTTTTGTTTGTGAGTAGCTGTAGTTTATAACATAAGAAAAACATCTGTAGTGATTGGGCGTGTTTCTATGTGCAGGCGCCAACCACTTCCTCCAAGCGGTACACAGGACGCTGGCGTCCAAGCTGCTGCAACTTCCTGACAAGCATTCACTGACAGAAGTTCTACACACGTGGGCGCAGAGCGTCCATCAAGCGTGTTTGTCTGCTGCGTAAATGCAATTGGCAGCACAGAACCTCCCCTCCACCGCCTCTTTCAATAAATAAGATCTACTTTCACGACAGAAGATGAGCTTGACATTTTACACATGTATCACAAAGTTTTATTGACTTGGTTTTTAAAAAATAAAGGGAAAATGTCTTAAAAATGGAGAGAGAATGCTCTATAGGAAACGTTGGTAAACACATCCACATGTGGGCTGCTTCCTGCCACCGTCAACACCTGAAATGTACAACATTATTGAGGCACAGAGCTAATTGCTCTATAATATTTTTGAGTAAATGAGAACGAATATGGTGAAAAATGTCATTTCTGCTTCAAATTAACTGCCTTTTTATTGCACACTATTTAAACCTCGCCCATTAGTCAAACCTGGTGTTCTGTACTGTTGGTGTTCAGGGCCAGGCTGTTGACGTTGTTGGGGGTGCACGGGATCTGAGCCTTAACCTGACCCCCCAGCAGGCAGTGCGACACTGTGGCACCTTGACCCACAGCCAAAATCTGCACGGGGAAGGAAAAAATGTGAGTCGGGTTCACCAGGGTGAGCATCCTTTGTCGCTCTCACCATGTCCTGGTAGAAAAGGGCTCGTCGTTGGCAACCACTCAGTGTGAAGACGGATGTCGGCGTTAGAGAGCGGAGGTGCCACAGCGAAAGGAACGGACCCCCACCACATAGCTAAAAAAAACGACCACAATACAGTCTATTCAAAAATGTCATACTATAGTCCACTATAGCCTTATTTTTTAAAATCTTTTCTCACCATCCAATCGGAGTCAGTAGTCAAACAGCTGATCCACTTGCCAAACTGAGGGCGGGCACATTTCTGCCAAAACAAGCAAAACCATGACCAAACGCCACAACCACAACTGTGTGCTGACATTGTCTTACTTGGTACTTGTGAACATCCACACGATGGATGCACTCAGACGTTCTGCAATCTGCATGGAGGTTACACAGAATCTAATCAGGAGCTAAATGCGCTTCCCAATAGGGACTTTTAGTTAGGAACTCACCCCACATCCTGACTGTGCCGTCCTCACCGCCAGACAGAATCTCCCCCTCGCGTTCTCTCGCACTCAGACAGTGGATGTAGTCCGAGTGTCCCTCAAAGACAGCCTAAGGATGCAAACAGACATTGAGACGGGCCGCCAACTGATGCTGCTCACCGGCTCTGACTCACCTTGAAGACGCCGTGTTCCAGGTCCAGGACATGGATATTGTTGTCACCACCACCAAACACTAGGCTGTTGTCCTGTCACCCAAACGCACACAAATGAGATGCTTTCTAAAATGTACTTTGCACTGATTTGGTCCAGACTCCCGAAATTAGACCCATCAGACTGTAGATGGCTGCACATACTCACTCGAGGGTTGGCGACCATGGCGTTGATTTCGGGGATCTCCATGCCGCCTCTAGACAAGGAGAAAGAAGATACGTCAACAGATCCGGCCAGACCTGGCCAATGACTGACAGAAGCTCACTTGTATTCAGGTCGCTTGGTCCATGCCGCTTTGACGTTCTGAAAGCAACAGAGCGTTAGGTTGCGTTACGGCGTCCCTGATGGAACCGCGACTCGTAAGGGTACCTTCTTGATGAGGTCGCCCCAATTCCAGGCGCTCACCGACCCATTGCCGGCGCTCAGAAGTTGCCCGCCAAACGACTCCAGACAGAAAACGGGACCGTCGTGAGCTAAAATGGACATTTTGGTCAAACACAGAGACGCATAGACATCTATCTTGACCACGATTACCTGGAAACGTTAACACGGGCTTCCGGCTTGTATCTGATCCATCTGGACTCAAAGCTGCGCACAGACTGATAGGACAACCATCATCATTACCATAATCTTGAGTGCCATATTTGCATCACTCACCTGAAGATGCCGATTTCTCCATAGTTGTTTCCCGCTGCCAGAAAGCGTCCACACGGTGAAAAACTTTGGGAGAACACAGACATGTGCAGCAACTGTGGACATATGGCAACCTGTCAAATATCTTGGAATTGCAAATCAAGTTTTGTTGCTTTTTGATCAGGAAAAACGCGTTCATTTTAAAGTTTCTTGTGTACTACTTTTTTTTCATAAATGTCCACACAAATGGGGGTTTCATTGTAATATTTATATAATGAACAAGGAACTGAAGACAAAGGCATCTAATCATCAGTTCCATAACTATTCTTACGACGCCATCTTTCCCGTGCGCCAATTGGCAATCAAACTCGAGTGTTTAGGTCCAAATATGAGTGAAACAATCACAAACATAATAATGTTATGAGGGACAAAATTAAGTTTACCTCGACAGAACCCATGGTGCGACGATCTACTTGTGGAGCGCGCGAATATGACGTCATTGCGCCGGGCATTGTGGGGAATGAAGTCAGAAGCTTGGAATTTGCATACACTTGCTGTTTTGTCTTAATTGTCAATGACGGGTTGCAGAATGCGTGTTTTTGAACAAGTATATGGGTTTTCATTTGTAATATGTGCAAAGTGACAATAAACAAAACAATCAAAAAATGGTTGAATGTGTGCAAAACAAAGAAAGTCTCTCCAGTGAGGAAACCAAAATGGCGATTGTCTTTTTCCCGCTCGGTTCGACTCGGGTCAGCTCGGTTCGGCCTCGGCTTGTGCGAGCCGCTTTAGAAAATGAAAGTGCTTGAAAACCACAGGCGGCAAATTGGCGTTCTTTATCGGCTTTTTGCAGCTGCTCCTTGTGTCCTGATGACGCGGCGCACGGCAGGAAGTGTTTCGTCGTCGTCGTCGTAGCGGCGGCGGCGGCGGCGGACAGCCGAGAGGCGAAAGTCGACTACAGTGGACTGGAAAAGCAGCTCGTTGCGAGCCCAGCAAGTAAACATGACTCGCCGCTGACACTACGACGTTTCGCCATTGCTTCCGCACGCCGGGCCACCTCGCTTGACTGGGCAGTCGGCGGAGGGGTAAGTTGGAGGCTTCCGAGACGCGACTCCCGAGCCAGGTTCTTTTTTTTTTTTACCCCCCTCTAAGGGGGCCGCTCGCCGAGGGTCGACATCTTTGTGTAGCTGCGGGGCTAGCTCGGTGGCTAACGGGACGAGCTAACATGGCCGCCGACCGACCACCGGAGGTTGCCGAGCTCGTAAATCATGAGTTGGGTTAACAACTGGCGTCTAGTGTGGTTTACTGTTCGTCGGGTTTGTGTGTTTGCGTGCTTGCCTCCCGTCGAAGGGAACTGACTAGCATACTGCCAATGAGCTAGCCTGCCAGGTCGCTAATATTCTCGGGCTGCTTGTGCTTTGACGGGCTACAATGTTGTTGTTGTTGTTGTTTTTAGGTAAACTGTATACGTTCTTCTGTAGTGCCGACGGGCGCTTGGGTCGAACGACCCATTAGTCGTTGAGCTGCGGATGCAACCGAATCGTCCGCAGCCTCTGTTGCGCCAACAATGCTCCGCAAATAGGAGCCGTGCAGTGAGGAAGATGCTCGGCTTGCGTCCGGCAGATGCGTGCTGGAGTCAGGCCAAGGTCAGAAGTACCAGCAGCCGCCTCCATCTTTCCGCTTCATTATGCTAGCACGTCAATCAAACAAGAGGAACGACAACTTTTCTCACTCAGGAACAACACGAGTATCTGTTGTTGACTTAAATGTTGCCATAGAAACGCTCACAGAACTGCAACACACCATCGTCTCCCAATATTGAATGATTCATAATTGACAAATCTGACAAAGGAAACCGATTAAAGAGCTATTACAACTGCTTTAATAGTAGTCCATACTTTACGTCATCGGCCGCCATTGACCAATCCATTTTTAATGAGCCTGGCAGCTCTTCCCAGTCGAACGAATCTGGGAGCCAAAAAATGGATTGACCTCTTCCTCTGTCAATGGCAGCCAACATGTAAAGCAAGGTCTCTAAACACAAAATTGCTTTCAGTGGTCACGGCAGCACCTTGGCAGCGGCACCGCCCGCTAGTGTGTATAAATGTGTGCGCGAATGGATTAGTGTGGACCTGTAAAACTTAAGGGCACTCTTGTGGGTCTAGATTAAAAGGCTCTCTAATTCCTCACCAATTACTATGTTTTACACCAGGCTCGTGAAGCCAGCGGAAAACGTGATTATCTCTTTCCAATTTCACTTAACGTGCATTCTGACCTCCCCTTTCTCCGCCCCCTTTTTGTTTCTGTAGTAACAACTGACAGGCCACCTGCCAGGGGGCACAGCCCGATTGGCCGTCGGGCACGAAATGGCCGACGACGGCACGCTGGACTGACGAGCAGAGATTCTCCCATGCTAAAAGCCCCTCCCACGCATCCCGATGGTCAACGGCGGTGGCGCGGCGGCCACTCCCTCCTGAAAACTGGCGCCAGAGTACTATGGCAATGCATGATATGAGTCGTGCCAAGGGTTTCCCCTGTAAAGAATGTGATATGGTCTGCCCCAGTACTCCAAGTCTTCTAGAACATATGAAAGCGCATTATCAACAAGGAGAGAGTGCCCGTTTTGAATGCGAGCAGTGCGGAAGAATTTACAAACACGCCGCTAGCTTGGCCAACCATAAAAAGTCTCACGAAGTGGGCTCGTTCCAGTGCCCCGTGTGTACCCGCACCCTCCCCAACGCGGTGGCCCTCAAAAACCACCTTCGCATCCACACCTTGTCTCCGAGTAGTGCTCACGTGGAAGAAGAAAGCGAGGAGGCGCCCGAAGAAGGAGGTCCTCACGAAAGAGATTACGCCCTGGGCCAGGAGCTTCCGGACGCTTTTGGCCGCGCGCATTTGAACAACAGCGCCCCACGGGGGGCCCACGAGGGAAGCAAAAGTTCCCCCGAGCCGGACGACGCCTGGGACCGACCGTTCAAGTGCGACCAGTGCGACAGAACCTACCGGCACCACGGGAGCTTGATGAACCATAAGAAGTGTCACCAGCAAGGAAGTTTTAAGTGCTCTGTGTGCTTCAAACAATTTAGCAACCTGGCTGCCCTCAACAGCCACGAGAGGACTCACTCCAAGTTCAAAAGCCCCGTAGCACCCATGGTGAGCAGTGGCGGCGGCGGTGGCGGCAGCCTCCACCCGTCAGAGCGCGACGGAGGCGGCAGCTCACAGGCCACCCAAAACGACAATTCCAACTCCTGCTTCTGCCACCTGTGCCAGATCTCCCTGCCCAACAAATCCGACTTCCAGGAACACATTCTCCTCCACAACAGCACCCCGTCGTCTCTGGGCCTGTCCCGGAGCTTTCCCGCCATCATGAGCCACAACCTGAGCGCCGTGCGATCTCCGGCGTACACCCCGGCTCTCGGCGACCCTCTCCCCATGCCGCCGTTGCCAGGTGACAAAAGGGGTCCATACGACCCCATCATGGGGCCTCCCGTCAACAACCCCATCTACACGTGCGCGTACTGCGGGGCGGGGCATCCGGACCTGGAGACCCTGAAAGTCCACTACCTGACTCACGACCCCCACCCGGCTTCCCACGGGCAGGACGGCTCCCTGCTCAACTCGGAAACGTTAAGCTCCGGCTCTCAGGGCTCGGCGTCGTCTTCTTCCGGGGGACGGGTGACCCAGTCGGCTTCTCCCGAGGACGGCGAGCGCCGCTTCAAGTGCGGCGAGTGCGGCAAGAGTTACCGGCACGCCGGCAGCCTGGTCAACCACAAGCGCTGTCACCAGATGGGCCACTACCAGTGCACCATCTGCTGCAAGCAGTACCCCCATTTGGCGGCGCTGCACAGCCACCTGCGCAGCCACAAGGGGCGCTCTTCTAGCCAGTCTCTGGGCGACGGCAACGACTGGTTGTCCCCGGAGCCTCTGACGCTGGACTCGCAGCAGAGCTACGTGCAAGAGAGCAGCGGCGCCAGCACCCCCATCACGCTTCCCGGGAACATGGCGGACCCCGGCCTCTTCGTACCGGACGGCGGTCACAACAGCGCTTTGGACTCTTTGGAGTTCCACGAGCGTTTTGACGGGGGCCCCGCCCACCGGCAAGCCGACCGCCACGTGTGCGCCGACTGCGGCGAGATGTACGCCGACGTGTCCGGCATCAAGTCGCACATGTGCTCCCGTCGCGGCCCGGCGCCGCCCCCGCCGCCGCAGCAGGGTAACATGTCCAACGGCTTCATCGGCAATATGAACTACCACAATTCCGGTAGCGGCTCCATGACCTCCGGTGGCGTGAAGGAGGGGAACGGCCAGCGCCAGTACTCCCAGTCCGGAATCAAAAGGATGGGAAACGTGGACAAGGACGACGACGACGGCGAAATCTACCAGTGCTCCGTTTGCGGCAACCATTACGCCAGCCTGCGAGCGCTGCGCAGCCATTTACGAAGTCACGCCAACAACCCGTCCGGGCCCGGGCCGTCCGGATTGGAGCAGGACTGGCGGATGATTTGCTCGGCGTGTGGCCAAAGCTTTGCCAGGAAGCAAGACCTCCTCAATCACCAACTGGTCCACGGCCCCCAGAGGCCCGACGGTCAACAGCAACAGGGAGTGGGCGGAGCTTCTCCCAACAGGAGCGACAAGATGGACGGACGCAGCCACATTTGCGTGGACTGCGGCATGTTCTTTGCGGACCGTCACCACCTGATCACGCACCTGTGCGCCGGTAAGAATCGAGCCGGTTCGCTGGGTAAGCAGAGCCTCAACGGAGCCAAGGCCATGTCCGGGGGCGAGGGCCTGGTCGGGGGGGTCGCCGGCGGAAGCCGCGATATCGCCGAGAACGGGCGACGTTCCGTGGTGGACCAAAGCGACAAACCGCACAAGTGCGACCAGTGTGGGCGAGGCTACAGGCACCCGTGTTCCCTCCTCAACCACAAAAAGTCCCACAAAACGGGCGTCTTCCGCTGCTTGGTGTGTCAGAAGCGTTACTACAACCTGCTGGCCCTGAAGAACCACCAGAGAACCCACTTTGACCTCAAGAGGTACGTATGGCATTGCCAGCTATCAGTTAGCATTATAGTTATATCAACTGTTACTTGATTGTCTGACATGTGATGCATCTGTTCCAACCGCAGACACAAGTGCGAAGAATGCGGAAAGGCTTTCAAGATCCAAAAACAGCTGATCAACCACCTGCGTCTCCACGAGGAACACCGGGCCAAAGGTCTGGTTCGCACGGGCCCCAACGGTTCGCGCTACCAACAACCGGGCCTGTCGCAGATGCAGAACGTGCGAGGCGAGTCGTCCAAGGTCCCCCCGATGGGGATCAAGTACGCGCAGCAGGCCTTCAAAAAGCCCTATTCGTCGGCCGGCACGTCCCGGCCGCAGAAGTTCGACCCGGCCGAGAGCGGGCGGCGGCCCTTCGCCTGCGAGGAGTGCGGCAAGACCTACCGGCACGCGGGAAGCCTGGCCAATCACAAGAACCTGCACAAAATTGGCGAGTACCACTGCAACGTGTGCAACTCCACCTACCCCAACAGACTGGCCATGAAGAACCACCTGCGCCTCCACTTTGCCCAGAAGAAGCACAACTGCCAGGAGTGCGGCAAGGGGTTCCGCACCCAGAGGCAACTGGCCACGCACACCACGGCGGGCCTGTGCAAGGGTCCGCAGGGTCCGGGCGCCCAGATGGACTTTGAGTGCGACGGCTGCTGCGAGGGCTTCCCCTCGGCCGAGCAGCTGGCGGCCCACGACTGCCCCGCCCAGCACTTGCCCTCGTCGTCGTCGTCGTCCGGCGGGAGCTCGGCCAACGCCGGCGCCGAGAGGAACCCGGTGGACCCGGACTCGGACGAGAGGCCCTACGCCTGCGACCTGTGCAGCTGCGCTTACAAGCACGCCAGCTCGCTGCTCAACCACAAGCACACGCACAAGACGGGCGACTTCCGCTGCAACTTCTGCGACAAGCCGTACACCAACTACATGGCGTTGCGCAACCACATGCGCATCCACACGCAGCGTAAGAAGCACATTTGCCACACGTGTGGCAAGGCCTTCCGCCTGGCCCGCTTCCTGCGCAACCACCAGAAGGTCCACGAGGAGGGCGCCACGCCCTTTGGCTGCCCCACCTGCGGGAAGAGCTTCCAGGGGAGGTCCGGTCTGGCCCGACACCGCTGCGGGGACACCCCGGTGGGGGTGGACGTCCGGCGGAAGACCCCCGGAGCGGCGGGGGAGGGCGGCGACGAGTGTCGGTACACGTGAGTGGCCTCCTTTTCTTCCTTGTGGTTGTCATTGACATTCATGGCTCATGTCCGAAAAGTGAAAGATGAATTTTAGCTGTGCGCATGTCTATTCCAGGTATATGCTCTCCAATCCGGCTTCCTTGGGACCATTCGCGTGCCGGAATTCGGATTTTTCTGAAGTTTGGACAAATTGAATTAGTGGAGAGAACAGTTAAGTCACCCCCCTTTGCTTTCAGTTAGCATCCACTCTGTCTTTGTTCTGCTGATGTTTTGTGTCCTCGAGTGTCCTCGCGTGTCTCACGCGGCCCACCTGTAGACAAGATTAGGAAGGGGAGGGGCGAGGGGGACTGCGCCGGGCCGTCCGACCTCCATTTAGCCGGATTGCAGATCATATACCGCTAACGCCAACGCCGTATTTGCTAAGCGCATTTGCTCCCTCGCCACATGTAACGCCCCCCCCCTCCCGTGGTCTGTGCGCAGGTGCGACCAATGCGGACGTTCCTACCGCCACGCCAGCTCCCTCCTCAACCACAAGAACACGCACACGCTGGGCGACTACCACTGCGCCGTGTGTCTCAAGACCTACTCCAACCTCCTGGCCCTGAAGAACCACCGCCGCATCCATTCGGAGATGCGGCGCCACCGCTGCCACGACTGCGGCAAGTGCTTCCGGGTGGCCTCGCAGCTCTACAACCACCGACGGGTGCACCAGAAGCAGCGGGAGCTGACCTGCGCCGCCTGCCGCCGTGCCTTCCCCACGCAGGCCAGCTTCCGACTGCACATGGAGATCAGCCACGGACAGGCGCCACGCTACCCCCCGCCGCACCGCCACCGGCCGGGCTGGGGCTCGAGCCCGGAACCGCCGTCCACGCGAGAGCGTGGCGGGGGGCCGGCACCACCACCACCACCGCCGCCGTCCAAGGCTCACGTGTGCGAACAGTGCGGTCGGTCCTACCGCCACGCCAGCTCTCTGGTCAATCACAGGAACAGCCACAAGACCGGAAGCTACTTCTGCAACTTGTGTCACAAGCAGTTCCCCAACCTGATGTCCCTGAAGAACCACCGGCGCATCCACACGGAGCCCAAGCGTTACCAGTGCCCCGAGTGCGGCAAGTCCTTCCGGGTATCCACGCAGCTCATCTGCCACCGTCGGATGCACACCAAGGAAAAGCCCTTTGCGTGCTCCCACTGCGACAAACGTTTCTCCTCCAAGTCCAACCTCAGGCACCACATGAAGGTACACTGGGCCGCCACCGGGGCCTCCGCGGCGACGCCCAACTTTGGGGGGATGCCGGGGGCCGCCTTCCTTTGAGACCTATCGGGACAAAACGGACACGGGATCGCGTACACGCACTTGACTCCGGTCGCCATTTGGACCGGGCAAGATACAAGGGGTGGGACATAGACACTCATGTGGCCTCTGTGATTGGACGGTGAAATATCTTCAGGGTGGCACCGGGATGTATTCTGCCTCCTGATTGTGTAGACTAGTTAGCATCACGTGTGTGTATGTGTGTACGTGCGTGTAGTAGCATCAGCAGCACTAGTTTGTAGACCTCTTTAGAGCTCCGATTACCCATAATCCTCTCCTGGCCCCGCTGTGTTAAAGGGACCTTTGTATCTTCTAGGGTAGCTTTTGCCGTATATATTTATTGACTGGACGCCGCGGTGCTAGTTAGCGTCGTGATGTTAGCGAGCGCCCTTTGACTCTGTCGGTTTGCTTAGTTTGCGGTCACGTGACTTTTCTAACGTCTTTTGATAATTTGTAAAATTCCAAACGCCGAGGACGGAAAGCGGACTCAGCCGACGGCACACGTGTCCGCTCGTCTGGACGTCGTATATCGTGGAATGATGACGACGACGGATCATGCAACGTAAACATTTGGAGTAAGTGACCTCCTGGGAACACACGTCCTTAACGTTATTCTTTTAATATTGACTGTGCTTCTTTTTACACTTGTATGATGGTCTGCGCATGTATTTTGTATTTCTTGTGTTTTGACATCCAACTCAATTTGTCAACTTCATTTACACGCATTAAAAGACTTCCACAAGTTAAAAGTAGTTGCCACTAGGCGGGGCTCAATCTTACCTTTTAGTCTGTAGGTGCACGCAGAGCCACTAGGGGTGCTCGATTGCCTACCTTTTAGCTACTTGTTAGTCTTTTTTCCCTGTGGTTTGTAGGGCACTAATTTAACTCCTTGCCTGCCAAGGTCTTTTTTCTTAACACTTCATTAGTCTAATGTAATATATCTGAAAAAAAATCCTAATGTTTGACAATATGGCAGCCTACCAGTTAATTGGGTAGGAGGTTTGAGTCATGAACCGTGACCTTTGGCCCCCAAACATGTTGGCGTGCACTGAAATAGGAGATAGACGTGTGAACACTGAACAATCCTTCTTTATTTCTTCATGTTTCAATATTTCTGTCAGGGTTTTTTTTTTTTTGTCGGAACTTAAAATGTTGGACACATTTAGAAAAGACGCATCTGCATAGAGTTGTCATCTTAAAGATCCATGGAGGAAGAGGGACGGGGAGAGAGGGGCGAGAGCGACTGGTCGACGGGGTGGGATAGGCTTTGGGGGCTGGGTCGAGGGGGGGGGCGGTTGGTTATACTGGCACGTCACACCAACGGAAACAAAACAGCCAACAGCAGCACGAGGGAGGGAGGGGACCGTTTGCCAATCGGGGGCCGGGCGAGGGGTCTTGAGGGCTTTTTCGCCGGGAGGGCCGAAGGGGGACGGATGGCGTTTACATTACACTACGCACACACAAACACACACTAAAAGAAACACACAAGTTGCATTTTCCGGTCAAAGTGGCCGAACGAACGAGCGAGCGAGCGGTCGCACGTCCTGCACGTCCCGCTGCTCGTCCTCTTTAGTCCCGGGCCTCGGCACCGCCTAAATAATATTGCACTTTGTCCAGGTCGGCCTGCCTGCGAGCGGGCGGGCGGGCGGGCGGGGCCTGATGAGGCCGGATGGGGCCGGGCCCCAGGGGCCCCCCGGGGGCCGTCGTCCGTCTTTGGCGCGACTTCAATTCGCCCAGACAAAGTCGCCAAAACGGAGGAAGCACTTTGGGGCGCCCACAAGGCGGCTAAAGAGGACGCGGCCGGCGGCTCAAGAGGACCGAGCGGACGCTCCGGGACGCCGTCCACTTTGGCGGGAAGTTTCTAGATAAACATGCAGGTCGTCTTTTGCGCTTATTTACAATAATTACACATTCTCGTCTCCATGGCGATCGGAACAACAACAACGACAACAACAAAGTCAAAGTCCTTCTCCTTGACTCCTCCCACTAATACAAATGAATACTGAGTCGGAAGGGGCGGAGCACAAAGATGTGGGCGGAGCGTCGGATCAATGGCGAACAACACGTTGTCACGGCGACCGGACCAGGAGGACTTTTGGTTTGGGGAATGCTTTTGAGGAAGACAGAGCGCCGCGCCGTCGTAAGGGGACTATAAACGAGGGGGGGGGGGGAGGGGGACGCCGCCGTGGGACGTCGACATGCTAACGGCGGGCCGGCCTTTGGGGCGCTCGTTTGCTTGGGCCTTTTGGGGGGGGGTGAGCCGGCGTCGTCGATGGGATGTCACTGGGGATGATGCGAAAAGAATCCGGCTGACGTGCTAACGTGCTAGCTAATAAAGACGGAGGCGATGAGCGGTAAAGTGCGCAACGTGGCGGCAGGTCGGGATACGAAAAAACATCACCATGCAAACTCCACAACGCTTCGCATGCTTTTTTCATCGCTAGTATTTCTTTTTTTTTTTATCTTCACGTAATATTTTCACCTTCCATGGGGGCAACATGGCTGGATGCGGGGAGGGGGTGGGACTTCCCGATCCACGCTGTCATCTTTACGAAACGCAAAAAAAAAAAAAAGCCAACACCGAGGCCGGTCTGGTTGGGACACGATACGACAAAACTTTGGTGCACAAGCGAATCGCTTTTGGAACTTTGGGGAATGAAAAGAAGCTACCGACGCTTTGTTTGCCACCACACGTCGTCACACAGCTAAAAGCGCTACGGCACACGTGCTAAACCAACAAATTCGCCCTTCCCGTTAGCGTCCGTCCCGCTGGCGATGCCGACGTTCGCCGAGAGCGGTCGCCGGCCGACGTTATTGCTTGAACGCCGAGCGCCGTTCGTGCCGCGCCGGACGGGCACAGACGACTTCGGCCGGAAGGCGGCGACCAAGACGGCGGGGTCGCCGTCCGCGGGGGGACATCCGAGTGACATCGAGAGGAGACCGCGCCAACAGGAAGTGAGCGCAGGCGCCGAAAGAGCGCCGACCGTCGCCAAACCTTCCCCAAATCAACGTGGCCGCCAGACTTTGGTGGGCGGGGCGTCGCTCGGAGGGCGGGGTCGGTCGCGTTTGGATCTAAACTGCATAGATTTGACCGCCCCGTCCCTGACTCCGCCTCTCCCACCCTTTGCTTGGTGTGTTGCCGTGGAAACCCGCCCCCGTCTTACAATTCGATAGTTGGATTTGGTCGCCATCGATCGGGGCGGGGCCTTGATCGACGCGAATGACCAATAGGGGGCGCTTTGGGGGAGCCGTGTGACACATTGGCTGTGTTGGGAAGCCTTCTTTACCAGCCCAAGTATACATATACGATTCACGGGGTGTCCATTATGTATATAATAGGGGGACATTTCTACTAAAAACACCCTTGGAACAGGGGAGAACCGGGGTGCTTGACACAAGGGTTGGCTGTCTCGTTTGCTGTTTGGTTTTGCGCAAAATCAGCGTTGGAATGATCGTAGTTGCACCACACACACACACACACACACACACACACACACACAAAACAATAACGTCCCTTTAAGGTTCCATTTTTAGTCTTCACTATTCTTTCTGTGGCATTTTGCAGGTTTTTAGTTTGGATAGTGTTAGCATTAAAAGGCATGATGATGGTTCTCATTTGCATTCTATAGCTAGCCACTTAGTTTGGGTTATTTTGCCGGGTTGGTTGTCACAATTTCCACAGAATAGCCTTTAAAAAATGGATTCTCTTGAGTAGACGCTACCTGTGCATATGTAATGTGAACGTCATCTTGTTTATATTCCGAAGATTGTCGCTGTTTTGAAAGAAAATCTCATTGACAACCAACCCTATCTATCGTGTGCTACTGCTCTTTGATTGATAATAAAGGACGCTATCAAAAGTTGTAAACTGAAAAGGATGTCAAATCCATTCCACGATATTAAGTTTCCCTTTACATGCTGACTTTTCTATGCAAGGACTATTTAAATTGATATGATTCATAAAAGAGTCAAAATGGTGACAACCAACCCCGCTGGCCCCGGATATGTTCGATAGATTTTGGCTGCCTAATAACTGCACAGGGATTTGATCGCTAATTTATCTAATTAATGAGTTAATTTGCGGCTGGCGTGGTTAAACATGAGCTGGTGTACCTCTAATGAAATATCATAATATTTCTCCAAAATGAATTGCTCTACTTCTACCGAGGATATTTTGGCACCACAATTCATACATTTGTTATTCTAATATTGATATTTTATATCATGAATGCCTAGAGATGCCACAAGGTGGCAGCAAACTTTAGTCGAAATGAAACTCCTCAACTCACTTCAGCACCAAGACGCCACAAATGGCTTTAGGCCTGGGAGTGAGTTTTTATGATTAAAAAAAAATATGGAGGATTCCCCCCACCCCCCTCACACACACACACAGCCAAAAAAAAATGGCGGAACGTGAATATGCGGAGTTAACGCGCTGCAATGTAATCGGGGGCCGGATAGAGAACCGGGAGGGATTCGGAACACAGCCATTGTGTGTTTGTTTTGGGGGGTGTTTTTTTTTTTTTTTTGGGGGGGGGGGGGGGGGGGGGTTGTGGGCGTGGCACGACGTCAGACTATTTCCGCGCCGACGTCACCGTCCCGTTTGAAAACTGAAAAAGATGAAAGCGACGCTCCAAAGAAGAAAGAAGCCAATGAAAATGCAGGCGGGCGGGCGGGCGACGTGTGAGCTGGTTTACACGCGTTACACGGACAGCGGGGCGCATTTGGGGGTGTGGCTTTTGACGGGAATGCGGGACCTCGGCCCACCCCAAGTGTGTCCCGTTTGCTGATTGGTTATCTTCTTGCATTTGTGGTTCAAGTTTTTGGGGGCCTTTTTACTTCTCCGGCTTCCGTCGGGCTGTCGCGAGGGCGGTCGTCACGGCGACGGGCGGCGTCGCCGTGACGGGCGGTCGTCACGGCGACGGGCGTCCCGGAAGCTCAGAAGCCCAAAGTCCCGCCGATGGTGGACGCCAGGACAACGCCCAGGATCACGCAGCAGATGATGATCATGATCTTTTTCTGGAAGGGGGGAAGGGGGGACACACCAGGGATGGAGTGTTAGTCTCCGGCACCCCCGCGAGCGGTTCATTGTGATTTGGCTCACCTTGCGGGCTTGGCTCTGATACTTGACGGCCTTCTTGGTGTCGGACACGGCTCGCTCCACGTAGTCCACCGAGTGTTCCACGTTGTACTCGATTCTGTCAATCATCTCGCCCTAAAAAAAACGGCGTGGGTTAACGAGGCATGGGCGTGGCACCCAGCGTGGCACATACCTGACTCTCCACCAGCATGGCCATGTCCACAAACATGTCGTGGAGCTCTCGGATGCTGTTCTCCAACTTGATGATCTCGGTGTGTCGGGTCTCGATTTCGTTGAGGGCCTGTTTGGTCATCTGGGAATCCATCTTGATCTGACAAGTCACCATTGGCCAGTTAGCCGGAGGAAGAAGCCCTCTGACCTCTTGCGCTCACCGGCGGGGTCGAGATTTGTCCAAGTCGGGTCCGTCAAAAGTCGTCCACGATTCATACCTGATTCTAACGGGCTGTGAAATCTGCTGCCACTTCTTCTCCAGCCTTGACAGCGTTTTAGAAATGGTACACGTCACAGGTTCGGGAACGTAGCCGAGATGGGTATTCAAGGGATTCATGCTAAAACCCAGACTTAAACCCTATAAAAATCGTATGTGCTTCTTTCCATATACGATAAATTTCAATTGAGAATCCATACGCATTAAACAATCTATGGACGCTAATGCGCTAAATCTGCAGTGGTTATCGCTCTCAAAATGGTCGCCATCAAATCTAGCATAGGATGAGGTCTAAAGAAAGCATTAGCACGCGCAAAATATATATTTGTAGTCAGTTAAAAAGCACGTATTTCGTATATGTGGGAATTTTTTAAATGTGAAAGTTTTAAATTTTGGGTAGTTAGGGTGACTGGACACCAGCTGGTTCCTCCCCAAGCCGATTGGCCGGTGTATGTGATGTCAAGGTGTGGGCGGGACTTCAGCCAAGCGACCCCCGGGGCGGGGAGCTGATCAATTGAAGGGGGTGGAGCAAACGGGCGAGCGTCCCCTTCAAATGAAAAGCTGTGAGCGCCCGTCGGGTCACTTGACGGAGCGGGTGACAGGGGCCGTGTTCACTTGATGTGTCAGCGCACCCGTCGGCCGGACGTACGGCGGACGTACGGCGGACGTGCGGCGGCCACGAGAGCCGCTTCGGGGTGCGGTGCTTACATCATCGGTGAAGATGGCCAGCTTGCCACTCTCCAACATGTCTTCCAGCTCCTCGTTGGTGGTGGTTCTCCCGGCTATACACACGCACACGGGCGGGTTAGCGTGGCTGCGATGCCGCCACCGCCGCCGCCGCCGCCGCCGCCTTCCCGTGGAACGCGTGGGCCTTACTGATCTCCAGCTGCCTCTGGATGCGGTCCTTGCAGCGGTCCCGGTATTTGGACTGCGTGGTGTTGTACTCGGTCATCACCTCCACGAACTTGCGGGACAGCGTCGAGTGCTGCGGAAAAGCCAAGCGGTGTGACCAACCACATTTGCTTTCAGACCAACGCCGTGGACATTTCATTTTGGCTCATTTTGGCTCGGCGCCGGGGCGCTTGTGACGATCCGAAATGGGATAAATGAGATGGGTTACTACAAAAGTAGTACAAAATTTGAAATGATTGGAATAGGTTGACAGGCATGAGAGTAGTTCCAATGGTCTGGGCTAACAGAAACTGCTTGTTAAGGCTTCCCTTTGTGGTTGATTTGTGGTTAATGGCAAGTTTGGCTCGCCACGGCTCGCCACGGCTCACCTGCGTCTTGCGGATCCTGAGGTCGGCCGAGGATCTGTTGAGACCTTCTTCCTGCTCGATGCTCTGCTCGATGGCTGTGAGGACACGCCAAGCCTCGCCGTTACCCCCACTGGGCGAGCGGACCACCACACCCCCCCCCATTTCGGAATCTACCTTTTAATTTCGAACGAACTTTATTGGCGGTCTTCTTGATGTCGGCCGTCAGGTCCTCCAACTCCTGTTTGGTCTCTGGCGGTCACACGACAACGCGCTCGATCAGCCGTGGCTCGCCTCGCAAAGGCGGTCGAAACGTTAGCGAGGGGGCGGGGTTTAAGTGACATAACAAACTCACATGCGCCTTTTGAGGGGACGCAGACGACCGGTCGGCATGCAACATGCAAACGTGGCTGACGGAAAGCAAGGAATTGTGGGAGGTCAAACAAAATTAAAACAAAAAATACATCGAAGATGACAACAAAATGACAAAATATGACATCCATTGTGTAAATCTGCCAAACATGCCCACGGAGATTAGCATGAGCTTACTTTCGTCAGGGTTGGGCGCCGCCAAGATGGCGCTGTGCTGCTTCTTGACCTGTTCCACGTCCTCTGACAATTTCTCGATGCAGCCGCGGATTTCTTCCACCTGCGCGTGTGGATGCCAAAACACAAACACAAACACACACACACACTTCCTGTCACCACATGCCAACGTGACACATGGCGCCTCCATGAACAGGAAGTTGTTGTTCACGCCTCAACGCCACGTTGGCACGGTGAGCGTGTAGAACAGATTCTTCAACAATATCGCTATGTGTTTGTGTGTTCCAATGTTGCGTGTGATTATCTTTAAAGAGACGGGTGACATTTTTACAGGCAATTAATGTGTTTTTTATGTGGTTCATAGTCAAGAAAATCTCATCAAAAGAGATCAAATAAGTGGCCTACATAGGAGTAAATACTAAATGACCATAAACTCATACATATGCTGTTATCTGAGTAAATTCTCTTTTTTTAGTGTAGTGTGTGGAGTAGTTATTTCCATTTTTGCAATGTGTATGTTTTGTGTGTGTGTGTGTGTGTGACCTGCTCGAAGAATTCATCCATGAAGTGGTCTCGATCCACCTGGACCACCTCCTCGTCATCATCGCTGTCCTTAGCCTGCGGCGCAAATACACCACGTCACACGGTGATCCACAAGGTCGGCGAGCGTGACAACAACACACAATAGCAACAAGCACGCAAATTGACAAGGCCGGGTCACGTGACGGGGTCAAAGGCGGACGTCGGCGGCTCGTTTTCTTATCTCGGCCCGCTCTCGACCATCTCTGGATACGACGAGCGAGGTGCGCTATTGCCGCCCCCCCCCCCCCCCCCCCCACCCCACACCCCCTCTCACCCAACCCCTCTCGGGCAAACACCACCAACGAATCTGGCCCGGCTGATAAGCGCGCGCCATGTGACGTGGCACTCCAAAATGCCCTTCACAATAAAAGCCCGCGCTGGGCGACAGTTGCCATGGCCGTTGAGTACACTTCCTGTGTACCCACCCTCACATTAAACACACACACACACACAAACGCGGATAGCCGTGCAAACAAATGCCATGTTGCCAATGTGCGGGTGCGGGGGTCAGGGAGTCAACGTGGGGGAGGGGACGGACGATGGCGTCGGCTGCCTTGGCGAGAGGGGCGGCGACAAAATGTCTGCTTCCGACTCAGAAAAACACAAACGTTTGCCGACTTGACTTTTCACTCACGCAGGGGTCACCAAAGGTCAACAGTGTGTCTTCTTATAGTCTGTTTGTGTGTGTGTGTGTGCGTGGCGTGTTTGACTCAAGGCGTCATGAAAATGACCTCGCCACTGTTCATGGCTGCTGTGCCCTTCACATTGTGACTGGGCGCACGCACACACACATGCACACAGAGTCTTTGAAACGTCAACACGTGTACACACCCGCACTTGGCTAAAATGGTATCCTCTCTCACGCTTGTATTATTGTTTTTTTTTAACGAGCTCACGTCACCTGAGTGATGATGTCACAGAGCAAAGATGACATCACAAGTGCAAGCGGTAAACACTATCATTTCCCACAACTGTAATACTTGCCCTAATTTACCATCACCAAATTTGTAGTTGTTTTTGTCAGCCCACCGGTTACCATACTCAATAGGTCAAAGGTCAATGTAGACAATTGCCAACATCATGATTGATAACAACATTCATATGATTCATTAAATCATTGGCTGAGCTCAAAGTTGGTGGACATCGAATCCAATGTAGTATTGTGTTAATGTAGTACTTCATTTTGGCTTTCTTATTCATTGTGAAAAACTGTCATTGAAGCTAATGAGGTAAATTTCTGTCTAGTGTCATTTGCTGCTTCTTCCCAGAAACTGACTACACACCTATTACCATCACACAAGTACAATATCACACACAAAGCAGCAGTGTGGGAAAATAGACTAAAAAGAGGCCACCATTTTTGGAAGTCCACCAAAACGACATCAATCAATCCAAACTTGACAATGATTCTACTAGATTTATTAAAATGGGGAGGAAAAGAGCTGAAGGAAATCTTCTTCATACTATTACTCCTCAAATTGGGATTTCAAGTGGGGATTTAGACCATAAAACACAGCAAAATTGGTCACAGGTCGGGTGGGGTTGATTTTGGAGTAGTACTCGGTAATGTGGATTTTTGCTCATTGCTGGTACCATTTTAGCCATTTCCTAACATTTCTTGTTATGTCATTAATAGCCATTATCATGTGCACCTGTGTCTAATTTGTGTTTAAATATTTCTTTTAATCAAATTCACAATTTGCAGACCAAAATACTTCAAAGCAACTGCCTTTAGGCTACATGTTGTCTGTTGCTTTCAAATGAAAGGAGCCGCCTCCAATGCTCATCTTTCGCCGCCATTGACGTCCATCTCAATTTAAATGGGAGAGGCTGCCAACCCTCTCACTCCAAATGACTTGGACCTCTGGCCCCCTTTAGATGAAAAGAAGTCTTTTGGCTTTTCCAAGACATCTCACTTGCCATCATGTGAACTTTGGTCGCACGGCACATGAAGCACATGCTAGCGTAACATGAAATAGGTCATGAAAATGCCAGTCTGCCCAAACCACAATGAAAATAAAATCGGCTCCCAACGTCTCGTCCGCCAGACGCTAATAAAGATGACTTTTACGTGATGACCAAGACGGGCTATCGTACCACCGATGGAAGATAGATGTGTTGCGGATAGATGTGCCGTGATGGATGGAAGGATGGCTGGCTAGTTTATAGGTGCTGCAGAGTGTGCAGCCGCCCCCCCCCCCCCAACCGCCCCTACCCCCCACCCCCCGCCCGCAGGAAGCATCAGCTGTTCAATGGTGGAAAGAAGGAAGCTCGCGTGCGCGTGGCGGCTCCCAAAATGGGTGAGGCCGGAATAATGAGACCTCCCCCAAGGCCACCGTGACCCATTGACGTTGGCTCGCAGGGGCGCTGGTGAACCAGCTAAGGGAAAGGGGGGAAAAAATGTCTGCATTTTCTTTCCCCGGGCCGGCGCGCGCACGAGCGGCAGGCGCGCGTCCACCCGACGCCAGCGCGAGGCCTCTGCGTCGAAGCCCGGGAAAAAACGGCAAAATGTCACGTTCCGACGGCGCGGACGCGCCCGGCTGGCTGGCTGGCTGGCGCGCGCTACGTCACGTGACGAAGCCAGGTCTCCGTCCCTTCCAGTGTAACACGCACAGGCGCGCGCGTGCCAGCGAGCCAGCGAGCAAAGCCACGCGCGCACGCGCGGACGGAGGCCGCACGAGGAGGAGGAAGAGGAAGATGGGAGAAAATGTCAGCTTACGCTCCGCAGTTCCGCCGTGCGATCCTTCATGCTTGCTCGACGTGCTCGTACGCGCCTGCTCCGAGTGCTGGTCGGGGGTGGCTAACGATCAAGCTCGTCCGGGAGGGAGGGGGGGGGCCTCTGGCGTCGTCCTTCCGCCACCGAATTCCCACTTTGGGATGCCGCACGGTTGAAGAGGATGGCGAGAGGGAGCCACAAACGTCGTCGTCGTCTTCTTCTTCTTCTGCTTCTTCTTCTTTTCCTCCTCGCCTATTTCGGGAGCCCCCCTCGTTTGGTTTGGAACGCAGCTGCCCCCCCGGCGGTCCTCTTCCTCCTCGTCCTCCTCTTCCTCCTCGGTGCGGTCACAGTGTGGCCCGCAACGCAGCAGCGGGACGAGCGAGTGGGGGAGGGGCGGGCGGCAGGGGGAGAGGAGGCGAGCGAAAAGAGAGAGTGAGAGAGAGAGAGAGGGAGAAAGAGAGAGTGGTACTGATGCTGCAGAAAAGAGGGGGGAGGGGCCATGGATGCGGAGGGAGGTGGCCCGTGCGCAGGCGCGTCACTAGCGAAGCAACAGCACCCCCAAGCGACAGACGGGACAGATGTACCCCTCCTAAAATCGTCCCTTTCATGTGAAGAGAAGCTTGCCCTTTTGTAAAAACAACAACACAATTTCAAGAAAGCATATGTGATTTGGGGATTTTTTTCCCGAGATGCAGAGAATAAATGGATAAAACACACAAGTCACACTTTGGTTGGCTCAACATTTGTTTACTGTCACAATTGTTTCAGGTATGTTAACAATGTCTACAAATTGTTCACAGTTCCAATGTGACAAACACGAAAGAAAGAATATCGCCAGGCTTCCATAACAAACATGTCAATAAAGTTTTCATTTGAATGACAGGCGTGACGTTGCTGGTCCCAAATAACCGTAACGCCAGCAGGAAAGCGCAAGGAATTTTCAGGGGGCGTGTTTGTGTATTGCGCATTTTGGGGGTTGGGCGAAGGCACATGCAGCGCGAGCTAACGCGGAACTTATCTTAGCTATCCTCCGTCTTTCCACTCGGTTTATGATTTGGCAAAAGTCCCGTGGCCCCCGGGAGGAAGAGCGTTTCGCTTGGGCCTTCAGGAGTGCCGCACCGGCACCGAAGACGCCTGCCCATATCAAAATGGCGTCCAAACATGTGGGCGGAAAAGGGCACCGCGCTTCCACTAGCGTCATTATGGCAACTCCGGAGAAAGGACCGGGGAGGTGGGAGCGCCGCGGCAGAGGACACCGACCGAGGAGCGCTTCGAGGCGGCAGCAAGACAGCGAACCTGCCGTCCCCCGACACCACACGCTGACGCGGAGGCGGCGGTGGCGGCTGCTCCTCGGGGCACGGCATGAGCCGCTAGCATGAACGGAGCCGTCTACATTCCGTTCTTCCAGGGCCAGCTCGAGTCCGTCCTGGAGCAGGTGGTCCAACTAGCCGTCCAGGAGATCAGCTCGACGGTGGGTTCCAGCCTCAACGCGCTGCTCCTCGAGGCCGCGGTCCACGAGCAGGAGAACCGCCGTCTCCGGCTGCGCCTGCAAGCTTGGGAGAACCGCCGAAGTCACGACGAACCACGCCGAGAAGGCCAGGCGACGGCGGCCGGAGACGAGGGCCCGGATGCGGGTAGAACAAAGCCCGAGGAGCAGCCCGAGCCCCGTGGACCCAGCGGTGGAGTCACCGACGGTCGCCGCTTGGAGCAACGTGCCCGTGTCGTTGGTAGGCTAGCCCAAACCGTCGTTACACAACAACACGCCACGCTTACGCAGCTGTTACGTAATGTCAGTCTTGCGCGAGTGATTGACATGCCATGAAAAAAAACAACAACAACAAAAGATGGACGAAAGCTTGTCCAAAGATGGCGAAGGGTCACGTGCTCACTGGGGGAAAGGGGGTGTGCCGGAACGTGGCAGGGGGCGGGGCTCTTGTCACCTCTGTCAACACAGGTTTCCAGTTAAAAATGCTTTTTTTCTTTTAAATGAGACCTATTCCAATTCAGTTTGGGAAACTTTCTGTTTCAACGTCTAATCAGCTAATTGGTTATGGAATAATTGTTTTCATGAACACTACAAATACTGCCCAGTTTAACATAGGTTAACAAGGCACTGTTGTCTTTTTGTGTCCCCTCAGAGCAGCTGAAGAGCGCCATGGAGCGGGTGGTGCACTCGGCCTTGTGCCAGCTCAAGAAGATGGTGGAAGCGTCCTTCGATGACCTCCTGCTGGAGATCACTCAGAAAGAGCGCGAGAGACAGACGCTGCAGGCCCGGCTAGAGCGCCGCAGAACCGCCCCACGCAGGGAGGCCCGAGACCGCCCGGGCTCGCCCGCCGCCTCCGATGACGCGGACACCACGGACGGCGGGCACGCCGTCGACGGGGATGCGCCCGGACGCAAGTGGGGCCGAGATGTCTGGAAGCCGGGAGGCGAGATCTCCGGTGTACGGCGCTCCGGCGAGGGACCGGCGCCGCCTCCTCCCACGGTGGCGCTGGCCCTGGACCCTTTGCAGGACCCCCGCTGGACTCCTCTTGAGGACATGGACGTCTTGTCGCCCGAGAACGATGCCGCACCGATTCTCGAACCCCCTCTCAGCCCTTCAGGTTAGCCCATGCCTTGTGTTTGTCATTTCTATATGGAGCATATATTGTAGTCTGTTATTTTTTTATTATTGTTTTGTTTATAGAAGTTAAAACAGAAGGATTTTATTTTTTTTGCCTTTTATTTGTAAGTGAATACATATGGGTTGAAATTGAGCTCAACAAGATATTGTTACTATAGTAACATATTTATAAAACTCACATTTAACTGTCTTCTAATACTCCGGGAATATTATAGTAGGATAACAATGTTATTGTTTTTTTATCTAATTCTGCTGGCATTGTTTTGAAGAAAAAAGAAAAGCCCTCAATTTTTGCATGGATAAAAAAGTAGTGCAAGACGAAGGTTAATGACCACGTTCCACTCAACAGGAAGTGTGGGCGTGCGCTCCTCGGCCTCCATGTTGCAACGCCTGCTGACGGCGTCGCAACTCCCGGACGACCACAAGAGGACACGCGACGCCGACGAGACTCCAGACGACGTCAACGAGGATGACGAGGAAGAGGGGGAGGAGGAAGAAGAGGACGAGGAGGAAGACAAAGGGAAAAAGGTAGGGTTACCGCCATAAAGTCAGCTGACATGGACCGACTTTTGAGTTTCATCTGGCCCTGCAGAGGAAACGTCGCAAAATTTGGTCCGAGTGCCAAGATTGCGGCCGGCGGTTCAGTCGCGCCTCGCTGCTCAAAGCTCACCGGCAGACTCACGACGGCTCCGACGGTGGCTCGCCGCCCCGGTGTTCCCACTGCGGCAAGCGCTTTTCTTCGGCCAGTCGCCTCCACGCCCACCTGCGGGCTAAACATCAGTCGTGAGCCCATGGTGGCGAACGCCGGTGGTACGTCATCGACCTGAAAGATGCCAAAAAATGGGAGGAATTCATTGTTTTTGAATCCCGATAGCGATCCACTCTTATTTCGCTTTAACATTTGTTTTCTTTAGGGAAGTCTGGAATAGGACATTTCAGTCAAACTCAAGAAATCTGTTTATTTCCATTCTAGCTTGAAGGAACGGAACTCGTATCTCAAGTTTCCACTGAATATGACAGCAGAACACAAGTCAAAACTTGTTAAAAAAAAAAAACTGAAAAAGGATGACTTAAAAGTGTTGAACCTGCTGCAGGTTCACTGTTGCTCAGCAACAACAGAAAAGATCCGCAAGATGTGAACGTCTTGTTCTTAAAGGGACAGTAGTGGATTTTTTTTCTTAAGTCGTGGCTTCGTCTCAGGATTGACGTCTATGGTTTATTTTGTCTTTTTTTATTTTCTTCTTTCACCTCCGACTTGACCGTTGTTGTTCCACCTCATGTCCACCACATACCTCACACACACGGTGGCGGTGAGTTCACCGCTTTCCTCCCACACAACTTTAGTTACCTCAGCTCGCTGGTGGCGTTGAATTGATGTGAATTTCTCTTCCGTTTATTCTTTTTCATTTCTCTTGGGTTTACAGGAATTTCGTGACCATTTTTTTTATCTGGTTTAAAGCAGTGGTTCTCAAAAGGATTTTTTTCAACATGTACCACCATTAGAAAAATACTCTTGGCTTTCTGATTATTGGGATTATTAGGAAAATATTCCAAGTACATTTTATCAACTAGTACGATCTAGTGTTTGGACCATGCTTAAATTTTTGGAGCAACTAGTTGACGCGAAAATGGATTTCAAACAACTTAGCTGATATCTAGTTAACTCCAAATGTTTTAAGTGTCAACATTTGAGAACCACTGGTTTAAAAATGACTGTTTTTATCACTGGTATTTCCATTAGCTTTTTAATTGTTAAGTTTTCAGTGCCACTAAAGTGGCATGACCACTCCAACACCTGAACTGTCATTCTTGTGTAAAGTGAGAATTTTCTGCATAAAAAAATCAAAAGCTGAGGGTGCAAATCCAACATGGATACTCACTCACTGTATTAGCGCTTACGGTTTCGTCAGGGTTGGGAAGGTCTTGTACTTTGTTGAAATATGATATTCCTGTAATGTTCAATGTTACCATTTTTTTAATATACTTCTGGTCAAGGTTGTACACAAATAAGTTCAGTCTACCATCAAACCATTTTTTTTTGCTTTTGGAAAAAAGGCAAAAAGGTTAAACAGTGGTTAAAAACATCTCAATTATTTTTGTATTTTTTGATGGGCTGAAATAGATTGTGTACATTTTGAAATCCATCAAATGCCTTTGGGTCAGGTACCGTATGGTTTTAAAATATGATTTAAATGTCATCAAAACACAACCACATGCAGTATGAGCAATGATAAGCTATCTTCTTATGATAATATTCAAGAATGTTTTGGACACAGTCTTTAACTGAACTTTGAACTCGTTATTGCAAAAAAAAAAAGTACTTTCCATTGACTTGCTAATGTTTTTGCAGCCAGCGTTTACCTCATTCTTTTCAGACTGACACCCACACATTCAAAACATATTGTCCTCATTACAAAATAAGCCAATGTCTTAAAAACAATAGCACAAACACATTTTCTTTCAAAAACGTATATCTGATTTTTCCAGCTGTGTTCAACTCAATGTTAATAGACTGTATAACAATTTGCATTTTTTATGCACCGTAACATTAGGGTTAAAGTCAAAATACTGACCGAAGAAATAAATCAGTACATTTTGCTCTGTATAGATAAAATGGAGATGAAATTTACTGTGAAAATGCTTTGTTGTGTAGCACTTCGCCCCCAATGCGACTTTGACGCTAATTTCAAAAACATCATTTTAATACACGTACCAAACAATTGTTGATAGGTTGTACTTGAATAACTGCAACTAAGTAACATGAGTATGATATCACACATGTTTTTTTTTGTCAGTAATTGTGCAATGAGCCAGGTCTCCAATTTGCGCCGTATTCGTGCTGCCCCGTCGCTTATATTGTTGTAATGCGCTCAATTTTTTTGAATGAAATAAGTGTAGGATTCAATCTTCACTTTTGACCGATTGGTTTTGTTCTATTTTCGAGCAGTGGACTGTTAGATGTTTTCTCTCGCACAACAAAACTTTATTGCTTTTGGAGTGGTGTTGACGCACGCAAAAAGGGAAGAACAACCGTGCATAAGTTTTGTAACGTTGCTCAAATGTTTCATCATTAGACGCAATACTTTTGATACACTTTTTGTATTTTTTGATCGTCGATGTGAACTTTTCAATGTTTTAGTGTTGATTGTCAATAAATGTTGACCAATGAACTTGCCTCCATCTTTTATAGTCGCTTTATTTTTACCTTGCTGCCCATTCAAATAGGTCAAAAGTCAAGTATATCGTCAATGGCACTGAAAGATTCAAGGGAAAAAATCCATTCATTTTCCATTGAACTTTTATAAAGTATATCTTTGCAAAAATGGAGTTGACTCGAAACAATGTTAACAACCATTTATTAAGCCAGGTGTGGAGAAAGTGTCGGTTACCATGGCAACCCGCCTCGCCGAACGGAGCCCAAGCGAGAAGGAGGAGAGAAGCGGTGGCGGAGGAGGAGGAGAAAGGAGGTGGAGGAGGGACAAATTGGCCTCTGTTTGAGGGGAGGAGAGGCCGAGGTGGACGTGGCGGCTCCGCCGAGGTTGGCCACAAGTCGCGGGAGGCCAGCGGAGCCGAAGCAGCCATGACGCGGAACGCCCGCAGGTAAGAACCGCACAAGAGGCCCCCGCGGTCGCCGCCATTAGGCTCTCACAACCGGCCGGCAAGCAGGCCTCCTCCGTTAGGCCCTCCTCTCTCCGCTCCGCATTCGTACCACCGCCGTCGTCATCTGACCTGCTTCGGCCCCAGCTGTCAGCCACCCCCCGCTGCGCCCACACGCCGTGCGTAATGCGACAATAAGCACGGGGGAGCCCGGGCCCCCCTTCGGCGCTACCTCCTTCCCGCTCTCGTTCACTTTCTCCGGGATGCTACTTAGCTTAGCCTAGCTTATTTTAGCATGCCGAAGCGCCGACAAACAAGATGGCCACCGGCTAGCTAAGTTGCTAACTGCTTAGCCTTGGCGCCTCCCGCTCTTTGTGTTCGCCCATAGACTTTCCTCGCCTCCTCCTTCTCTATTTTCTCCCCGCGAGTCAAAAGTCGGCTCGCACGTCATAAACTGTCCCTCCGTGTGTCGCTTTCCACATACTATAATGAACCTTAGCCGCCATGTTCTCCCTCTTCCTTTTGGGCCGCATTCCTGCACTCGCCCGGCGGATTCGCGTGGCAACCTAAACCCTCCTCGTTGCATGGCATATATTTCAAAAGTTTCAATTCAACCCTGTAAATGGAACGAAATGGCAAAGTTTGTCATTGAATGCATTTGCCATAAGCAACTCTTATGAACTCACAAGAAAAGTTCATATGAAGTTGAAGCACAAACAAAAAAACTCATGTATTTTTTGTCAAAATTAGGGGGCGCTCATGCCATCACCCTTACGTGTAAGCTTCTATTTATCTAACATTAGGCAACATATTCCTGTGTGCCATGAACCATGATGTACATTCACTAATGCAACAAAAGGCAATATGCTTACAGACACTGCAATTGCCTTAGCCCCAAATTCAATAGCATTAAACCCAGTGGTGACCACAATATGGCCCGTGGGCCACCTGCGTCCTGCTGCCACTGTTGTTTCAAATGTACTTTTGTACTCCGGATGCACCAGTACAGATTTTTATTTTCAGATGCTTTATTGAAATTGAACCGGAATCATCGCCCACTAATGACTTTCGTTGTCTACCCAGGCCGCCATTGGGACGGCGCGGGTGGTGACGTCTGGTCGTCAGACGAAACCCGTGGCACCGGGTCCTACCATTGGCCAAGTCTGGACTCCTCCCCCTCGCAAGAAACGTCCAGCGCCCAGGTCTCGGGGGCGGAGCAGATTGACGTAACGCTCCGCCCCTCGCCATGACGGATTCGGAGGCCGAGTGTTTGAGCCTGAGTCTGGCCTCGGAGGGCGGTTCGCCCCTAGACCCGGGCGGCCACCCCTCGTTGGCCCTCCTTTCGTCGGAAGGACCCGCCCCCACGCTGAGTTCGCTGGCGGCCGAGGTGGCCGAGCCGTTGGTCATGCTGTCGTGCGTCAAGACGGAGCCCGAAGACCTGGACGACCTGGAGCGACTGGAGCCCGTACGCACCGTGGACTTGTCCGAGATCCAGTCGCTGTCCACTGCCGAACTGGGCCGCGAGCAGATTAAGATGGAGATCAGCGGCCTGGAATACATCAAGGCCGAGCATCAGCGCGCCGACCTGGATCATCAGCTGGACCCCTTCCGCCACTCAGACGACATGGACTACAAGTCACACTACGAGAGCGGCTACGTGTTTGATTACATCTCACAGGTATGGCTTGCCTTTTTCCACCCGCTAAAATAAAAATGCATTCAACTGAAATGTGCTCTCATTTGTGGCAGGTGAGCGACTCGCTGGACTACATCAAGTCGGACCACCACGTGGATCTTCAGTGTTACTACGCGGCGGAGCTGGGCGAGCCGGACCCCGTGGCGCCGTTGTTGGCGGCGCCGACGCACAATGCCTTGGAGTCCATCCACATGGCGGAACTGCGCAGCGAGCTCAACAAGCTGCGACCCGATTCGCTACTCTTGCTGGACGGGGTGACCAAACCCGAAGGCGAATTCCCGTATCAGGCCGAGGAGACCAAGGCGGCGGCCGCGGGCTCGGCTAAAGGTCCGCCGCCGAGGAGGCCGCGCAACATGCTGGGCGAGAAGCCCTTCTCGTGCACGCAGTGCGGCAAAAACTTCAGCACGCTGGGCAACCTGAAGACGCACCAGCGCATCCACACGGGCGAGCGGCCGTACTCGTGCGCGCAGTGCGGCAAGAGTTTCGGCCAGGCGGGCAACCTCAAGCGCCACCAGCTCATCCACACGGGCCAAAAGCCCTACGTGTGCACCCACTGCCCAAAAGGCTTCACCAAGGCCGACGACCTGCGCGCCCACCAGCGGCTGCACACGGGCGAGCGGCCCTTCGCCTGCCCCGTCTGCGCCAAGACCTTTGGCCAGGCCAAGGAGCTCAAGGCGCACCGCCTGGGCCACGCCGGCGAGCGCCCTTTCGCCTGCCAGCACTGCGGCAAGAGCTTCGGCAAGGAGGCGGCGTACCGCGACCACCTCCGCACCCACGACGAGGACGACGACAATGAGGACGAAGACGACGTGGGCGACGGCGCGCAGCCACGGCCTTTCACCTGCTCGCACTGCGGCAAGACTTTTGGCAACGGCGCCGTGCTCAAGACCCACGAGAAGATCCACTCGGGCGAGCGGCCCTTTGGCTGCGCCCAGTGCGGAAAAAGCTTCGGGCGCCTCGGACACCTCAAGGCGCATCAGCACGTGCACACCGGCGAGCGCCCGCACGCTTGTGCACGTTGTGGGAAGACCTTCAGCCAGTCGGGCCACCTCAAGGCGCACCAGCAGATTCACAAGCGGGAGCGCGCTGACGCCCGCTAGCCAAATGGACAACTGGACACCCTCCCCCCTTTTTATCCTCCCCACTTTTTTTTACTCGTATAGCCACCGCTTTGTTACCTTTTGGCGCCTTTCTAATCGTGACGTCGTCCACAGCTGATTTGACGCGTGTGGAGGCGGCACCTAAGGAAAGCCGTTTGAGCATTTATTGCATACAAGTCATAAGAAGAAGAAAAGAATGACGGCAGATGTCGTCCTATTACAAAGGGCAAAATTGACAAACCATTAGCTAAAGCACGACTTACAAACTCCTCAAGCCTCTCAAAGGCCTGGGCAACACCTTTCATAAATTCAATTGTTCAAAGTAAGTATAGGAATTTCCTACAAATCATGTTCACTTAGAATTGAGGCCGTTTTGGGATTTTAGTTGCATACTGATATACACTTTTCTTAACGTTTTTCTTTACTTTTACATAAAAAGGCATTTTTATATTTTCCATATTGTTCCTAGATGTATTGCCTGTCCTTTTTAATTAAGCGGCAAAAAAATGCCACACAGTGACAATATGGAAATACAAATTTCTCTCCTTTCATTACAATCGTAAACATGTTCGAGTCGCCAAAGTATGAAAATACCCAACAAGTGCACTTATATTCCTATTTTAATGACTATGAATGTGTGCGACTAAATGCGATCTGATCAGACGAGACAATTTTCTAATTTCCATCAATCAATGAACCTCTAATTGAAACCAGCTAATTCAATGAAAACTGGCAAAATAACAAACATTAGCTTCAAATTATGAAATGTACACAAATACAGTGTAACATAGGACAACCTTATTTAAATGTACACATTTGGAGAGATATCATCCAGCCTTACGTTGACTGAATTATTATTATTTTTAAACTTTGAATACCCCAATTTTTGCATATGACCACATATAATGCTAAACCTTTTAACCCAGATGTAATTAAATGTCAGTCATTCCAGGTCAAAACTGATTTGATTTCTATTCCTGACAATGGAAGTGCACAAGTTAAGAAATTCAATATTTGGAAAAGCAACACATAGATTTAGTTAACACGGCTTTCCTTGGGGAGTTGCCAAACATGTGGCTAACAGTGTGGTGTGGCTAATTCGGTGCTAGCTAGCATTAGCTAGCTGTCACACTTTGTTACACGTTAGTCTGTGGACTTTTCTATATTTATATACATCTCACTATCTTTATCTAAAAAAAAATTATATATATATCGTACACTTGTTCCATATCAACTTGTACAATGCTGTGGAAGGCGTTTTTTACGCAAAGAATGTTTGTTTTTTGGAAATGGTTTCCAATAGAGAAAAAAAAGCGCAACTTGTTTACACTGATGACATGGCTCATCATGATGACGTCATTCCAGCTTTTTTGGGGGAGAACTTTGCTTTGATCTTGGAGACACCCACAGAGCCGTGTGAGCCGCTGGCTGATCACGAATGGACTCTTGATCCCTTTTTTTCTAATTAGCCAGACAAATGATTACAGGTTAATCATCTCTTCATCTTCGCTACCTTTTTATCTTCTCGCGCACACGTTTTGTACCGGTCTTTTATGATCACATGACGCTTATTGAAAAGGAAGCATCTCTTGTACTGCCAATCAAATATAAAAAGTAAACCTTTTGTTTTTTTGCACTAGTGATCTACTTCTGTCCTTTGCTTTGCCACTAGGGGGTGCTTTGAGTCATCCTCTGCTTTACTGCAATGAATTAATAATGAAAAAGTAACATAACTGTCACACACAGGAACGTTTATTCTACCGACTCTTTATTGAGGACCACGTGGGCGATTTCAAGTAGACGTGAGGGAACCCGAAGTGTCGGTGGATGAGACCACTGTTCCGTCCTCCAACACCTCCTCTACCACCCTCACCACACGCGTGACAGTGGTGATGGAGGAGGACGAGGACAAGGACGAGTTGTCGACGCTGGAGTGGCGGCGGAGAAAAGACGTGAGGTCACGGCGGCAAACGGGACGGGCCTCGCCAAAGCGCCACTCACCAGTCCACGTCTTTGACCTCTAATAGGCGGCGGTACTCTGCGATCTCCATCTCCAGATGTGCCTTGATGTTCAGCAGTGTATGGAACTCCTGACCTTGGCGCTCCATGTCGGTTCGCAGATGATTTATAAGCTCTTCCAGCGAAGACACCTACGAGGCCCGAGGCAAGGTTAGGTCACGCTCGGGTTTACACGCCCATCCGTTTCGCACTCGCCTGGCTCTGGAGATTGAACAGCATCTGGTTGTAGCGATTCCGCGTTTCTGTGAGCAATGTCTCACGCGACGCTTTCTGAGTAACAAACAACATCACATTTTCTCTCATTAAGGAATGGCGGCGCCACGGGAAATGACGCCGACCAGTGCCGCCTGAGGCAGAAGAATGCGGCTTCTCCACAGACCAAAGGTACATTTTCTTCACTTTCCATTGTTTGGTTGTTTGTTTTCAATCGAAGGGTTAGGGTTAATTTATGTGTGTACACAGTGTACTATATATTTGTGTATACATTTTGATGATAGTTATGGTGTATTATTCTACTCAGAAAATCTGGTTAATACACTTAAAAACTTGACAGTATTATCAATATTTGTTCAAATGATTTAGGTACTACTTTCTTATAAATACAATGAAAACATGAACAAAATGCTGTATAGTTAAATGAAATTTAAATGGATTTTCTTAGTTTGTGAGTTATTAATTAATAATATGCCAATGTTACAGTCAGGTCAATATACAAATAATTTGCTTCAATTATGACCGCCGTGTGTGTACTATTAGTAGTGTAGTAGTGCCTTACCCAAGCCAACACTGACGTCTGTTCAATCTCGAGGTCCATAAATTTGCGTCTGACATCATTGATCTCCGACAAGGAAGTCTGCAAGCTAGATTTATCCGTCGACACTTGATTGTTGATCTCCTCCATCTGCACACAAACAAACGTCACGAGGCTACGGACGCACAACACGGTAGCCACAAAGTCCCTTTCTTCACCTTGGCGTTGTACCAGGTCTCCAGGTCATGGAGGTTCTTGGCCACGATGGCTTCGTAATCATCTCGGATTTTGCCCATCTCCATCAACAAGGCCGAGGTGGCGAGCGCGGGACACTGTACGTCCACCTCCGACATGTTAGCTCGTAAATTTTCCAGGTCCTACCCGCGCACACGCGCACTTTGTTAGGGTGAAAGGGCAAAGCAGATCAAGAAAATAGGCAGGGGGGGCTTAAAGACAACCTCCGGATGCTCCCTCTTGAGGATGATCAGCTCCTCCTTGAGACCCTCAAACTGCCCCTCCAGATGCATTATGTTCATGGTGATCTGGTCCAGATAGTTCCGCAGTCCTCCGATGTCGGCCTCCACCGACAGGCGCGTGTTGAGCTCGTTTTCGTACCTGCCGTCGTTGGGGGAGAAAAGAGCGACAGTTGGGCCCGGCCTCGCAAAAGGTGAAGGTGGATCTGGGCCACAAGTCAACTCACTTGGCTTTAAAGTCTTCAGACGCCAGGCTGGCGCTGTCGGTGCCCTGGCGGATCACAGCATTGGTCAGGTTGGCAGCTTGGATCTGAAACAACAAATGGTACATTGAAAAGACAAAGGTTTTGGAATTTGCGCTTCCTTAAATTCAGGGTATTTCTTGTTTTCAGCAAGCACTTTGTGCATATTTTGCCATTACCTTGGCTTTGAGGTCGGCGATTGTGGCTAAGTAGGCGGTGTGGTCGCTGCTGGAAGGACCCATGCGGCTCTCCAGGAACTGACTAATCTTCAACTCCAGCTCAATGTTGGCTTTCTCCAAATGGGAGACCTGGTTTAGATAGTTGGACAACCGTTGGTTCAGGATTACCAGGACTAACTTCCCATTGTCCATCGGGGGCCAGATCTGGAGGGGCCAGTTGGTTTGGCTTGGGTAGATGCCGGGGTAGTGTCTGGAGTCGGGGCCGAAATAGTCGTTGGGGTAGATGCCGTGGTTGTGTCGATGGTTGTAGATGGGGGAGTAGTCGCCGTGGTGGCATGGGTGGCAGACGGGGCACCGGGTGCCGTAGCTCGAGTGATTGATGCCGGAGATGGGTGGGCCCACCGAGGAAATGCGCACGCCATACCCTCCCGCGCTGCCGTAAAGGCTGACGGCCCTCTTGGCCATGCTCCTGGCCATGCTCCCGCTGCCACCCGTAGTGGAACCGCTGTAGAGCGACCTGGTGGAGTAGCGAGAGGTCAGGCTTGTGGTCATGGTGGCGGGCGAAGTTGGAGGTGGAGGCTCGTCGGAGAGTGACGGGATGCCAAGCGATGCCGCCTTTTAAATCCTCCCTGGATTAGTCTGGCAATCTGGGTGCGGCAAAATTGCGGGGGAAGGATTGGCTGGGCTGGGGTGGGCGTTTGATTATCGCCCATGACATCCATTGCCAGTTGGGAATGTTGCCCGGCTGAAGAATGAAAACTAACAAGTCAGGCTGCTGGCTTTTCTTTGGAAAACTCTTGTTGTTCTTGGACTCTTTCCACTTCCTTCTTTCTGCTTGTCCACAAGTGCACATTTGCACGATACACTTTTGAATGGATTGTTTGTAGTCCTTGCAGAAAATCCATCTTACACATCCATTCAAGCCATTTCTTTTATTACCAAGATCCATTCTGCTGATCTAAATCATCAGCTACAAAAATGACATACTTGGATTATTTTTAGAAGAATACTCAGAGTCTGGCCAGTCCAAAACTGAGACTAAGACAAGAACAAAACCATGAGAATGTGGTCTTCACTATGATTTTGGCTCTGGTCTTGTTTTGCTTAATTACTTCTCATGAAAATCATCCATTTAGAGTCCATTGTTTTGGTCCAGACGCAAAGTTGGACATCTTGACAATTCAATCAAAACAAGTCGATGTGCCTTGATTGGCTGGAAGCCCCACCCTAACCTTAAATGTGTTTTTTCACCTGGCCAACCGCAAAGGAGTGAATGAAGAAATTCTCAATAATCTGTCATTAAAAGCCCATCAATCAATCAATCTTGACTGTAAATCTCCCAAATGGCGCCCAACCTGACCAGTTTCATTCCTCAACGCTCTCGGCACGACGTTCCCTTTGACGTACAAGTTATTTCTGGTTTTCCCTCTTAAGCAGTCATTAATTGACAAACCCCCAAGAACATAAAACCAGCTGTCAGTCTGGTCATGAATCTATCACAATACTTTTTTATGATAAATGAACTCATACAGTCGGCTTGAGTCAACTGTGTCATGCATGCGTCTATTAAAAGTGAAAAAAATAGCCTGAACGGGAAAAGAAATAACTTAAAAAGCCAGTTATTTGTATTTTCCTCTTGGAAAAGGAGCTAAATTGTCATTTTCATTTTTCATTGGCTAAAGTAGCTAGCATGGATCAAATGTCTGCCCATATTAACTTGGAGAAAATATATTCAAGTTCTTTATCATTATTACCCATACATTGTTTTCAATGTATTTAACCTATTTTTTTTCTAATGTTGTTTTAACAAAAACTCTAGACTCTATAATTAATGAGTTTAGCCTCATGTAAGTCAACTTTGCATAGCACTGTTGCACTATTTGTGAATGACTGGTGACGTATGATTGGGTCATGCCAATAACAACAACAACAACAATTGCATCACAAAAGATATTTATTGAGTGAGTTTTCTTTTGATCATCTCATCTCTTCTCATATCTCTTCTCATCTCACGCTACTGGTGTTGACCTCTTGCACGATGACAACACCGCGGTTGACTTTGGTGGTGCTGGTGCCGGTGCTGCCGCCGCAAGACCAAAACAAAAGATACCCTTTTAGCTAGGCTACTCAAGAAGAGAGGGAGGAGCAATACGCTTTCCCCAGGTCGCTTACCTGGTGACCTCGCCATCCATCAACCGGCGGTACTCTGCAATCTCTATTTCCAGGCGTGTCTTGATGTCCAGAAGTTCAGCAAACATCATCTTTTGCTTCTCCAATTCAGCTCTGAGCTGAGCCAGCTGCCCTTCCAAGAGTTCCACCTGCCTTTGGTAGCCTTGCAACATGGAGGAGTAGCGAGCTTGAGTCTCGGCAAGGGTTCCCTCCAGAGCCGCTTTCTGTTGGAGCCAACGATTGGCCGAGAGAAAGCATTAGAACAAAGACCAAGCCAAGGGAAGACCACCAATGGCTTACCTGGCTGAGCTCCGCCTGCAATTGGATCTGCAGATTCTGGAAAGTTCTCCGCACTTCGCTCATCTCGCTCTTGGTGGTCTGCAGGCTCACGGTCACTTCCTTGTTGAGCTCGGCCGTCTGAGTGTGGAATTCATTAGTGAAAAAGATGGAGGAAGAGGAGGAGGAGATGTTGTCACTTTCAGAGCCTTCACACTCACCTTGGCGTTGAACCAGGCCTCCAAGTCTCTGCGGTTTTTGGCAGCCACGTTCTCGTAGTGATCCCGGATTCCGGCCAGGACCACGGAGAGGTCCTGTTGAGGAGCGGCGTCCAACTCCACGTTGACTTGCCCGGTCATGTGGGTGCGCAGGGCAAGGAGGTCCTGTGGGCGGTACTCGGGGTTAGATGGACCTTCTGTACAAGTGTGGACTCTCCTACTGGCTTTTTGTGCACCTCCTCATGGTTCTTCTTCAGGTAGATCAATTCCTCCTTCAGACCCTCCACTTGCATCTCCAAGTCAGCCCGAGCGATGGTCAGCTCATCCAAGACACGCTTCAGGCCGGCCGCGTCGGCTTCCACCGTCTGACGCATCCCTAACTCGTTCTCATACCTGAGTACCGTCCAGAAGTCGGTTAAAGAAAATATGTTTTGGATGCAATCAACTTGATTTTTATAAACAGGAGTTTTTTTTCTCCCCCGGGGGTGTTTGAGTCGCGACTCACTTGACACGGAAGTCATCCGCAGCCAGCCTGGCGTTGTCGATGGCAAGAACCGAGGCCGCATTTGTCATGGCGCCATTCTGGATCTTATTCAACAAACGATCACGTTCGGAGATGAGACACACCCATTCAGTTCAATACCCCCACTCGACAATCCCAAAGTGCGGAAATGTCAAGTACACGTGCGGTGCGGCCACGGAAATACGCTCTCTCAGAGTTGCACTCACCTTGTCCTGCAGATCTCTGATTCGCACATGGAAGGCGGTCCAGTCGTGGTCTTGCGGACCGCTTTTTCTGGCCAGGAAGTCCCTGATCTTCAGCTCCAGCTCGGCGTTGGCTTTCTCCAAGGAGTGGACCTTGCCCAGATAGGTGGCCAGCCTCTCGTTCAGGTTCTGCATGGCGAACTTCTCGTTGGCAGACATGACGCTGGTTTCGGCCAAGTTGAAGGAGCTCATGGTCGAGCTGGATGTGCGGACCCCGGAACCGCCCGCCCCACCGTAAACGCTGAGAGCACAATTTTGGGCCATGGTGCTCTGTATGAGAAACTGCTTCTCCCCCCCGGGCCTATTGCCGATCCAGGACATGACGAGACTGAGGACTTGACGGGACTGCGGACCTTTTCAAAGCTCCAGACCGCGCCCCTTTGCTGGGATTCGAAAAATGACAGTGCGACACGTCGGCCCCGGGCGACTAAAACAAACAAACGAGCAAGCATTGTGCTGCGCTGGTCTGGTATGTTAACATCTCATGACATCTCGACACCTGAGTGATGTCCAACAACACACCCCACTGCCGTAGGTGACGGCTACATTCCCGCCACACATCTAAATTGCCTCTGGCAATCCGCTTTCAGATTACAGACTGGTTGTGCCGGTCCAAGCAATGCTAAGGATGTGAAAAGAGCCCAAATGACACCCCAGCGACGTGCCGCACCTCCGACTTAGCGTGTCCGCCCCCTGATATGATTTACTGACATGGCCGCTAGCGTCGTTTATACCATGATCGGTGGGGATTTATTGTTCATCTTTCATTTTTTAATCCTACAAATGATCCCCGGTTCTTCATGTTGCTTTATTGCGAGGCCAAAGGGATTCTGGGAAAAAGGTTTCCGTTTCGGCATGGCCTCCTAGTCGCTCATGAATTATCGTATATGATTAATCGACTGTCAATCGTGGATTCATTGATTACTAAACACTGATTATTCTATTGCCTGTAAAACGATGAATCAATTGTTGGCTGTAATTTTCTTCTGTAAGTGATATGTGCTTCATAGACCATTAAAAACATAAAAATTGACTGAAAATGATGCTTGGGGAAAAATACTGTGCTTCATCACCATGGTAACCAGTCTTTTGCATCTCCAACCAGGATGGGAGCCCACACTTGGCTTTGTCAAAGAGGGATCAAAAACGGCTTGGAAGAACTTCAGTGCCTATAAAAAGGTAAGAACTTGTACACAAGATAAGACATAAACGACATTACAAACATTTTACCCTCATTTTTTATGAATGGGACATCATTACCCATCCATGGGGTTAAATATGATGAAAAAAAACGGTTGGATTGTTACTGTACTTGTTTCAATTTTTATTCAGTCATGATAAAAGTATCTCCTAAAAAGCACATTTGAACAATTCTATCACTGGAAGAAAAAAAATCTCAATTTAAATGAACGTATTGCATGCAATCAATCAGTGTTTGCATCCAAATCAACATGACGACTTGTGTTTTTTAACAATTTTGACATTTTTTTATTCTAACCAAGCCCAAGCGCGTCTCCCATAGTTGTCATACTCGACATTTTTTTTCTTCCTTCCGCTGTTTACTTTGCGAGACGTCTGATTGATTGACAGGCGACATGTCCATGGTAACTCCGGCCACGGCCCCATTCACCATCCAACTCGTTTGGAGGAATTTAGGTGCGCCGTTCCACGGAAACGTCGTCTGTACCCTTATGTGAGGAAACGTACTCCCTCCCACACAAATACATGCTCGCATGCTTTTGCGGTTCGCAGGAATTATGTCGCAACTATTTCATTTAGCGGCTTCATTATTATGTTCATACGATGCTACCATACCTACTTGCCTGCTTTGTGTGTGTGTGTGTGTGTGTGTGTGAAAATGTTAGTACTCAATTTGACTTTTTTTCCGATAGTTGACTTGAATGAAACTTGTATTTTCAATTGGAAACACTGTTAGTCATGTTTTGAATTCCGTTGACATCAAGTAGTACCTAAATACATAATTTGTAACCGCAAAGGATTAAAAAAGGCTTTTATTTTGGAAGTGGAGGACAAAATATTGGAACAGTTCCAAAGTATTCCCTGGGTAGGAAATAAAATAAAATCTAATTTAAAAAAATTGAATATGCTGGTTTTAGAACTAGCAAGACTAGTTTGAAAACATATATTTTTTTGCTGGATTTGTTATGTTTGCGTCCTGGAACACAAAACAACTCAACTTGAAAATTTTGATTCAGGTTTAAGTGTAAGTACGATAGTTTTTGGCATTGCAAAATTTGAATAAAGTTTATCGTAAAATGTGACGGATTTCAAGAGGCGGGAAAGAGCGGTCGCACGTCAGCTTTTATTTGAGCAGCTGCAGGAAAAACATGACAAGATTTCAAGTGCAGAAAAATCACATTACAAAGAAGTGGGAAAAATCTCCCACTTTTTAGATGAACGCGTGTCGCGGCCACAACTCCACTGGTCTTGAAACGAGAGCGTTGCGACCAATCGCGGCAAAAGTCGACCGCCAAACCCAAAAAGAGCAGGACGACTTTGCGGAAAAAAAATAAATTCTGCGTCCATTCCGTCTATTTACAGCCGGCGCGCTTGTGTACGCCAATGGGAAATAGGCCGCCACGCCGTGCGGTCCTTCAAAGTAAAAGTCCAGCTTTAACCTCAATTTGGGACTGAAAGCGACGGCGCGTATGGCAGGTTCAATCCAATAATAGCAATATTCGGCGTTTTGGTCGTTTGAGAACTCGTCAGGAAATCATTTCATCAAATAAGATCTTGAAAAAGGATTTTGTCCATTTTCAATCAAGCTTTTTTGTTGTATTTTCTTAACTGACCATTTCATGTTTTGTGAAAAAGCTTGAAATGATTCAAATGAAGGTAAAGATTGAAAATGAAAATGATTCGTTGCGATTCAAAAGATAAGATGGATTTCACGCATGGTTTCCGCCATTGTAGCACTGGAGTTGGAGGCAGGACTAGACCCGTACCGATACGATTGGGGCAGAATGGAACGCGGGTGGAGCGGTCGCCAATTATTATTATCATTATTTTTGGGGGATTTTATGTTTGGAGCGCTCGTGTTTTGTCTGCAAATCTTTGCCCTTCGATCATTTGATGCCTGCCTACAACTCTAGTGGGATCTGCACTACACTGTAAAAAATCTATTGGAATTTAGCATGACCGGACGTTTGGTCGCCAGTCTTTTGGTCCCTTTTGGTCGCCGGTCAAATGTACGTAGATATTAAACAGTACTTAGATATTAAACTCTCTCTCTTAGATATTAAACTCTCTCTCGTGAATATAATTTTGAGAGGTGGCTTCAACAGTAAACTCTCTGTTACCAAAAGACCGGTGACCAAAAGAGCTGCGACCAAACGTCCGTGCACTGAAATTAATCACTTGCACTTTTGTTTCGTAAATACTGTCAAATTCAAGAAGTTACCTCCACTTAAAGTTAGGTTCGTAAATAAGTAGTTTTTTGTTGTTGTTTTTTTTTTTTTTTTACAGTGTAGCAGTAATGTTAACGGGATATTAGCGCTAGCCGTAGCCGTCGGCGGTACGACTAAATGAAATCATTGAATGTCTTTGTCAAAAATATTCTGGAGCACGACAGCTAAAAAACAGTGACGACGACAACAACAATAAGAATCATCGTAATAATAATAAGAGCAATATTAATCCTAAGAATGACGAGTCATTGCACACCAAGAGAAAAAGAAGAAGTAAACAAAACCTTGCAGCCCTGAGGGTCGTCAAAGTGCTCCAGCACGCAAAAAGTGGCAAAAAAAAATGCCGGTGGGGGGGGGGTTTATAGTCCTAGTCGCCCCAAAATATGCCGGTGGAAAAGGGAAAGAAAGTCGGAAAAAGGACATATTGGAGAAAGGGGAGTAATAAGTGAGATTAGGAAAAAACATACAAGAGAAGAAAGCGAGCTGATGAATATTCAGGAAGATAAATAAATAAATAAATACAAAACAAAAATGAGGAATGGAAATAATTCAAGAAAAGGAGAAGAAAGTGAGGAAAATGACCCAACACAGTCAAAGAGAAAGAAGAAGGGAAAGAAAGTGAGAAAATTAGGAGCCAAAATGGCCGCCACGGCAGTCCTGATCAGCCCAAAGAGGAGGAAAGGGATGACGAGCTCCGTCCCCCTTTTTTTTCGGGGGCGGCTACGAGTCTCTGGGTTCCAGTTTGCAGGACAAGTCGAAGAGCAGGTTCTGGTTGTCGATCACGTGAAGCTGCCTGACGTACGCTTTGGTCTGCAAATGGGATGGCGACGTCTCTGTGTCCGTGACTAGCGTGAGGGGACAACCGTGACGTTAGCTGTGTGGGTGTGTGGGTGGGCTCTCTCTTAGGGATGAGCGGTGGTCTTACCCAGTTGTCCGCTGCGGTATCTGCGGATGCATCGCACCATCTCGGCCACTTTGTGCTGATAGAAAAACAGAAAATGTTTTCATGGTGGGGGACAAAAAACATGGCAACACTGGTGCGTTTTCTCACCATCTTTTCAAAGTTGACGAGCTGACCGTGAAACGTTTTACAACTCTCGTGTAGAAAGGTCAAATCTTTGAGTAGGAGAGGCGTGAAGGGGATGAGCGGCGGCGTCAGGGCGCCGATCAGGTCTCGGTACGATTTGTGGTTTCTGGAAGGATCCTTAATGTGGAGAAAATGATGAGTCGACAAAAAGAAGAGGCTAAGAAAAATAGACCCACCGTGATGTTTTCAAACTGTTGAAACTGTTTCCGGAACTTCCCGGGGAGACCCTGCCCACAAAGACACAATAAAATGTCAAAGGTCAAAAAGGTCGATGCAAAATAGGTGATCAAAATGCACTGTCGAGAGATATTAAAAATGTATTTGCGTTACCTCCCAGGTGAGGCGCAGTCTGCTCAGTGCCGGGTTGTCCAAACCCAGAAGCACGGCCAAGAAGGACAGCAGGTCCTGTTGTTGTTTACAGCTGAAACAGACATTTTATTATGATTGAAATATGGCAGACATTGTGCCCTGCTAACAGTCATTATTGGGTTCTGGCCGGGTACTCCAGTTTTGTCCCACATCCCCAAAACATGCATGCTAGGCTAATTGGATGCTAAATTGCCCCGAGTGTGAGTGTAAATGGTTGTGGCTTGTGATTGGCTGGTCATCAATTCAAGTTGCTGTTAATAGGCTCCAGCACCCCCTCCCCCTTTAGAAAATGAATGTTCTCACAGTGCCGCAATCTTGATGAACTTTCGTAGCAGCTGAACGCGTTTTGGCAACGATTGGCACTGCAGCGTCTCCGTAGCGACCCAATGCTGAACCTCGCTGCAGCGCTGCAGTACCAGCTCCAGGTTGAGGGGGCGCCAGCGCGAGCGTTCGCCATGGAACACATAGCACACAAATTCCACCTGTGGGGTGGCATGAGTTGAGACGAGTTGGTAACGACAGACGCGCGGCGGCGTGTTAGCGTGGTGGCTACTTCGTGGACGCAGCTGAAGAGTTCCCAGTCGAAAGCCACCAGCTGATTGGCCACCTCCTCCGCCGACATGTCGTGAAGTTTGCTGTCACCCGGCGTCCAGTGGATCTCTTCGGGGAGAGGCAGCTGGGGGGCCGGGAAAAATGGCAAACTCGTCATTTTCATGCTAAAACCAGGTGGATATTTCCCAAATGGGACAATACCCAACCTGGCCACCAGACGGCGACACTAGACATGTACATTAACAGAGTTGTACTTCATAGGGTTCAAAATCATGTCATTTTTTTTTAAATTGAAGTACACGTGCACATTTACTGACCAGGGAATCAAGTTCGGAGGGTTGGCACGTGAAGAGGTGCGTGTTGACCCCCAGCGTAGTGAAAACGGCCTCGTCGCTGGGCCGGAACACGGCCTTTTCTGCGGGTGGGACAAGTGGTAGTCATGGTGACCGGGATGTTATTTTCCTGGGTGAAAGGGACGTCGGCGACCGTGAAGGGGGAGGCTCACCTCCGGCCGACGTGACGGCGACCAGGACCAGTTTGGCGGGCAGCGTGGGCTGCTCGTCGCTGTACTGCAGCTTCTCCCGCACCAGTGCCAAGATGTCGCCCACGCGGCACGACAGCCGACTACGAATGGTCACGTACGAATGGTCCGGCGTGTACACCCTGCAGAAAACTGTATGCGCCGTTGCCGTTAGCTTAGCCCACCACTGACAGAACCCGGCTTCCGGGCGTGTCCTACTTTCGTCAGAGCCCCTGAAGGCTTCCCTGGGTTGCAGGCAGGCGTCGATTCTTCGGAAATGTCGGAAGAGCGGTCGCACCTGCTTCCGCCGGATCTCCTTCTCCTCGTTGCAACTGAAAAGAGAGACGCACGGGGGGTCACGCTTGGTGGTGCGCGTGGGCGCGTCCGTCGGTGGGCACCTACGGGCAGCGTAAGATTTGCGTCCAGCGTTCCAATTTAACCACGTGGTCCACCAGGTCGGGATGTCGACTCAATTCCCGAAGAGCACACGCGTACAACTCCTGTGAAGACATGAGCGATCGTCACCTGGATCGCTCCTGCCAGGTGGTTCTTTTGGACCAGTACCTTGGGAAACTTGTCCCCCTCCTCCTGTAAGAGTTCCCGGTACGTTTCCAGGTAGCGGAAGGCCACGCCGAGCACGGCCCGCTTTCTGTTCAGGTCATCGGACTCCGCCTCCCCATCCGGCCGGCCCCGCCCTCCCTCTCCCGGCTCCTCCCCATCATCCCCTGCTTCTTCCAGGCAGAACCTGAGCAAGGAGTGTCAAGGATGCAAAAAGACATGATTTTAAGAGGCATTGAATAGAAAAGACAAAACGTCGATCGATGTCAATCAGTCTTTAAGTTGAAGGCTTAAGGATACTGCTGTAGTAGAACTTGCTGCAAGGTATCGGAAGTCAGGAAGATGGAGTGCGTCAACATGAAGTCATCCAGCAACGTCTCTGCAAGCACAAAGAAAAATTCACATTTGCAAGAAATGTATATTCCATACAAATGAGGCCTTCAAATACACCAATATACCCAACGAACAATTTGGAGCAAGACCACCTCCAGCCCTCCCAGTCCCAAATGTCTTGGACTTCTACCCTCATCGATGGCACTGAAATACGATGCCGACTTTCCCCTTCCAAATGGATTAGATGTCTATACATGTCAATGGCAACTAAAAAGTTAGCATTTGAAAATGCACGTGTGTGTGTGGGCGGAGGCTAACGTGCTGCAGTAGACGCCACCACACCAACTAACGTTGAAAAGCTAGTCAATCGTCTTCGCGCCATCCAATTGGCTTTCGGCAGGAAGTTGCAGAGTTTTGTTGGAAAACAAGAATCCGTTTTAGTGTGTGTGTGTGTGTGTGTTGAACATTCCTGCACAAACAGGCATGAACACACCATTGGCTATTATAATCACTGCAGCGATTATGTAAGCACGCGCACACACAAACGGTTTTGCACAAACACACACGTCTCAACTGGTTTTTGCACACCCCCGTGGCGCCTTTTCTAAGCATTATACCTTGATTTTCAATGCAATGGAATTCAGGTTCACTTTTTGAACGTATACGCTGTCAAAGTCGTCCAATCCAGTTGGACTGGGAGGGTTTGCAGTGAGTGAGCTAGCAACAAGCGTTAGCTCAGTCAATTTAGTTATTTGGGAGTTAACTAATCTGCCGACATTGAGGGTGCTAGAGACCTAATTATTTTAAAGTGGGAGGAATGAGTTAAGCTGTTCATTCACTAACTCATGCATGAACTATTTTGTTGTTGTGAGTTAACTCATTTGCCGTCATGGTTGGTGACAGGCGTCCAATCCTTTTCAAATGGCACTGAATGAGTGAATTAATTTACTGGCATTGGATAGGCAATAGACATCCAATCCTTTTAAAGTGTGAGGGTTTGATTTCAATGAATTCACTTCTTACAATTGATGTTATTCTTTGCTCATATGCTAACTTGTTGGCGAGCATTGATAGCAACAGAAGTCCAATCAATTTCAACTGGGACGGTTGACACGAGTCACTTATAAGTTAACTCACATGTGAGCAATGTTCCGATTGGCCGGCAACAAGTCTTCATCCCGCATTTCTCACCTGTGCAGTTGATGTAGCGTTTCCCCGCCACGCCGTCCAGCACGGCGAGCATGATGTTTTCCGGCGTGTCGGCGTGAATGGCGCCCCCCCCGGAAGCCGCCCCCGATCCCCCGTAGCCGCCGCCCACGTTTTCCGCCGCCAGGCTGGCTTCGGAGCTCTGCTCATCGCTGGACAAGGACGGGCTGCGCACGTCTCCGCAGGCCGAACCGTTGAGCGAGGCGGCCGCCGGCGGCCAGGGGGGGGCTTCCTCGCTATCGGGGCTGGGTAGGGGGATGAGAAATTTCAACGGTGAAAGGTCAGCCGCAAACGGCGACGACGACGACGCTGCGGCGCTATCTTGGAATGCAAAATGACGTGCAGCCTACATTGAAATTGCAACGTCAATTTCCCGACACTTGCCATGTCATCGAATTTGAACCATTGCAGCCTGACGTTCATGAATTTCCAATCAATTTGTGCAAATGCTATGTTTTTTTTTTTTAACCTGATCGAGGCAGCAAAAAGGATGCTCTTGACGTCACCCTGTTCCGCGCGTTGCGTAACGACGGCGGCCCCCGCAGAAGCCCCCTCAACACCCCCCCCCCCCCTCCCCCTACACACACACATACACCTCCGCTCCGTACCTGAAGACCTCACGGGCCTGCTGCCCCCCTTCCGGAGAAGGCTCCCTGAAGAAGGGAACTACCCGCGAGAGACTAGCCCTCCGCCGGGACGCGGCGTTCCCTCCGCCGGCCTTGTCCGCTCCTCCTCCTCCTCCTCCAGCGCCAGGTCCTCCCGCTCCTCCCGCTCCTCCCGGTCCTCCTCCGGCTCGGCCGAGCGCGCTCGTCTGCTTCTTAAGGAACTTCTCGAGCGGCTTCATCCCCGCCGGCATGGTGGGGCGCCGCGGGGGTGGGGGGGGTAAGAAGGACAGGATGGGACGGGACAGGACGGGACGGGACGGGGGGAAAAAATTGCGCGCCTACATCACAAGCGAGCGTCTCCGTCGACGCTTGATGTCCGTCGGATGCCGCAGCCTCCGTCAGCCTCCGCCCCCGCCCCAAAGCCGCCCCCCCTCCACCTCGTTCTTCGAGTAGCTCCGCTCGATGACAAGTGCACGTTCGCGCGGCACAAGCCCCGCCCCCTTAGCCTGCTGCAGTCGCGCGCCCCGGAAAAAGCGTCACGTCACGTTGCGGCCCTGACGTCACTGACGTTTTGACGTCAGGGGCAAGGCCATCAACATGTAGATTCATCACACAAACTGTATTTATTAAGTGGACGTACATACGCCAGATTGTCCGACTTATTGATTGTGGCCACATTTGAGAAACCTTATTTGTAAGCGATAAAATGGTGTTTAATTAGTCTAGTTGAATCAATTTGAATTCAATTGTATTGGAACATTAAATAAATGAAACTATATGGAATTTATCTTCACACTGTATATATATATTTTTTTATCCGAAAGCAGAAAGAAATAGGTCGTCAGAAAAGCAATCTACAAAACTGGATGCATTTCACAAAGGCGTCCCTTTTCACTTTTGTTATTTACAAGTCTGTTTTTCTCATAACTTTATTTAACAGAACAGTTCAAAGACCACATAACGTTCACAATTTGTAAACTTAAAATTAAACATCTTAATATATAATGTCACTTGCAAAGGTGTCAAACATTATCTATAATAACAAATAATAAAAATAATATTCATGTGCAACATGCAGTCTGCATCTAGCTTGTGAGGCTAACAGTGGCGTTAGTTGATGACGTCACGCGTCAGCTGACATTCGCTCACCCTCACATGATTTCATATTTTTCACATTTGTCTTCCGCTTTGAATTGCCCGGGGGTCCTTTTGGGGAAGGCTGATGGCGTTCGAGCCGGTTTAGACCCGTGAAAACAAGTGCTAATAACTAGCAACTCGCTCTGTGTTTTGTTTTGTAGCCTACACGTGTTTTTCTATAGGCGAGCGGTTAGCATCAAGCAACCCCAATTTAGAAGGTAAGTCAATATCATTTAATATCATTCACCCCTAAGTTTTATTTGTATGTAACTTTTTCCCCTGAATGAACAGTTTCAGTGACTGTATGTGTTTGCGAATGTGTCCAAACCATTTGAACTGGGAGGGTTGTGAGCGAAGCCTCTTTTAGCTTGTTTTTAATGAACCAAAATAGTTACTCGTGATATAAAGTGCTATTGTGGGGGGAAAAATCAAGAAAGGTATTATTGTCTTAGTTGTAGGCTTTTTCAATTGTTGTTTTTCAAACTGTGTTTTGATCGCATGGAAGCTACTTGTAAACATAAATTCCATTCTACCAAGTTAATCAAACCTTGTGTTGGAGTGTTTACAATCACTCAAGACTTCCAACATTGGAACAGGTTTTGGGCTTTTGCCCAATGTGCTTTTTTAACGTATAAGAGGAAGTGACACCACGGAACGAGTGACTGTTTAAGCCATTTAAGAAGACATTTTGTGGAAAAGGGGTCTTTGGTAGAGTTATCAAATGTTGCAGTGCAACTGCTGTGTTGTGAAATCAATCTATGTGTAAATTTGCCCTTTGTGTTGTCATTATCAGACCCAGGAAAACAATCGACAGATGTCGTGACATCTTTGGACTCGGCATCGGACTAGCTTCAAGATGGGTCCCGAGGGAAAGAAGCTGATGAACATCATTGTTCTGGGGGTGGGCTTCATGTTCATCTTCACCGCCTTCCAGACATGCGGGAACATCGAGGTAAACTGGGCGCCCACCAATATCCCCTCGCTGATACTCAGCCAGCCGTTTTCTTGCAGCAAACTGTCATCAAGAGTTTCAACAGCACCACTTTTCATGCTAGCGGCTACACCAGGTAAGCATACTAAACCTCAAAACGATTTGCAAAGTCGGCCATTTTGGATGTACCTAATCCACAGCTAAATACATGTTTTGTCACAGCATGGCCATCATCTACGGCGTGTTCTCGGCGTCCAATCTCCTGGCGCCGTCGGTGGTGGCAGTGGCGGGGGCGCAGCTTTCCATGTTTTTCAGTGGGCTGCTCTACAGCGCATACATCGCCGTCTTCGTGTACCCGTACACGTGGAGCTTCTACACCGCCTCGGTGTTGGTGGGCACGGGGGCCGCCGTCTTGTGGACGGCGCAGGGCAACGTATTGGCCCTCAACTCGGGCCCCTCCACCATTGGCAGGAACAGCGGCATCTTTTGGGCGCTGCTGCAATTCAGGTGATGATCGCTAACCAATGTTATATGTTTGTTTATTTTAGTTATTGTTCTTATGATGATTTGCTTTGCTAGCTTACTGTTTGGCAACCTGTACATCTTTTGCGCCTGGCACGGACACGAGCACATCTCGGGTAGGTGGCGGCACCTCAAACGCGGCGCCGGACGGTATGCACGTGTCTAATGCCTGCATGTTTTCTCCCTGCAGACAAAGACCGTCAAACCGTGTTCATCTCCTTGACGGTCATCAGCCTGGTGGGCTGCTTTCTCTTCTTCCTGATCCGGTCACCCAGTGACCCGTCGGAAGCCCCTCTGCTGCCGTCTGACTCTGGAGAAAGTACACTTGGGTACTCCAAAACATAAGATATTTTTTTGCCTTCAGCAGTTGCGCAATTTGACCACAGGAGGGCAGTAAATGACAAAATGCAAAACTTTTCCTCTTTTTACAATAACATTGCCGTGCTGCCACATATATTGGACACATACAGCACTTTTTAAATAGATTTTTCCCATGACCAAAAATGGTCACGCGTCAGCCAATTTGTAATTGAAAATGACGAAACAATTTTAATAAGCAGATGGGCTCTTTTCCTATCGCCCAATGTAGCCGCTTGTCCTTGTTGTGTTCTTAATGGCTCTCCTTTTTTTGCAGGTTATCGAACTGTCACGCCTGCGGGCAGGCGGTGGACGCTTTCGGTAGGTGTCGCACCACAGCAGACGGACAGTGCTAACTTGGAAACTTAGTCATTTCTCTTCTGCAGTACAAGCGTGCAAGATGCTGGTGACCAAGGAGATGTTGCTACTCAGCCTGTCCATTGCATACACAGGTGAATTTGACTAATAACATTATAAACAAATGTTTAAATAAAGTTTATTTGTATTATTATTAAAAAAACATGCACTTAAAAAAATGTAATAAGGGAATATGTATTGCCTCTTTCCTCCAGGCGTGGAGCTGACCTTCTACAGCGGCGTGTACGGCACCTGCGTGGGTGCCACGCGGGCCTTCGGGCCAGACGCCAAGAGCCTGGTGGGCCTGTCGGGCATCTTCGTGGGCTTGGGCGAGATTTCCGGCGGCTGCGCCTTCGGTTTGCTGGACAAACACGGCCGTCTGGGCCGCAACCCGGTGGTGACGCTGGGCCTGCTGGCACACTACCTGGCCTTCTTCCTCATCTTCATCAACATCGCCGACGACGCCCCTGTGGCACCCGAGGAGGGCACGCGCCTCCCCGCTTATATCCAACCCAGGTTCTCATCATCAAGAAAAAAAACGTCTCTCTAATGCATTTCAAGGTCATCTCCATCAAGTCTTTATATGTGCATCTGTTTCTTAGTGTGGGCGTGGCCTTACTCTGCAGCTTCCTATTGGGTTTGGGCGACAGCTGCTTTAACACGCAACTACTCAGCATCATCGGCTTCACCTTTCGAAACAACAGTGCCCCCGCCTTTGCCGTCTTCAAGTTCATACAGGTGGGGAGTCCATTTATTGTTAGCTTTGCGCTAACATGCCACGATGATAAACGAGGGATTGTATGACAGACCTATAAATGTGCCAATGTTAAATTCCTGACGGCAAATGCCTTGCTTGATTTTTCAGTCCATCCTGGCGGCGTTGGCGTTCTTTTACAGCAACTTCCTGGCGCTGAGCTGGCAGCTCCTCATCATGGTGGTGTTGGGTTTTGTCGGGACGCTGACTTTCTTTGCCGCCGAGCGGCGCGCACAAGCCCTGGCGTGCCAGGACCCCCACCAAGAAGGGATCTGATGAAGATTTTAGGATTTTTTTTAATGAACTTGCTTAATGTACACACCAATGACAAGAAGGGAAAAAATGTTTACCACGAATGCTGTTAAAATGTAAAAATATGAAATTAAAATACACAAGCTAATCTTGTGCTCACATTTTTAAAAACATTTGTTCAAGGGAAAAAAGCCTTACTATACTGTGTTTATTTGAACACTTACTTTTCATAGTCATTTTGTACATTTTTTTGTCTCCCTAGAAAATCAAGTTCAAGTGCTTCAGTATCTTTTTTTCCCGACAGTCACCTGAAGGCCCCTCGTTGCCTAGCAACGCCAGACGCGAATACCACCGGTCGTCAACAAGCGCATGCGCAGGACCACACAGGCGGACAGACGAAAGGAAGGAAGCGACGGCGGCTTGGGACGATGAGGCCAGACGACGACGTGACCTTTGAGGAGCTCCTGGACGACAGTTTCGGGGGGCCCCGCGCGGGGGTGCTGGACTTGGGCTCCCTGCGCCGGCTTCTCCTCGCCCTCCTCACCCGCTTGGGAATACGTGACGAGCGGGCTCGTGGTTCGGAGATCGTCGTTCGAATTCAGGCCTGCGAGGACGGACTTGCCCAGGTTACACTTTATTTTTACTTAAGTCACTGTTGTCCAAATTATTTCACTCAAATCCGGTTTAAAACTTAACATTTGTTTTAGAAAGTTTAAAAAAAAAAGGAACAAAAAGAGCTAAAGGGGTAACAATATATATATTTTTCTACATACATTTAGTGTTAACATGATGGCAACACAGTGCTACCCTATTATGTCAAGAATAGGTGCTGGGCCGCCATATTGGATGTGGCATTCTGATACTATTGCACACCCCAAAAAATGCACATTTGCTTCTAATTACTGTGATTTTCTTGGTTACATTGCAAATTTGGGGCTATGGGTCAAAGGTCACCATGGTCAAAAAAGGAATTTTGTGGGAAAAAAAGATTAAACTGGCTGGATGTTTTGTTGATATATGAAAGGGAATGAGTTATTGAAATTTCTTTCAGGTCCTGAAGTTAGTCCAGGACGTCCAGGCACAGACGACAGCCCTGAAGCTTCAGTCCGAGGAGCTCAGCGTCCGCCAACAGGTCCCTTCCCGAGCACCCTGACTCGGGCTTATCGTCTTCCTGTCCTAAACAATTGGCCGTCTACCCGCAGGGTGAACTGAAGGACGCGGGCGTGCGGTTGGAAGCTCGCATAGATGCGCTGGAGACCCAAAAGGCCGACGGCGAGCAGATGGATGTCCTGCGACGACTTGTCAGCGACACGGGTCGGCTTGGCGTCCACGTCTGATATTTTTCCGTTTTGTTTTCACGCAGTCACGTGGCCTTTTCCCGTCGTCACTCAGACCAGCGAGAGGCGTGCCGGCACTTGGACGAGCGCGTGAGGCTTCACGAGGACGCCATCGAGCGTCTGACCAAGGAATGCCACCAAGTAGGCCACACCCATTTTCCCTACAAAAAAAACATGCTATTTTTCGAATGTTTGTTGACATCCTACCTCAGCTGGACGACCTTCAAAGGGCTTTGGACCGCATGAAGTTGACCTCTGACCTCTCCAAGAAAAGAATACAAAGTACCACCAAACTGGCCAGAAATTTGAGTCCTCCGGCAGAGCCCAAGATGGCCACCGCCGCCGTGGACGAGGTCAACAAAAACCAACACGGCCGACATGTCTGTCCGTGTGTGTATGTCTGTGTGTACAGATGTGTATATTTTGTGTATGAAAATGAATGTTTTTGGAGTGTGTGTGTTTTGATTTCTGCAATCATGCGTGCAGCTCTCAGGGAGCATGCCGGCGTCCATCTTGAAACTTCAACGCGAGTGTGACAAACTCCAAGAAGCCATCGGGAGTCTCCGTGACGACAACAAACTCAAACATGTACACATCCAGGTAAACAGACACACATATATTAGAAAATTGTACTTGCTTTTACACAATTAACAACACATATACCTTTAATTAATGGCTACTAAGTTTCACAACATGCCAAACAAGACTTTGAACTTTGACATTGTTTTTATAGCACCTGCTGAGGACCTCTGAAAACCTGCAGGAGATCAAAGTGGACAAACGCTCACTTCAAGGCGAAGTGGTAAGATTCCTTGGCGTTGACAGCTTGCGATGCGTTTTGATGGCATTTCTGAGCGTACGTGTGTCGCAGAAGAAGCAGTTAGAAGCTCACTTGAAGAATTTACCGAGGAATCACCAAAGGCCTGAAGACGCTCCAAGTGAAGTCCGTGGCGAAGACACCGCCGCCGCCATCAGAAAGTAGGTTGTGGATCATCGAGTGGAAAAATATGTTTTACTATTTGTGAAACAGCTTCCTCTTCTTGTTTTTGTGTGTGTGCAGACAGCTGCTGGACACGCATCACTGTCTGTCATGTGATCGTCACATTGTCATGCAACTTTATGCAGCGTGAGTGCAAAATTTCACAAATAAACACATTTGATATATTTATGAGGGCCTTGAAAACAGGCATAGAGTCAATCCTTTTTGTGTGTGTGCAGGAAAAGTGCCTTGGGGGCGTGGCCTAGCGGTATTGGCAGCAGGCCCACGTCAGAACTGCCCAGCTTCAGGTGGGCGCCGCTTCTACAGATGTACTCGAGTTAACTCAAGTTGGAGTCCTGTTCAGGAAAAGAACAAGGTGACTTGTGCTATTGTTTTCAGGTACCCCTCGGTGTCTCGCAGCTGTGGTGGCGGGCGCGTTGAGACCACGCCCTCTCGACGACAACTCAGTGGTTGGCGTGCCCGTAGCCGGGCAGGAACGCCGGTTCCTCCCATGTAAAGACACATTTTGGCATTAAACTGGTTACTTTTAAACAAGTCAGCAACTTCATTTATTAATATGAAGGACAATTTTGAAGTAACTGAATTAAAGAAATTGGAAAGGACAGAGACAGTGTGTGAAGCAGCTCTATATGTGGTGATAGTGCATGCATGTAGATTAACCAGGATCACATGGGTCGCCTTAATCCTTCGGAAAGAGACACATTTGACCCGCGGTGACCTGTGACCCCTGCTAACAGGGAGTGGATTTGGTCGAAAAGAGGCCATGAAGCCACAAAGTGCTTCAAATAGGCAACACAATTCAGCCCCTGGTTTAGACTGAACTATCAATAACTTTAATAATTTCATGTACATTCTCTTTGCATCATTTTGGGTACATTTGCAACCTAAAAACTATCATATAACTCGAGGAATTGATGATGTTTGGGATTTCCGACAGTACACGAAGGCACCACAGTCCCCCACTAATCCAACAAAACGTCTACATTTGGGAAGCTACGTGGATACGCCTTCTTCCGAGTTGTTTGACATGATTGGTTAAATACTCTGACTGGCAGTTTAAAGAGCAAATGGGGATCGCAAAAAGGACTGGAAACGTAACTTGTGATTGGTGAACAGATCTGGACAATATGAATGGTAGCGTTTATTGTTCGACGTCCTCGTCCCACGGCGGCTGTAACTTTGCGACTCCTAACTCGGGGCAAAGTCTTCACTACATTCCTGGAAATAACATTTATCCTCTAAAAGTGTTTGTTTTCGAGAAATTCCATCGACGGTGAGTGCCAAATATTCCGCATTTTGTCGGCTTTTCACGATACTTTCTCCACGGGAAACTGGCGTGTTTATGTCAGCTGGGATTTAAATGGTTAACTCACTTAGCATGACCAGCTAACTTATTTGCATTAAAATGCCTTGAGGATCTTCCATTCACTTTTGTTCATTGCCTTGCTTAAAACCTCGAGAAGTAAGTCGTTTTAATGTTCCTTTTCAAAAAAATGGCTTTATTTGGCGCAAGTGTTTTTTTCTAGCAAGTTTGGACATGGTTTAACTTCAAGTCTTGGAGCAATCAATTAATTATTTGCAGGTTAGCTTCGTTGTCGAATAAGTTTGCGGTAGCTCACCAATAATGGAAATATAAATAAATTGCGTGTACATTTGGAAATAAAAATGGTGTTAAATTAAATTTAGAAAGCTTTTTTTTGCCAATAAATCAAATCAAAAGCCTTTATTGTCATTATACAACAGCTGCATATAACGGGAGTATGGTGCTACTCCACAAAGTGCGTATTTCTCATGTAAAAACATTAATAAATAATATAAAAAGTCACGTTCGGGCAAGGTAAATTCTTAAATATTGCACAGTTTTCGGGCAAATGTTATAGAGTTGTAAAAAGAAAATGGTATCCGTTTTGTATATGGTAAAACAGACGTGCATTTTAGACGTTTGCACATTTAATTCAATCCAGTCCAGGTCTAAACTGTTTTTTGTTTGTGTTTTGCAGCAAGTAAGGCTGTTTTCAGCCAGGTTGCTGATTGAATCGGAGATGGAGGATCCGGGCATTCCTGAGTTTGGATCCTTAAAGGAAGAACTGCACTACTGGAAGGAGCAAGCTGCTAAACACCAACAAAGGTTTGTTTTTCTCTATCTCAAAACCTGAAGTTGTTGACACTGCAGTAAAAATATCTGCCAGTCTTATCTTAAATTCCAAATAGGAGTTGATTTCAGGACAATGAAAGCATTCTGACATGGCTTCTTCCAAATTCTATGGCATTTATCCAAATGCTCAGACATGATATTTATTGACTCCTTTTTGCCAGTCACGCCAAATGAAGAAAAATGATCCAAAATGTTGGAGACTGGACAGAAAATAAGCATTCGCCCAATTTCAGATTCCTTCCATGATTGTGTTTCGTAGGCTATGCGCTTATTTTAATGAATAAAATCTTTGTGTTTGTGTTTTCAGTGCGAACGAGGCCCGGGAAGAGCTGCAGGAATTTCAGATAATGAGTCGCGACTATGAGGCCGAGCTGGAAACCGAACTCAAAACGTACGAAACGCGCAATCGCGAGCTTCTGACTGCTAACAACCGGCTGCGAATGGACCTGGAAAATTACAAGGTAACCACCACTAGTTAATATGTCAAACGGTAAAAAAAAAAAAAAAAAAAGGAAAACTGTTGACCAATTCTTCTGAAAAGATAGGTCACATAGCTTAATGCTAACCTAAATTGCAAAATCCAATATGAATGCTACCAGAAATTAGCATTGCTGTTAAACTTTCACTTGGGGGAGCAAAAATATTTTTCGCTGAGTATGGTTTCTTTATTTTTATGATTTTTTTTTTATGGCACGTCGTCCAGAGGGAATGCCACGAGACCCATGCGGAACGTTCTGTGACTTGACACGTCGTACAAAGAAGAGAAACTGAGCTTGAATGAATCTTTTGTTGGTCCGCAGTTCAAGTTGAGCAGAAAAAAATAATCAGTTTTTGAAGACATTCATTGGCCATAACATTAAGCACACACATTTGTCCAATTTTGACTTAACTGCTTAATTCATCTTAAATTCTCCCGAAATATCTACAGGCACTAAATTGCAATTAATTAATTTTTGGATACATGGTGTTTTCAGAAGGTCATTAAAAACATGTTTATAAAAACAACTCAAATGCACAAATGGCTGGTTTTCACATCATCATTTTTTGTTATTGCATTTAGGTAATTAGAATAATTGCTTGTAATTTTGCATGCGTTAAAAATAGGCCTTAAAACAGACAAAGGGCCCTTTTTCCAAGTCATTTTTAAGCATTTATTTGTTTCTTTTTTTTAAACCAAAGTATTTTTAGATTCATGGATTAATTGCCTGGGACATTCCAGAGGCTATTTTTTTGTTTGTTTTTGTTTTCTATTTTGATAAATGTTCCCAAAAATCGGCCAAAATCAGACAAAAGGCCATTTAATTCTCACCACATCTTCAAAAAAATAAAAAACAGCGCAGGGCATTCGCTACCACGAGAGACCATTTTTTTAATGTAACTCAAATTGTCTCTTATCTTTGTGTGCTTCAGGCGCTAAATATTTTTTTTATGAGATTGACTTGTCTAAAGAATTTGTGGTTGTGGGCCGCTAAGATATTTAAAGGACCCTGTGTGAGCACGCGTGGAGAAAAGGGTTCTTCCCCGATCGTCAGCTGATAAAACTGCTTTCATGGCGGTTGACGCTCGCGCCATCGCACGCTTAACTCGTTCCTTGCCATTGACATGGCTGTCCGTCTTCCCGGCAGGAAAAATACGGCACGCAGCACTCGGAGACTTGTCATCAGATGTCCATCCTGGAGGACGAGCTCACCGAGGCCACGTCCATCTTGGACCACCTGCAAAAGTACATCAGGGAGTTGGAGCAGGCCAACGACGACCTGGAGAGAGCCAAAAGGTAAGCCGGTGGGGGGGGCGGGGCTTCAACTTGTTGGGGGCAATGTAGCAATCTCTGGAGGCTGATTTAAGAAAAATAAAACATTGTTTTATGGTTGATTCAATAGATTGTTTTGTAGTTTGCAATTTGGCCAGCAGACAGCATACTCACTCTTTGGGACATTTAAGCAGTTTATTTTTTGTGGCCTCCAGGGCGACCATCATGTCCCTGGAAGACTTTGAGTTGCGGATGAACGAGGCCATCGAGAGAAACGCCTTCCTGGAGAGCGAGTTGGATGACAGGGAGAACCTCCTGGAATCGGTGCAGAGGCTTAAGGACGAGGCCAGAGGTCAGCGGCTCGTGCCGCCGGCACACACGCATGCTTACTTTCTTCAAGTTAGCTGATTTTCAAGTTGTTGTTTCAGATCTACGACAGGAGCTGGCCGTGCAGCAGAAGCAGCAGACCCACGGCGGTGGCGAAACTTCACAGTCACCGTCATTATCGTCAGCCTCAGCGCCCACACCCACGCCGTCCGTATTATCCTCAGTGCCGGCCGTCAACAAAGGTTGAAATTTAACCTACTTTAATGATCCATTTGAAATCTAAACTTTAATTTAAGATGTCAAAATATGTTTAGAAATGTTTATGCTTTTCTTACAAAAAAGTTCAGATTCTACTCTAGTCATGGTCAATGCAAGCTTGAATGATTTCATCTTCATTTCTATTCCTCCAAGATGAAAACGGCGGCGCAACGGCGAGTCCCCTGACCACTTCGGCCAGGATTTCGGCGCTCAACATTGTCGGCGAGCTGCTTCGGAGAGTCGGGGTGAGAATCGGATCGCTTTTCTTTTGCCGCCAGTCTTTTTGGACTGGAAGTACAAAAGGAATGGACGCAATGGCACTGAAATAAAATCTTTCACCGGCAGAATTTGGAGTCAAAACTGGCGTCCTGTCGCGAGTACGTCCACGAGCAACCGGCAGGACGCAGACCGCCAACCGCGTCTCCCGCCAACGGGCTCGTCAAGAGGCGGAGCTAAACTGCTGACACCGGGACAAAACGTATGTCTGTACTCTCACTTGAATACTCGCAGATTTACTTTTTTTTTTTCCCCCGGTTTGTGACACTGTTTGTTCTGCTTTGGCAGAACAAGTTTTCATAAGAAAAGTCACATTTTTGTTGACGTCCTATTTCAAATCGTTTTGTACAAAAATAGTATTAGAACCACTTTGAAGGGAAGAACAAATGACGCTAAAATCATCTTGCTATGGATGAAAACGTTGCTCCCTCTTTTTTAACTTTAAAAACTTGAAATTAAGCACTTTTATTCCAGGTGGATTGTGTAAAAAAAATCCAACCTGTGGCCGTTTGCGGTAATGTGCTTTGAACTACCTTCCGTCAATGTCTTTGTGGAAGGTTGACTGAAATGTCGTTGAGCCTCTTAAATGTGTAGCTTTGTTTTGCCAACTGCGCCTTGTTGTTTGCAATAAAGTTTTGTTTTTCTAATTGACTTTCTCATTGGTCCATTTTGCAGGGGTTAGAAAAATAAGAGTAAGGAGACAAGAAATGCGTGGAAAACAGTCCAAAGATACTTTATAGTGAGAACTACAAGTTCAGCAAGTGCACAATTCTCAGTAGAAAGGAATACAACAAACGTGTTCTTCATTCTGCAACAAATTTGGTGTTTGTGGCAAAACGTGTTTTTCGCTACCTATTTCTAACACAAAACTTCTGTGAGTTTCAGGGCCAAATTCCAACCTCTTATGCTGAGCGGTAAGAACAAATGCACATTTTGTAAATATAGGCTGTTTTAGAAACCTTCAAAGTTTTTGTGTCATGTTTGCCATTTCAATCTTTTCAGGTTAAGAAATGCCATTCACTTCAAAAGAAAAGGCATTTTGTGTGTTAAGACTACATAGTACTATATACATAGTACTATGTACATAGTACTATGTACCTGGTACTATGTACATAGTACATAGTACATAGTACTATGTACATAGTACATAGTACATAGTACTATGTACATAGTACTATGTACATAGTACATAGTACTATGTACATAGTACTATGTACTATGTACATAGTACTATGTACATAGTACATAGTACTATGTACATAGTACTATGTACTATGTACATAGTACTATGTACATAGTACTATGTACTATGTACATAGTACTATGTACATAGTACTATGTACTATGTACATAGTACTATGTACATAGTACTATGTACTATGTACATAGTACTATGTACATAGTACTATGTACATAGTACTATGTACATAGTACTATGTACTATGTACATAGTACTATGTACATAGTACTATGTACTATGTACATAGTACTATGTACATAGTACTATGTACTATGTACATAGTACTATGTACTATGTACATAGTACATAGTACTATGTACTATGTACATAGTACATAGTACTATGTACATAGTACATAGTACTATGTACATAGTACATAGTACTATGTACATAGTACATAGTACTATGTACATAGTACTATGTACATAGTACTATGTACATAGTACTATGTACTATGTACATAGTACTATGTACTATGTACATAGTACTATGTACTATGTACATAGTACTATGTACTATGTACATAGTACTATGTACTATGTACATAGTAATATGTACATAGTACTATGTACATAGTACATAGTACATAGTACTATGTACATAGTACTATGTACTATGTACATAGTACTATGTACTATGTACTATGTACTATGTACATAGTACTATGTACATAGTACATAGTACTATGTACATAGTACATAGTACTATGTACATAGTACATAGTACTATGTACATAGTACATAGTACTATGTACATAGTACATAGTACTATGTACATAGTACATAGTACTATGTACATAGTACATAGTACTATGTACATAGTACTATGTACTATGTACATAGTACTATGTACTATGTACATAGTACTATGTACTATGTACATAGTACTATGTACTATGTACATAGTACTATGTACTATGTACATAGTACTATGTACTATGTACATAGTTCTATGTACATAGTACTATGTAGTCTTAACACCCAAAATGCCTTTTCTTTTGAATTGAACGGCATTTGTTAACCTGAAAAGATCGAAATGCCAAACGTTACACACTACAAACAAAAAATGGAGGTCATTCCAATTAAAATTGTCAAAATATTACCAAGTGCAGACCAAAACAGCAGGAGGTGATTTTGGCCGCTATTCATCCGGTGGGGTCTTCATCTCAGGCGGGGGGCTTCGTGTGGGTGGAGATGGTGAGTGAGCTTTATCCTCGTCTTCCTCCGGGATCTCCGGGACGGTACTCTTGGTCCGGGCCACGCCGCCACCGCCACCCATCAGCCCCGCGGAGGTCCTGGCCGATCCCCCGCCGAGGCTCAGTACACTGCCGCCGCGGGGGCTTGCCCCGCTGAAACCTGGATCGCCGCCACGCCTGGGGCGGAGACAAGAGTTGACTAGAGTGTAGACATTGTACCCACTAACACCACTAAATAGGGGTCAGATAGCTTCAAAGCCAATGGTGAACACTGGCAACTTTTCCAACCTCAGTTTGCTCTTGAGGGCGGCCACCTCCCTGCTCAGGCCGTCGTTGGCCTCGGCGGCCTCGTCCAGCTCCCTCTGCAGCTTCCTGCGGGCGGCGGCCACGCGCTGGGCTTCCTCCTCTGCCTCCTCCAGCTGGAGCTTCAGCTGCTTGACCCGCACGTTGCTCTTCTCGGCCTGCCTCGGCGGAAAGCGTTTGCCGTCAAGTAGGGAGGGAGGTAGGGAGTGAGGAAGGCGTTTGCCCGAGGGTCTCACCTGGTCCTTGTACTGCTGCGCCTGCTTCCTCTCATCCTCCATCTGCACACTCAAGTCCTTCAGCTTTTTGTCCTTCTGCCGCAGGTTCTTGGCGGAGGTCTGTCGCTCCCTGCCATCGTCGTCAAGACCCACCCAAGTCATCGTAATTAGACCACGAGTAAAAAAGATAACAATTTAGTTTTTTTTTGTACCTGTTCTCCACCTCCAATTGCTCCTCCATCTCCCTCAGTTTTGTCTCCAAAGCACCCACGGATGATTTCATCTTGGAGCGTCCCTGGCCTTCCATCTCCTGAACTTTGGCCTTCAGCTCCCGGTTGTGCTTGTCCAGCTGCTGCCTGGCCGCTTCCTTGGCCTGCGATGACGCCCGCTCCGACGTCAGCTCGCCGCTGAGCTGCTCCACCTGCAAACACGCCAGGTATTTAACTTTTGCTTTTGCGTTATTGTCCCATAAAATGCTCCTAACCAGCTAAAAAGAAGTGTTGTCTCAATATCCACGGGAAGGCTCTGCTTAAACCACACTCAAATCCAATTCCCCACCCGTTCATACCTGCTGCTGGCTTTTCCTCAGACGTTCGTTGAGGTTCACCATGTTGCTCTGCTCCTCTTCCAGTTCCTCCTCCAGATGGCTGATCTTGGCATCCAGCCGCCGCTTCTCGTCAGACAGCATGGTCCTGAAAAGGGACACGGGGACACGGGTGACCTTCTCCCCGAGAATTCCAGTCTCGGCAACTTAAGAGCCGCCGCTCGTCAAGTCAAAGGAGCGTACTGACTTTCCAGAGGAGTTATTGGCCAGCTCGTCGGCCAGCTCGTCCCTCTCCGCCTCCGCCTGCTTCCGAGCCCGTTCGGCCGCCGCCAGCATCTGAGCCACGGGAGAAGGTTCCTCAAAGACTGAGCCGAGACGCCGGCGAGAAGTCACGTCTGCCGCACCTCCTGAAGTTGCACCACGTCGGCCTCGGCGGCTTTGGATTTTCGCTCGGCCTCCCTGGCCGAGCCCAGAACGTCCTTGTGGGCGGCGCGAGAGTCCTCCAGCTCCCGTTGGAGATCTTTCAACTGGCCCTGAAAGTTGAACGGTCGACGGTCAGCGGAGGCCCGGGCGACGCCGGGAAGACGACGGCAATGTCGGAGGCACTGGCCTGGATTTTGCGCAGCTGCTTGAGGGCCTCATCCCGCGCCCTGTTGGTGGTCTCCAGCTGCTCTTCCGTGTCCTTGAGTTCGCCTTCTAGCTTCTTCTTGCCGGCCCAAGCTTGAGCGCGCTGCTTCTTCTCCTCCTCCAATTCGGACTCGAGCTCGCGGACCTGAAACACAATTAGGAAATATCTTTTTTTTTTTCACCCTTACAAATGTTCTACTTAGGGCTGCAAAGATCTATTTTAAATTGACTGATTTGATTAAGGGGGTTATGATAGATGTACTAATTCTCAGTTTAAAATAAATGAAGTTATTGCAAACAAGAACAAAATGTTTGTTGCCCCATTTGTTGATTACTCAAACTAATTCCTAATCCTAACCTGTCGATGGGAGTGAAGGAGGCTGGCTGACTGACCTGCTTGAGGAGCTGCTTCCTCTTCTCCTCGCCAGTTTCCTCGCGGGCCTGCATTTCTCTCTCGTGCTGGGATTTGAGGGCCTGGCCGTTGACCTCCATACGCAACTTGGTGTCCTCGGCCACTTGGAGCTCATCTTCCAGCTCCTCCATGTGGGCCTTCATCTCCTCCACCACTGCTTCCAGGGAACGTTTGGCTTTCTCCAAGTCGTGGACCTGAAGACCCAAAGTATGCATCGCTCCAGGAAGAAAAAAAAAAAAAAACAAACGTGTCGCCGACTGGTCTTACGTTCCGTCCCACGTCGTCCTTGGAGCTGACGAGGTCCTCCATCTCAACTCGGAGGCTTTTGGCGATCTTCTCTGCTTCCTCCAGGGCTTGGCGGTTCTCTTCCAAGGCTCTGGACAGAGCCAATACCCTAGTCTCCTTCTCCCTCGCTTCAGCCTCCGCTCGATCTCGCTCGTCGGCAAACTTGCAGGATACGGCTCTCTCCTCGGCCAGCATCTGGAGAACGTGGACCAGAGGTAGAGGGAGTATTGGGGAAGGTGGCTCGCTGGTAAGAGACTCTGCAAGCTGAAGCCAGCCTACTATCCCTAAAGCTACCTGGTCAAACTTCTTCTGCTTCTTCTCCAGGTTGACTACAAGCTGCCTCTGGCCATCCAAGTCCATGAGGACGTCCTCCAGCTCCTGCTGCATTCGGCCACGGCTCTTCTCCAGTTTGTCGTAGGCCGAGGCCTTCTCCTCGTAGTCGTGGTTGGCCGCCTCCAGTTCTCGCGAGAGACGCTTCTTGCCTTCCTCCAGCAGCTCCACCGAGCCCAAAGACTCGTCCAGCTTCTTCTTGCAGTCGGACAGCTGACGGTGGACGACGGATGGCTTTCAAGCCTCGGTGCTAAAGTTTCAAGGAAGTCCTTTTGCGAGGTTAGTGCCTGACCTGCGTGTTGAAGCTGGACAGCTGGCGCTCCAGGACCCGCTTGGCTTCATTTTCCTCCTCTAGCTGCTCCGTCAAACAAATCCGGTCTTCCTCCATCTGCCGTAGACGTCCGGACACGTTGAGCTTTTGCCGTGTCTCCTCGGACAGAAGCTCCTGTTGGGATTATGACCAGGTCAGACAAACAAACCGAACATGACTAACATGTACATCAAGTACAAAGTTAAATGTCTCTTGTCAAGACATTCCATTCAATTAACGGTTGTCTAACAACCTGAGTGTCTTGGAGTTGCGAGGAGAGCCCGGAAACATCTTTACTCAGCTTGGTGGTTTTTCCTTCAGCTTCATTTAGAAGACTGGCCAGGTTTTCCAGCTCCACCTTAAAGAGCAGACATGAAAAAAAGTTGAGCAAGTCAAGCAATCGCAGGCACTTTCTGGCTACAACGTACAGTCATCTTGGAGACTTTGTCTCCCAGTTCGTTCCTCTGTCTCTCGCTCTCGTTGAGACGAGCGTTGACGTCGTTGAGCTGAGCGTCAACCTTCTTCTTCTTGTGCTCCACGTCCTGCTTGGCGGCGGCCATGGAGCGCAAGTCGGCGCTCAGGTTGGAACATTCCTTCTCCAGGGCTTGCTTAGCTTTCTCCAGCCCGGCCCGGACCTGAAGGCAAGGAAGGTTAACAATGCGTTAAGAGACTTTTTCTTTTTTGGGCCCTTTACAACCAGGGTTCCAGGTCATTACTCTCTTGGCCTGCTCCAGCTGCTCAGAGAGCTCCTCCACCGCCTGGCTGTGCTTTTGCCTCAGGTCCTGGATTTGAGCCTCGTGACTACGGCCTTCCTCCTCCATGGCTTTCTTCAACGCGGCCACCTCCTGCTCTCGCTTGGCGCTATCCAACGCAGACGCAAGTCATGAAATCTCTCCGGTAATTTAACACAAGGCACCAGGGACTGACCGTAGCTCCTGTTGCGCGGCCGTGGTGTCCAAACTGTCCTCCAGTTCCGAGCGCAGGGCATTGAGTTCTTCCCCGAGGTCCCGCCTCGCCGCCTCCACTTTGGCCCTGGCCACCCTCTCGGCCTCCAGGTCCTCCCGCAACTCGGACAGGGCCGTCTCCAGCTCTCGAACTTTCTTTAGCGCCAGGCCCCGCTGGTTGCTCTCCTCGTCCAACCTAACAGAGACCACGTTTGTTGGGAGCGTCAACCAAAGGTTGGCAGACACCGATGGGAGAAGAACGGACTTACCGGGCCTGAGTGGCCTGCAGGTCATCTTCCTTGGCGGCCAGTTGCGCTCTCAGCTCGTCCAGTTGGGCCCGAAGATCAGCCAGCTGCTCGTGGAGTTCCGCCAGCTCGGCCTCCAACTTCCTTCTGGCCTTCTCCGTGTCCAAGCGACCCTTCTCCTCTTTCTTGTAACGCACTAGACGCGAGAGGAGAGGGCGTTGCCGCACAGACGAGGGAGAAGAAACATGGGCTCTCTGGACTGACCCTCCAAGTCAGTTATCATGGACTCGTGCTTGGCCTTCAGCTTGGTTAGGTTCTTGGACTTTTCCTCCTCCTCAGCCAGGTTGGAGTTTATATCTGCCATCCTCTCCTCCAGAAGCATTCGCTCCTAGGAAAACTCCATTAATTTTTTTCCAAAGACCACAATTGAAAGACTACCTTCTGCATTTTGTTGTTCTGGTCCTCCATAAGCAGAACCTCCTCCTCCAATTTCTTTGCTTTTCCCTCCACGGCAACCTTCTCCAGCTGCAGCTTTTGACGAGTGTCTTCTTCTTCCAACAAGTGGGCCTCCATGTTCTGAAATGTTTAAAAAAAAAACTCCTTGGTTTCCATTGTGACTCCACCAAAGGCACCGCGGTGTGCTATCTGGCCACGTTTGCGATGGACAACCTGCAGCTGTTGTTCCAGCTCCTTCCTCTCCTGCTGCACCTGGGCACCACGCTCCTCCTCCTCCTCTAGCCGGGCTTCCATCTCGTGGAGGACCTCCTCCAGTTCCTGCTTCTTGGCCTCCAGCCGAACCCTCATCTCCTCGGCCTCGGCATAGAGCTCCGTCTCCGCTTGAAGTTTGCTTTCCAGCTGGGCTCGTTCCTCTACCAACTAGCCAGAAAAAGCCACACGTGCTCAAGACTTTTTTTGGGGGGCAATGTCTACCGATGTTCATACCTGTGTTTGTTTCCGGCTAATATCCTTTAGCTCCGCCTCCTTCTTGGCCGCTACTTCCTTGGCCACCTTGAGCTCCTCGTCCTTCTGACCCATTTCCTCCTCTTGACGGGTCACCTGCAGCAGTGGCTTGACCTGGAGAAGATCACCGCGGGTAAGTGTGAGCTACGTTAGCTTAGAGTCTCCATTTTGAATGATTTGATGGCTTGATACCTTGGTGAAGAGCCTCCACCACTGCCAATTCTTGAGTTTCAGGTAACAAGCGCAGTTCCTCTGGATGACCTTCATGGCGCTGAGCTGTTGCTGGCGTTTGCTAAACAACCTGAGAGACCAAGACCTCGTTAGGTATGCAAAACAGACTTTGAGAAGAACCGTAACTATACTGGTCTGTGTGTGTGTGGCCTACTTTCGGGCCAGGAAACCTCGAGCCTGAGCCTGGAAGGAGATGATGATCACAGTGAGCTTGAGATCTCGCTCTTCCTCTAGTTGAGCCAAAACTCCAGTCCTGAAGAACATCTTACTCTGTCCAATGCGGAACAGGTTGGGATCCAGGTCCAAATGCTTCACCTGGAAATCACATAAGATGGAACACATGAGACACTTGGTTCGCTATGAAGACCAGGAGTTTTGCCAACTTGGTGTCTTGTGTAGAAGGTATTGATTGATAAGGAATGAACTGGATTGAACTTCAAATGTAGGACCATATTGATTGGATTCCAGGATTTCCAGATCTTCTTGATTGGAAGTGTAAAAACAGATCTTGCTGGACTCTTTATCTTACCATCAAGCAGCAAGCCTGTTTCCCGTCCATGAAGCCCTTGGGAATGGCGTTGGCCGCCAGAATCTCATACCTGCAGGTACGTGGAAAAAACAACTTTAACGAACAATATCTTGATGATTTTAAAGACCAAGAGACGGAACGCAAGAAGTCATTTGTACCTTTGGCGGAACTCCTGGAATACGATGCGGTTTGGGAATCCCTGTCTGCAGATGCGGATGCCCTCCAACACGCCATTGCACCTCAACTGCTCCAGGACCAGGGTGGCGTCCATTTTGCCCGCCTGTGGCATGGAAGCAATCAGCACCAGGGCTTACAGTTGTACTCCAAGGCTTGTGGGCATACCCTCTTCTCGTGGTTGGGGATGATGCAGCGCACAAAGTTTGGTTGCGTGTTGTGCAAGGTGGTCATCAACTTCCCCAGGGATTCCTTGTACAGCTGGCCCACCGTACGAAACATCCCCTTTTTGGACTTGGTGGAGGTGGGCATGGAACTGTCGGACATCTTGGCCATGGTCTCCAGGCCCACCACTCGATCGGCTGAGAGAAGATCAGATGGGAGATTGAGGTTCCACCAGCTCCAGATAAGGAAAGGTTCCGGGAAAACTGACCGTCTTTCCACAAGTCCTGGATGAAGTTGCTAGACGAGTTGCCGAGTAGGGTGGTCACGTTGTCGTTTAGGGGGTCCATGTTCTTGGTCAGCCAGCTGGCGCCATTGTAGTCCACCTGGGAGAGAACAGAGAAGGTGTTAGCAACGGTTGAGGTCATTAGTTCGAAAATGACTCCTCGTTTGGTGAGCAGGACGAGACTCACCTTTCCGGCGTAGTGCGCAATGGTGAACATCAGCTTCTCTTTGTGTTGTTTAGGTTTGGAAAATTTGACGTGGCCAGAATGTGTGCTCAACAGTTTCTCAACAAAGGAGGTGTCCGTAGCTTTGGGGAACCAGCACTCTTCGTCCAACAGTGCCAAGATGCCTGGTGGGTTGTTCTGGAACAGCAAAGGTAAGATGTCAGTTACAGATAGTCACATTTCAGTTCGGCAAGAAAAAAAATAACAACGGCCGACCCCTCTCTCGATGAGCTCGATGGTGGGCTGGAGGTCCAAGCCAAAGTCGATGAAGTTCCAATCGATGCCCTCCCGCTTGTACTCCTCCTGCTCCAGGACAAACATGGTGTGGTTGAAGAGCTGCTGGAGACGCTCGTTGGTGTAGTTGATGCACAGTTGCTCGAAGGAGTTGTCCTACCGTGGGATGAGCGCAAACGGGTAAGCAAATTGGTCGACCGCCATCATAATGACAAGAGTAAGCCGCCTGGCGAGGTATCTATTGATGATCAATCACCTCAAAAATCTCAAAGCCAGCAATGTCCAATATCCCCAGGAAGGACGAAGACTGCCTCTTGCTCTTATCCAAAGTTTTGTTGACTCGGGCCAGGATCCAGCGGAAGAGACGTTCGTACATGGCTTTGGCTAAGGCCTCCACGGCAAAGTCCGCCTACAGCAAGGATATCAAACATGGGCAGCATTAACGGGAACTCAATTTCATGTTTATGTTCAATATTAAATTGGAAAAAGAAAATATTTTTATATATTTTTATAGAAAATGCCCCTTGAACTAAAAACACCAAAAGAAAAAAAATGATTAAAATAAATCGCCATTTGAACTAAAAGCTAATTATTTTTCATTAAAATAACTTGCAATTGTTGATTTATAAAGAGGAAAATCTGAAAATTGAACCCACATCTATAATCTTCATTTGAATTTGATTCTAAAACAGAAAGTGGACACTCATCATTTATTTTCTCGGACCACACAAAATGGCCAGATTTAGCATCTAATTAAGATAAGTGAGGATCTGTTGTTTACCTGCTGCTTGGTCTGAGCCTTCTGAACCACTTCGCGGCCCACTTTGATCCTGGGGGTCAGGAAGGCCCGGGTGAGGTCGGTCACATTGATACCCTGCAGGTGGGACACTTTCTGGGCAGCTAGCAACAGCGACAAAAAGAGAGAAACATTTGGCTCATCTCAAGATTCTGACCAAGAGCCAGACGGAGGTATTTTTAGGGTACCCGTGTTGTCCGGCATGGTGGCCTGCTCCGTGTTACGCTCCTTCTCAAACTTTACATTTCCCAGCTGGAGAACCGTGGAGACCACCTTCAGCATGCCTGAGGGAGGAGCCAAGAAGGAGTGAATATAGTATAACAGAAAACGTTCAACCCGGAATTCAGGTGCTAAACTACGGACAACTGATTGAAAGGGACTACGTTCTTAAAGGTAAACCAGCTCCATCTTTAAGGTTGGCACTTAAATAATTCTAGACCAGAAGCACAAAGAGACCAATGTTACGTTGATTTTTTTCTTAGAACCCGAATGTTTGAAAGCATTTAGAAGTGTCAGGACCAAAGTTTGCATTTCTAAGTCGAAAGAACAGAATTTTCAAAATTGAAAATGAACCCATTTAAAGTCTTAAATATCTGGAAATGGACTCCAAAAAATGAAAGTGATGTCAAATTCTGAATGTGGGGCGCACCTATTCTCTCTTCCTCGGTGAAGCCCATAATCTCCATGGCCTCCAAGGTCTCCACAAACAGCTCGTCATCCTCCACCCCAGAAACTTCCACGTGTCCCGCCATCAGGAAACGATAGCTGCTAAAGTCCTCTAGAAGAAGGTCCTCTGAAAAACCGTCCCAATACCGATCAAATCTAACTGGCGTTTCGAAATTAAACCGGACGAACTGCGACCTTGTAGAGACAGAAAAAAACACTCCGTTTGACTTGATCTCTCCTCACCTTTCATTTTGTCTTTAGCCCCTGCCACCATATAGTAGAAGATATGGAAAGCTCGCTCGGTGTTAGCCTGACGGATACAACGAGACTTTTCCAGAAGGTCTGATTAGGTCAATTAAGAAATATAGTAACGTAGGAAGCGATATTAGCGCCATATTTATTCATTAGTAGACTAAACATGTATTGTTTTTTTGTCAATTGGTTAAGGATACACGTGTCAATGTTTGCGCCGACTAGGTATCCCGTGACATCAAAGTTGAGCTTGATGAACTTCCCCTACGGACACGGGGGGGAGGGTCACACGAAAGCTTTAATTACTGAGGGAACTCGCCGTCAAAATGGTGGCGAGTGTCAACTTACGAACTGATTGACAATTTACAAATCGTGACGAGTTGTCGTTCTTGATGGTCTTGGCGTTGCCGAATGCCTCCAGAATGGGGTTGGCCTGCAGGAGCTGCTTCTCCATCTCCCCCTATAGGTCCACCAGAAAATGGCGTTAGTGTAACCGCAGAAAAATAAACACGGGGTCATCGTCTAAAAAACATGTACTTACGTGGGCCAACGATCCGGCGGGTTGTTGTTGCGTTGTCTGCTGTTGCGCCGGCTGTGAAAATTGAATATGTAAGGAAGGAATTTGGAGCACCACAGGGCGAGGTTCTCGATCCACTATTATTTGTCCAACTCACAGGGTTTGCTTCCTTTTTGCCTTTGTGCGACGACGCCACCAGGGTCAGATACTGGATCACCTTCTTGGTGTTTTCGGTCTTCCCCGCTCCGGACTCACCACTTGGAGAGGGATAAAAAGATTGACAGGCTTGACAGTCTCGGTACATTGCTTGCTGATGCGCTATATTAATATAGTAAATGTGCATATCATGCTAGAAGGATGACAACATTAGCAATTGATGATGACGTTTTTGTCTGCTACCAGATGGAAATCCGTTTTACGAAAAACATACTTTTTTAACATATAAAATTGTACATAATTTGAAATGATCAAAAAAGTATATCAAATATGGGAAAACGTATAAATTGAATGGTGTGCATTTACTTCACGGATTTTTCTTAATCAGAATAAATGGAGCATAATACGCGACTTGTTGTGTTTTCATTGTTTCCCAAGGTTTAATTTGTCTTCTTCTGTGGGACTCACGTGCAGAGAATGGACTGATCCTCGCGGTCTGCGGAGGGAAATCAAGCAGAACGGAGAAAGGGTGATCTTAGCGTGCTAAAAATATGAGCGTGACTCCATGTAAGGCGATGGTGAAAAGGATGGAGAATCACCTTGCATCATGTTCCTGTAGGCGTTGTCGGTGATGGAGTAGATGTGAGGTGGTACCTCGTGACGTTTTTTGCCCTTGTACATGTCGATGATCTTGTCCGAGTAGATGGGCAGCATCTTGTACGGGTTCACCACCACGCAGAACAGGCCAGAGTATGTCTGCGGAGCAAAAGAAGAAGAAAAAAACACATCAAGGTCACGGTGAGGTCATCTTCAATATATATATACATTGTAAGGAAAAAAGGCCCTATTTTTAAGAGAAAATCGTTATTTTCCCCTATTTAGGAATTTTTTGTGGGTATATTACACATTTTGAGTAAGACCCGTGACCCTTGTGAGGATAAGCAGAATAGAAATGAGAGAATAGATATATTAAACAAAAAAGATAATTTTAGGGGGGGAAAAAATCCTACTTTTATAGACTAAGTCCTTAACAAACGCTTTGAATAATTTAGAGTTAGAAAAAAAAATCCAAAAAGTGAAAATTCCACATAGCTCAAGTCCTACTTTCAGAAACAAAACAAGCACTTCTAGTATTTATAAAAGTACTCCCGTACATAGATGAGGCTGGAGAAGTATCTCTCTCTCAGGTTCTGCAGGACGGAGGCCTCGTTGAGGAAGGTGAGGGCGGCCATGTCTTCCACTTTGCTGAACTTGGGCGGGTTCATCTTCTGGATGTCGTCCTTGTTGACCGTGGCCTTGCGCCCGTTGGACAGCTCCACCAGCACCTGCGCCCAAGGGCCACAGCGGTCAAGCCCTCGCCCCGCGGCGGATTCCCGGACGGCTGCTGACCTCGTCGCCCTGCTCTTCCTTGACGCTGGCCGCCTCGAAGCCTTCCTTCTCCGAGGGCACCCACACCATCTTCTTGGCCGCCCAGTCGGCCTGCCCCACGCCGGTGTTACGGAAGTCATTCTGCAGGAACAGGAACTTGCTCTCGTCCGTCGCCTGGTCCGCCATGTCAGAAAGTCGCGATTGGTCGCCGGAGGATGGATCGAGTAAAGTCCAGTCCGCGTCGAGCCTGAGGAGGAGGAGGACAAGATGGTGGTTTGTTTTTCAGGTACAACTCTTTATTTGACTCCATATCTTATTCCAACAAATGCAAGGTGGACTAAAATGGTGTTTTAGGTTGTTTTTAAGAAAAACTGCCCATTTGAAGCTACTTACTGGCCACGTTTTGACCTCCCTTGGAAAAGTCGCCAAAAAGCCAGCAAAATGACAGCGCTGACAAGCATGCCGACCTGCCACGGTAGGAAGCCCATGTTTGGGCTTCCCCGATTGGCTCTCGGTTACTTTATAAGGCGCGACTGGCGGCGGTCTCCGTGTCTAGCCAAGCTTGGCGTTTACACCAAAACGCTGACGTGACCAGAAAGTGCACCCAAGGATGACCACGACGCACGTTACTAGTATTTTCACCCGGATAAAAAAAAACACCTTTTTGATCTATTTTTTCATTAACATTTTCTTAACAAGGAATTCCAACGCAAAATACCCTCTCAGTGAATGCGCAATTATATCCTAAAAGTGAATTTAGCTTTAAGTTCTTTGGTGTCAGTTGATTGTAATGCAAAGAGAAAGGTTTAGGGAAGAGACTCACTGTGCTCAGGTTGGTTCCTCGTTGCAGGATGAAGCAAGAGCAGACTCTGGCAGCAGGTAGACGCAACTAATGAAGAGGAGGAGGAAGATGAGGAACTTCCTCTACAACTCCCAGGCATGGAACGGGACCACTAGACCGGCCTATCTTCTCCAAATTTGGCCACAACCACTTAAGTCCCTTCATCCAATCACCAAATGGGTAAACATTGACGCCATATTTCATCTGTAATACACACACATGCATGTAAAATATGTTCATTTTCATCACTGCTCACTGATGGGCAAAAAGGGAACTCGTAATTTGGTATTAGTTTGAATCTCTTTCTCCAAAAGTTAATATTTAATTACATTAAATTATTAATTATTTGAACATTTACACTTTCAAAATGATATGAACTATTGTATTATATTTTATTTGCTTAAAAAAATTATATAATAATCCAAAACAAACATTGCTTAAAAGAACCTTACCTTGATTCAAGTGCGGCCTATGCAAATGAACCCGGAAGTAACCACGTGGCGTCATAAGGCGACATGGTATTGTTTTCACGTTCACTGCAGCTAAAAAAAATAGGATTTTTCAGAATTTAGCTTCTAAACGTGTCTATTTGTAAGAAATATATATAAATAACGTCATCTGTACCTTTACGTTCGATTGACTTCAACAAGAAGTTATTGTTGTTCTTTCATGTATCTATGGCGACTATTCCAAACACCCTCCGCTCATGTTCTCCCAAAGTTAGTGCGGCCACGACGGCCACTCCGGAGAAAAGCCTCGAGGCGTCCAACCTGGCTTTGACGGTATTCAGCGGTTCCTCCCCGGAGGACGTGTCCCACGCCCGGAGGCTGTGGAGCTCGCTGTGCATGCCGACCCCTCTCGAGTCCCGCCTGGTGTCGGCCGATATACCGCAGAGGTTACCGGTGTCCCGGCCGGAGCGAATCGTCCAGCCCGAACCGGTACGCGCCGACATGCAGAACCTGTTCGTGGCACAGCAGCGGCAGGAGGAGAGGCAAAAGTACATGGCCATGGCCGCCCAAAGGAAGGAGACGCTGGCCCTGTTGCGGAGGCAGAGAGAGCAGAGAATCCAAAAGGAGTTGCTCTCCGCGGCCTTCAAACCCAAAGCGTCCAAAGACAACAAGATGTCGAAAAACAAGACGGGAGAGTTGATCGTGGAAGAGGAGATGGTCAGACAATTGTATTGATGTTCGTGAAGTTCCTGAACGCACCACAATCAACAACAGGTGCCCCCTCCAATGTGTAGTCTACCAGATGATATCACAAACAATTAATTACACGATGAGGAATGTTATATTATTGTTTTTTAAACTCATAATAAAAAAAATTGAAAAGTCAATAGTTACTTTTCCTTTTTTCATTAAAGCTATAAAGTAATGGTAATAAAACAATATTAAAGCAAAACCTATTTTATATTTTTGATTTAATGTATAAAATCACTACTTAACAGGCATCAAAAGAGTAGTGGGGCCATATTTTAAGATCAATGTCTCTAAGAAAATCATCGACTATTGACAAGGTTGTAGAATTATTCGATAACCTATTATTTGTCACTAAGCCGATTAATCGGGGTTGAGAGAAGTTTTATGTTGACAAAAACGTGTATAGTCAAACCCTTAAAAGTACACAAAACTGGCCAACAAGTATTCACGTTGAAATTATTGACTAAGAAAAACAACCTTGGATTACAATTGTAATTACAAATGTATCTTCCTGGCCCAGTTATTACAGATGAGGACTTGTTGCCATAATAGGCTAAGTAAGACATGAGCAAGTTGGTTGTTGACTTCTCAACCTACTTGAACTCTCTCTCCATCTATATTCCACCCAGAGTTTAGAGGCAAAGCCCCTGAGCCTTTTTCCTAGTCCGGGCGGATTATTTAGCAGATAAGGAGACCCGGACGAGGTGGAAAAAGTCCAAATATGCCCTGAATTCCTCCAGGTTGCTCGTGTGACCCTCATATACAACGTCCATCTGCCTCTTCTCCTTTTATAGTTCTAAAATGCAGGGTATCATTACGCTTCAGTGCCCCTCACCGCAATTAACGTCATAACTATTTTGATCCATCTTTTCGATCGCTTCACTTGATGTCCTTTGTCTTAAATGGCTCATTGACTCATGTGATTTATATATTAAACGACCCTAGAATTTTAATTTTTGGGTGCCTAGAAAAATTGGATTAGGAATATTATCTTTAGAGTCCACAAGAAGAAGAACAACAACTTTTGAGTCTTACTAATCGGCAGGCTATGAAAATCACATCAGAGAGGCTAAAAAATAGATTTATGGCTTTTTTTTTTAGATCCAAAATGTGTCAATAATTCATCGACTATCAAAATAGTAGTTTGTGAATCGTGTAATTTCACATGCTGACCTTTAGGGGGAAGTACCTCTACACACAAAACAACTTTTAATAATGTCTATTTGGGTGAAAAAGACATGAAAACCAAAACTAAAGAAATCCTTTTTGTAATATTAACATTTTCCTCTTGAATTTGAATGCAGCACAAATTTGGTCATAGCTAATTCTCATGTGAGTCTCATTAGTAGAAATGATGCAAGATGAAAGCAATAGTAAAATTACCCCCCAAAAAACACTTTTAGTGGCTTAGAATGATCATAATTGGTGTGGCTATGATTGCAAATTTGGGGATTCTTAAAAAAATGTTTTTATGACTAAGTGGCGCTGCTCAATCCCAACACAGCCGGTGATAACGGATTGGTCTCTGGTGAAAACCGCTTGTAAAACGTTTCTCCATAAATCAGCAGGTTCTCCAGACAGCAAATACCCAAGCGTCCGCAATAAAAGTAACACGCTGAGGACTTTTACGGCTCACTGCTCGTGGCGACGGCTTAGGAAAAAGATGCCAGTGACTTTGAAGCCTCCTTCGCTTAAATATTCAACAATCGGTCTCCAGACTTGAGAAAAATGGCTGACTTTGATTTCTGGCATTTGTAGTGATTGGCATCCAACTTCCTTTCAACTTTGAATTATTTCCATGTTCAGTACGAATGAGCTTCAAAGTCCCTACCTAGCCCGCGGGCCGTATGTTTGACACCCTAAAAAGTGAATTTTTCATGTAGATCCAAATTGCTTTGAGTTGAGCGCCAGGTGCTATTTTATTAAATTTTCCAATTGGCGTGACGGCCAGCCAATTTGGGATTCTTCTCTGTTTCGTTACAGTTTGCATTGGAGCGGAAAAAGCGCTTGCCGCCGCTTGCGTCATGGCCGCTGAGATGAGGGCCCGCGGGAAGTTCAGCAAAAAAAGACAAAGAAGAAGAAGGAAAAGTTGAGTCCACTCAATTTTTTTTTTTTAGAAACGACGCATCACTTCATTTGAAATGCTTCCTTGATGTTTTCTTTGGATGGAGACCTCCAAAATGCATTGACAGAATGAAGATGACTTAAGAACTCATTGACGTAAATGATTATACTTCAGTATCATTGACAGTTTCAGACGTCCAATCCAATTCAACCGCTTTATTTTCCCAAAATGGATTAAATGAATAGCTCTAAATCTTAAGAAAGTCATTTTTTCCCCTGAAAAAATTCCCTTAAATGAATTAAAAATAAAACAAGACTATCTTATCAAATGGTGTCTCACTATCATTGAACTCTGGCGTCCCATTGGACGTCTGTCAAAGTGAACATTTCCTGTTTAAATGAATGATAAAATAATTTTCTAATGTTTTTAAAGGATTGCTGTTTAAAAAAAAAGTGACAACATGCAGGCTTTCCAAGTTGTTTTGGGATTAATAAAGCCTCCCAACATCTCTGAGCCAATTTAATCCCGCCTGGTTACAATCTGCCAGCATTATGTAACACACTAAAACTCACACAAACACACACACACACAAATACACGTTGTTCACTTTTCCATTGATTAGTGTTGACTTGGGGTCGTTTGATTTTAAAGTCAATCATCCTTTTATTGCTCTTTTATGCTCGGGTTTGATAGCGTATGTGACATTTTCAAATCCTAGGATTAATTGTGACGCCATCAAATTTTTACCGCGGTGGATTTTGTGCTTAAGGTGTCAACCTACGCTTTTTTTTTGTCATGATAAAAACCACAAGAAATGAAGAAAAACTGAAAGCTTTGAACAGATTTTCGCCAAATGAGTTTGTAGAATAAACAGTTCTCGTTATAGATTATTATTATTTAATCTTTAAACAGATGCAATGATTTCCACAAACAAAAATACTTTTTTGTTGTGCGTGAAGTGAAGTTTTACATTCTCTGTCTTCCAGGTTTTCACTTAAATTGATATTAAAATGCTACATGTAGCATTTTCGGACATAAAACACCAGCCTAGCACTTTCAAATGAAAGTAAATCCACATTACAAATATTAAATTGAGATGAAAATGTTGTTAATTTGCCTTTTTAGCGTTTTTATGTTGCTTCATTAGCCGCCATTTTGTCCTCACAATACAACAAGTTGTCATTTTTTGATTGGAAACAAATAACAATCATCTTATAGATCTCACACACCATTGTTGCATTATATATTCTTACATATTTTCTTATATGAGTAGACAGCAAGTGTACAATTCAAGTCTGTTTTCATTCCCACAAGTCTTTGACATCAAGTCAGCGAAACATTACCAGAACTTAGTCGGGTCCCGTCCCGAAGGCGGACCTCCCTCAACATTGCTCCTCCCCCAGCGAGTCCGTATTCTCGCCCAAGTCGACGGAGGCGCTCCTCATCTTGGTCCGGCCCAGGCCCGGATCGGCGAGGGGCCCGGGCCCCGGGTAGACGTCCAATGCGCCCGAAATGGACTGCAGGGGGCGCTCGTGGAAGTAGTGGAAGGCTTCCTGGTCCAAGAAGTTCTGTTCCTCGCGAAGGCCCTGCTCGAAGAGTTTGCGCTTGTGGCGGAATTCGATGACCGTTTTGGTGTAGGAGTTGAGGGTGGTGACGGAGGCGGCCATGCAGCATGTGAAGGAACCCCATGCCATGCTGTATGGTACAAGACGCAATCTTAGTTTTACAGCTTTCTTCTCAAACTTTCTGACGCATCTTATGTGACCCAGTGGCCTAATGGATAAGGCATCAGCCTCCGGAGCTGGGAATTGTGGGTTCGAGTCCCACCTGGGTTATGAGTTGGCAGTTCTCACTTGATGGGATATCTAATGGCTCAAATTTTGAGTCATGGGTAACCAATCAAGGAAAGGCTTGGTCTTGCTTTGGAACATTCTGCATCATTTGGGCACTTTTAATGACAATATTGTTCAGTTAATCACGTAGAATCCATACATTTATTACCAAAAACCTAAATCACAAATGTGGGCCCAGTGGCCTAATGGATAAGGCGCCAGCCTCCGGAGCTGGAGATTGTGGGTTCAAGTCCCATCTGGGTCGCAGAAGTCTCCTAATGAGTTTTGGGAACAATTCCTAACATTACTGCTTCACAATTTAATCACCCAAACTCTTACTTGAGACCCAAGTGAGTCAAACCCAGGGTTGGGCAAACTAGTCATCAAGGCCCAATGTGGTTGCAGGTTTTTGTTCCAAACAATCCAGTACAGACAGTTGAACCAATGGGGGTTGGGCCAAAACAGGAAGCACCTGACTGCAATCCACTGATTACACTTGTAGGACACCACATTTGTGGAATAGTTTGCCCACCACTGATCAAATGATCACAGCCTTTTGCTAACTGACCTTCACAGACATCATCAAAATGTTTTACCCCTGGAATTGTTGACATCATCTTTGGATTACTGGATTTGGACCTTGTGAGTGAATGATATATTGTGTTTTTTGAAGAACTGACCAGAAGGACCATCCATAGTCCCAGCTATGAGGCCTCCAATCTTCCGGGCCCAAACTGACGGTGATCTGGAAGACTTGGGTGTACATCATGTGGGCCACCATGCCGAGAAGACCTGAGACAAACACACACACACGCCAATGACTTCACGTACAATTAGATCGTCAAAGAGATTTAGCGCCGGCCGTAAAGAGCGCTTGGCTCCGTGACGACCTTGATGACGCGCCCCCTCCGCTTTGTAGCAAACGTGCAGCACATGCTAACGCGCCGGAAAGCCTAACGTCACAGGACGGACGGTCAATCGCTCGCTTGTGCCCAAATTGAGCTGACTTCTTTTGCCAGATGTGGAGATGCCAACTTCTTGTGTAAGAAGTCACCCATGTTGTTGTGTAAGAGCTTTAAGAAAGTTGCAATCCCAGGACGGGGGATAACCTCTGAACTGGGACGACCTCGCGGCGAGCCGCGGCGCTTTCTCGGCTCGCCACGTTCCTCGGCTTTTCGCTTTGACGACACGGACTCGGGATTTGGACCGTGATCTTTTCCCGTTGGTCCATTTTGGGAGTGCTGATTGCTACGGGCAATTGGTTTCTCTTCCTTGGTCAGTTTATGGTTGAGTTGGTCTGGTGATGGGTTAGTTTGGTTGTTTTTGATATTATTTTACCTGATAAAAACTGATATACCATCGAGATATGGTACAAATTTAGCGAAAATTACATTTAAAATGCAGTATTTTTGTTCTAAAGTGCCATCAAAGGGGCAGCCCGGTGGATGAGTGATTAGTGTGTTGGCCTCACAGCTCTGGGGTCTTTAGTTCAAATCCAGGTCGGTCCACCTGTATGTATGTATGTTCTCCCTGGGCTTGTGTGGGTTTTTGCGGGTACTCCAGTTTCCTCCCACATTCCAAAAACATGCTTGATAGGCTGATTGAACACTCGAAATTGCCCCTAGCTATTAGTGATTGCCTGTTTGTGTCATTGTGCCCTGCGATTGGCTGGCCACCACCTCTGCCGGGATAGGTTCCAGCACCCGCCCTCCTAGCTCCTATAGATTGGACAATCCTCATTAAGTCGTGTGCACTGAGACTTACCGGACAGAACGGTGAAAACGGCGGCAAAGGCGTTGAGTTTGAGTCCGTCGATGACATTGCTGGAGTGGAAGAGCTCCAAACACATCAGGCTGAAGCCCACCACCAGGAGGAGGATGTACAAGACCTCCGACACCACCGACAACCACAGCACGCCTGGTGAGTAACAAGTAAGTTGAAAAAAGTTTATTAAAGTAGTAAAATAGTGGGTCATCTACACGGCCCTTTGTCAACTGTGTCATCAAGCAATGTTTGTGTTGCGGAAAAAAGATGGACAGGTTCATAAAAAAAAAAAAAAGTATGGCTGGGCTTGGAGTCCAGAGGGATTGTGGCTGTCACGCGTTTCTTCTTTTTTTCTTCCTCCTTCATGTGTCAGAGCGCCACGAGGCTCAAGCTGTGCCATCTTGACACTCACGACACACAATTTCAAAAGATTATCTGGGCCCAGCCAGCGAGATCAGGCCCAGTCGCAACCTTGCGTTCGGCTGCGCCACGCTTTGTACACGCATGCAAGGAAAACATCACAAAGTCATGTTTTTCTATCTTTAACTAACACAGAATTCCACATTTTTAAAGATTCTTCTCCAAATAATGCCATTAAATGATCCATTTTCCCTTTTTTAATCACTGAGATTTGGTTCAAATAAAATGCCAGTTATTATATTTCCTTTGAATTTTAACATTATACATATAGGCGACCTGTCACTTTATCAGTAGCCGATTTATGGTCAATCCCGAATGTGAAAAGATGAGCGTGACTGTTTTTTATCGATCTTCCGCCACCATTGGAAGGATTACGCGGGAGGCTTTTATTGATTTTTAAATGTAACATGTTAAAAAAGTCAAGTCGCAGATGGAGGCATTAGATATGCGCATATACTGGAGAAAGATAACACCTAATCGATTCTGTAGGATAAAAATGTACGCTAGAGTTGTGGAAAAAAAGAAGGTTAAACTGTCATCATAATAAACAATAATTCAATACGATTTTGTGGCCAAATATGGACGCCAAATATAGACACAATACCCATACCAAGTATAATAATGTGGGTGATCCTATTTTGTCTGGTCTACAATAACTGGGATATTTGAGGGATTACTGTATTGTGGAATATGTGTAACAGATATCCTATTCTAAGTAGTTGTATGAGTATGAATGACATGTTGAAATTTTGACTCCATTTTCAGCCGTGGCATTTCCCCAAGCGCGAGAGGACACGTAATGGCCGTCATCACTCACCTCTCTCCGAGGCGGGTGCCAGGTCAATGAAGCTGCGACACTTTTCACCTGAGACACACAAAAAAAAAGACACACCGGCACTGGAGATAAATGCAGCAGAGAACCCAAGAACTGCCAGGTGAGTCTCCTCAAAAATCCTCCTCATACTTCGTGGCAATTTAGAGTATTCAACTAGCCAACCTGAGTACCTGGAGAAAACCCACATAAATTCTACACATTTATAGTCCTCACATAGACTTGGTGACCAATATATTGTAGTCGATTGGCCACCAGTCAGATTTTTATGCACTAGCATTGTAAGGCGACCAGTCCATTTTTTCACTGCACATACTCTGATATACACTAGCGCTTATTTCGTAATTCATTTCCTGTAATAGTGCCATTTGGTGACCATTCCAACGCATGTCCGTCCAAGCTCTGCTACTCAGCGACCAGTCCCAAACACTCCATATAAGTAAACAAACCATATGACACACATTTCTAATCAGGTAGGGAACTTTAACTTCAAAATAGATCTTTTTGGATCGGGAAGCAAAATTGATTGGACGCGACAGTTACACAGGATAAAAGTTTGTCCGCGTCCGGTCACCGACCTGCCTCGTGGATGTTCTCCTCGCACGAGTACCAGATTCCGGTGTGAAAGCGTCGGAAGAGAAAGCGGTCGTCTCCGGTCTCCCAGCTATAATGCACCTTGCTCTGGTCCGTCTCGTTGACGCCGTAGTCGATACAATTGTGGCGCCGCTGCGCGCTGCAGTTGGGCTTCGGCACCCTTTGCGTGCCCTCGCACCAGTACGTGGTGATAAACGCCGTGGTGGAGAAGAGCAAAGCCACCAGGTTGAGACCCACTGACAGGAGCGCGCGACACTTGCGCGTCGTCTTCATGGCGGCGGCGGCGGCGGCGGGAAGTCGCGCCTTAGGCGGCGTGGAGCGCGGGCGCCATGGCGCACCGATCCCGGGAACGGCGCGCACCTTCTGGGAACGCCGAGCCGGTCCGGTGGAGAGAGGAGAGCGGAGGACTTGATGGCTTGGCGTCCTCACCGCTTGTGAGAGGACTTTTTTAGCGTCCGCTGCCAGACTCTTTGCTCATCTCTCTCTCTCTCCTGGCCGCAAGTGCGTCCGGCAAAAATCAACTTACACACACACACACACACACTCAAAAACATCATTCACAGGATATCAAAAAAACACTTTTTTTAATCACATGCAAAATAACAAAAAAAATGCAATTTAACATGAATAAATTAACCCACACATTGTTCATCCCAAAATCTACCAAAAACGCTCACCAAAAAAACAAAAAACTAAATGATGTAAAAATGTACAAAACAGAATGTTGACAGCAGGGTTTATCCAAACTTTTTTTTCCTTTAAGAGGAATCAAATAATGCAAAGGGCTACTTAAAACTTCATTTATTAAGATGGCTTAATTTTTTACACTGGATATTTTTGATTATATTGTATTATTAATGTATTGGATACTGAAATTACAATTATAATCAATGTGATGCCACGTTTAGATACAAGCAATTGACGAAGCACTGTTTCATGGACAAACTCCCTAGTGTTTAAGCTGAAAACTGCAACAGAATATAAAATGAATTTAAGCTTCTATTGCGAACCCTAGTTAATGATATTTTTGTCATTTACTGCGGTACAATAAAAAAAAAGACTAGGCAAAATCTAAATTGAAACACAAACACTATTGGACTGGCTTCTCCAAATCCAAATGAATTGTCACTGAAACATGACCATTGACATTCACTCCCAGGGCGTTCCATGTAATATCCCGTTCCGGTACAAGAGCATGTGATGGATCACAGGCTGGTGGGCGTTGGCGGTGCGTGGGCCTTGACCATCCCCACGACGACAATCCATCAGCTAACTTTGTAACCTCGCCTCCCCAAGGAGGATCCCTGGCCTTGCGCGTCTGCACTTATAGAATTCTCAATGGCAAACTGAAAATGGAAAAGCTATCAAAGTGCTGCCATTGAAGAAAAGATACTAGAAACTAACAACTAGCATGTGATATCTGCTATTTTGATATGTACTGGTCCATTTAGCTAACCTTTATAGCGTGTAACCCTAACCCAATACCCTATTCTGGCCCACAAACCGCACATTTGACACCCCATATTTAAACCATTTCCAGATAAGTTTATCAATTTAGTATGTAAGCCTTGGGGCTGACGCATTAACCACTCTCTCCACTGTTATTATAGTTTTTTTTTTTTTTTTTTTTTTTAACGTATTGACACGTTGGTGCGCTGGACGCCCTTGAGTCGGTCAAGCGTGCCCTCGTCTACTTCCTCTTTCTCCTCCTCTTCCTTCGCTCACCTTGTTTCCAATTATTCGACTACCCAAGGCCAGCGAGGGCAGATTTCATCAACTTAGGACAGATCAATGACACACACAAAAACACACACACACACACACGAACACGGGAGTTGTTTGGAGTGTTGACAGAATACAAAAGGCGACATTGATGAGCCTCCTGCAATTGACTTTATCTGATCTCACGTTAACTTTACTTACTTCATGGATGAGGATCAATGTCAGTAGCCACAAAATATTTATGCCCCCCCCCCCCCCCCCCCCCCACACGTCGTCCACGACCGACCACTGGAGCTGTCACGGTCTCGTCTTTCAGGACGGCCGGCATTTGTTTGAGGAGGTTCTTGCTGACTTTGTGATTTACGCTTCTTTCCTCGGCGTCAACGTTTTCCTTTAAAAGCGAGGGCCGAGCGCGCCCGTGATGGAAGCGTGCTGACTCGCTCGGCGTTGGAAACTAAAGCAAGAGAAATGATGCAATCACCTCCAGCCGGACCAAAATGCATCCTCTCTCTCTCGGTCACCTTCTGTGAAAACCAAAATGTGCTTTTTTTTAGTCACTTCTGCAATATATATACAAAAGTGATTTATGGAGTTTTGGTAGAGTTGGTCCAATCACAAATTTTTGGCAGACAAACTTACATTGACCTGGGATTGAACCTTTGACCCCAGAACTGCAAAGCTTATATACTAACCACTTTACATTTTATGATATTTATTTTGAGATATCGGGTATCTGATAACTTGATGATTGGCTTATACAAAACATACATGGTATGGAATCAAACCCTTGAACCCAGAACTGCGAGCCCAACGTACCAACCACTTTCCACCGTGATTCCAACTTTTTTTTCTTTTTAACCTTATTCATTTTCAGAATCTGTCAATACCACGTACTGATCCAATAACTAGATATTTGGTTTATAACAAAACATACATTGACCTGCGATCGAACCCTCGACCCCACAACTGCGAGCCCAATGTACTAACCACTTTACCATCGTGATCCCAACTTTTTTTTAATTTTACCTTATTTTCAGAATCTGTCGATACCACCTACCGATCCGATAACTCGATAATTGTTTCATAACAAAACATACATTGACCTGCTATCGAACCCTCGACCCCAGAACTGCAAGGCCAAAACACTCACCTTTCTTCCATCGAACTCCCCATTTTTTTCATTTTATGATTTTTTTTAAACAATATTTTTTTTTTTTTATGGGCCTGACTGTTTGTTACGTGTGTGTGTATGTGTGTGTGAAAGCCTTAATAAGTCAATTGGACAGGTTTACACAAGCATCTGTACTCGTTATGGAAGCCCGAATGTGAGGCCGGCACTTGAGCGACACCTCACCTCATAAATAATGTAACGAGTATCACACCAGCCGCGGAGGTGTTTCATTTTCACGAGGCGGGTCTCCGACCCCGGACGCTTCCCGTCTGATCGCCAATGTGACAAGAAGGACGAACGGCGGCGTGACATAAAATTTCATCTGGGCTATCGTTTCCGAGGAACAAGGAAGTCTTTTGCCCGGGATGAATGAGGCGTGGAGTAGTACTCCCAAATCAATAAAAAAAACGTCAGGGCCTCGGACATACCAGAAGACATATTTGGCATGAAATTCATTATTGATCTCGCGACCCCGCTGATTGTGAAATGTGTGAAATGTGAGCAGGTGCCTTTTCGCCCAGTAACGGCATGACTGTGAATCAAAGGTTTTTTCTGTGACGTTATTCTACAAAATGGTGTTCAATGCTGTAAATCTTTGGTGCTGTCTAAGTGGTTCACAAGATTTAAGTCAGGGATAGGGAACCATCCATATGTGGCTCTTTTGATGGGTGTATATGGCTCTTTCCGCCTTTTTAAATCATATTTTTTCTTCATTAGACTCTTCTGCATGCACACTCTCATTGACTAGCAACAGTAAAATAATGTTCTCAAAAAAACCAAAGACCAATTCAAGACAAAGATTTTGAGGATTTTCGACCAATCAAAGGCCAACCCCTTGACAACCTGATCCAATCAATCATTTGAGAATTTGAGAGCAAACTCAAATTATGACATCATAGTTTTGAAAGAAAGCAGTCCGAGAGTCCTTCACTTTTCTCATCTTTTCAGCATCCCGAAGCCCAGCAAAAGTTTCTAAAGCTATTTTTAGCTTTTTATGAGCTGTGACCCACTTGGTGTGACATCAGAGTCATGGGGGTGGGAGGACACCAGTAATCCTATTGACACTCACAACGCACTGAATCTATGTGTAATCTGCATTTGCTCTCAATCTCACTCTGCGCAGGAGGTGAGCAACCACAGTCTGTCTATTGATCAACTTTCAGCAATCAGTTCAGGCGGCTTTTCTGGATCCAGGCAGGGTTTGAATCCTCACCGCTCCTGTGGCACTTGAGCGTCCTGAAGAGTACATTCTACTTTCAGATGCCAGTGTATTGCTATAAATTCTTAGGAAGTTTTCCTAAATTACTTCCTCAAGTCAGCCTTAGCAAAGTTGGAGAGTTTTGGAAATGTTATTTTGGTTACAACCGAAACGTGAGCCAAAGAATAACATTGCCTCAGACTTGTTAATTAGAAATCGATGAACAAAGATTGTCATTTTTCAGTTTAGGTTTGTTATTCAAATGCAGAACTCAGTCCGTTCATGAATGATGCAAAAAGTGACTTTATTTGTTAGCTTAGTGTGCATATGGAAACAAAACGCAAAGCAGACGATCCCGCTTGGACACCAGTCAGCATGCCGGGCCGAACTCCAACGGCAAACGCAAATCCCTCAAAGTGTGACGACTCGAATGTTTCCAGAAAAGGAGAAAATCCTCCCCGGTCACTCAATAGCTTTTGCCCCTCACCATCTTTTTTTTCATTTTTTAATAACATCCCCAAATCAGTTAGTTCTACGATGCATAATTGCAAAAACAAAAGGCAGAGCAAGTATAATAACACAAGGGTGGCCATTTTAAGAGGCGGTGGCCACAGGAGAGGCGGGTTTCTTCTTCAACACCCGCCTACCCGTTTGCCTGGGTGCGGCAGCCACGGGCGTCTGGCTTTGGGCCTGCCCGCTTCCTCTGCTGGCCTTCACCTCGTCCACAAAGGTCTCCATGGCGGTGAACTTCTCCGTCAGCTCACCCAGGTGAGCTTTTAGGGCGTTGAACTCCTTGTAGAGATCATCCAGGGCTTCGGCCAGAGGTTGGATCCTGGACGGAGGAAAGACGCCATCTTTGTGATTTTTATGTGTTTTTAAAGTAAGTATTTTTTGTAAAACCCATCTCGTTCGACCCATTTCAGACTGTGTCAGTCACTACTAGCAGAGGAAAACGCCATTGCCGACTGCTAATATTGTCATATCTTAAGCATCATATATGGAAATATAAACCCTATCCCTAACCCTGACAGGTATGGGATTGTTTTGTTTTCATGTTAGAGCTCCACACTATGTGTGGGCAAGAGGCCGAAGTGGCAATTTGGGTGGAAAACCAAATAAAACTATACAAGGAAAGGAAGCAGCAATACTGGATGGTTTTTCCTTCCAGACCAAACCACAGCGACTTCCTTTTGTTCTTTCCATAAGCTTCTATTTGGAAACTCCAAATAGCCAACAGCGCATTTGTCATGTTTATTTCCAGGGCCAACCGAGCGACGCATTCCTGTGGAAAATGGGATGGAGTTGGTTTCGGGTTGCCATGGTACCTGGCGTAGTCGGGCAACAGGGACTGATGATCATTCTCTAGGAGTCCCTTCATCTGGTTGAGGATGTCGAAACGCCAGTTGTCCAGGATCTCAGTCAGGTTAGCCACGCCCCTCATGTTCACCCTGCCAGCTGGGATCAATCACAACAGGTATTGAAAGGAGTTTATGGATTGCCAGCATCTGATTCTTGGCTTTTCAGATCCCATTTAAATATCAAATTAAGCAAAATGAGTTTTCTCACAGCCATCCCGGTAGTTCCACTCGTCCGTGGTTGCCGTCTGCGTTTGCGTCTGTTTCTGCGCGCGCCGCCGTTGCGCCGTTACACCCGCGATGGCAACGGCCAGCAACACCAGCACCGCCAAGCTCACTTTTTGAGCCATTGTCGACTTCAGTTGACTTTGAAAATAAAACCCTTTCAGAAGAAAAACTTAAGTGTAAATCAGGCAATCTTGTGCTACCATACTTTACTCTACAATAGGTCAAGTTTAATGTTGTGTTTCATCTTGTTGTTACATTTGGATAAACATATATGATCAAATTCATATTTTTGTAATTCTGAGCATGGAGAAATAATATATTTAAAATAAGATGTATAACAGATAATGTAATATTTGATAGTTTTAAGTGCATCCTTAATATAGATTTTATGTAAATACTGTATCTAACTTCTAAAATGAATACATTTTTTTAATGGAATAAAAAAATTGGCTTCCGCCCAAGCGTACCTGCTGCCCAAGCGTATCACCCGAGGTCCTTTAGTCTACCGTCGTTCTCCGACACGTCTGACGCTTTCAGCAGTGATCACCGAAAGAAGGCGAGAACACACCCTTCTGCAGATTTAATGTAAAAAACACACATCCACTGCGGTCAAGTTCTGGCCACCATTTGGGAGGCCCACACTGTGGTTTGGATGTAGAGCCAAGCCTCTGGATGTTTGGACTTTCTCGTTCAGATTTTTTTTTTGACAATTTTAATAAAATGAGTCACTTTGGTTAAAAATAAGTTTTTTTACTTGAAATATGCAGTTTTTTGTTTTCTTTTCGTTATGCATTTGGCATAGTGGATAGGGGATGCAAAATCATTTCCAAAAGCCATATTAGGTTTTATTTAAAATTCATTTTATAAAAAAAAAATACAGATTTATATTATGCCAGAAAGGAAAGGGTCGTAAATGTAGTTGCAATAATTGTAATCTTATAATTTTTAAAATGTACGTGGCAATTTAATGTATCCCCATCATATGTCATTGTTGTTTACAATAACTAGTTGTATCTTCAAAGATGATTGGTTCTAACAAATGTCTGTCAAAAATGACTTCCGGTGAAGGGAGGTTGCTAGGTAACACTCAGTTGTGCTGTGCCACTGCCGCAGCTAGCTAACTGGCTAATTAGCAGTGCACATTTTTCTTACATTTGGCACATTTTAGCTCCATTTGGAGCTGTAAAACGACACGTTTGGCATCATGATGACGATAAAAGACGGGGAGTACACGGCTACAATCTATAAACTGGTAAGGATATGAAGTTTATCGGGCACTGATGTTTGTAAACGATGTGTTTAGCATCGCTAGCTGTCTTGAAAACATGCTTAGAATAAAACTAAACTTTTTTTAAAATGACAAATGAACTGAAATCGCCATTTTTATTGACAAGGAAAATTCGACAGTCAGCTCCAGAGAAATGTGTTTCGGAAATATGAAATAGTATGTTTAGCCTGGAGAAATATTAATAGAGTTGTCTTGTAGATTAAGGACAGCCAGTATGTTGAGGCCATTCACATCCTCAATAGCCAACTTCAAAAGCACACCAGGGTAAGTTTTTGATCACAAGCACGACTCATTCTCCTCCTCACAATGTCAAATATTGGACCAAAAAATGAATTTGTCTTTGATGTTAGAACTTTGAAATTCACAAGACGTAACCGATCAGAGTGGTATGATGTGTAAATCTGAGTTTGGCCTGTAGCAGTCCAACAGCGTGGACAGACAGTCCAATATTTGATAAATGTTTTGTCCTCCTTAGTCCCGTGCAGCGCTGTCCTTGTTGGGCTTCTGCTATTATCACGTCCAAGACTTCAGCGGCGCGGCCGAGTGCTACGAACAGTTGACGCAGCTCCACCCCGAAGTAGAGGACTACCGGGTCTACTATGCCCAGAGTCTGTACAAGGCGGGCTCCTACGCAGAGGCCACCAAGGCTTCCTTTGCCCTGGACACGCCCAGCAGCCACACCAAGGTTAGTGACTTCATTTTGTTCTTTCTCTTTTTTTTTGTTTAAATTGCCTTCTTTTCTTCTTCACAGATGATCAAACTCCAAGCCTCCATTAAATACTTTGAGGAAAATTACTCTTCCACAAAGGTATCCTTGACCCTCACCTCATTCATTGCTATAAAATAATGAGTTGAGTTAATGCTAACTGTGTGTTGGCAGTCTCTGGTGCAGCAGCTTCCCCCCGAGGACGCCGACTACGTCTACAACATGGGGTGTCTGTTGTACCAAGATGGCAAGTACGAGGACGCGTGCAAAAAATTCTCCTCGGCCATGCAGGTGCTGGGATATGTGCCCGGTAAGCCTACCGATGCGATCAAAATCTCTTCTTTTAAAAATGAGTTGTTCAATATTTTTCCTGGCTCTTTGTGTCTCCTGTTTTAGCCCTGTCATACAACATGGCACTGTGCTACTACAGGCTCAGCAACTACGCACAGGCTCTCAAATACATTGGTGAAATCATAGAGCGAGGCATCCGTGATCACCCGGGTAACCAAAAAAACATTTTTACCTAAAAAAAGACGTTATGGCAGGAGGGATATTTCATTTTAAGATGACTATATGTTACGTAATAGTGTTTGGGGCTGCAAAATTAGCATTATGCGTTTTAAGAGTAAATAATGTGAAGCCCACAATGGGCTAAATCATCATGGATGGTCAAATTAATGGTTCGCGGGGGTTCCTGAGCACAGAGCTGAGCGTGGGTCTCACGACGGAAGGCATCGACGTGCGCAGCGTGGGCAACACGTTAGTGCTACATCAGACAGCGTTGGTGGAGGCCTTTAACCTCAAGGCTGCTATCGAGTACCAGCTCAAGAACTGTAAGAGAGACTCCTCCCCCAAATCACAACCAATGTAAATAACCCTAAAAAAATAGACATTCCTTTGCAGTGAAAGGAGCTCAAGAGGCCTTAACGGACATGCCGCCCAGAACAGAGGAGGTGTGTCTTTAATTCATTGACTGCCATTGACGCGGATAGATTTGTGTTTGGACTGTTTTGTGTTTTTGTGGCGTAGGAGCTGGACACGGTGACCCTGCACAACCAGGCTCTGCTCAACATGGACAGCAAGCCGTCGCAGGGCTTTGAGAAGTTGGCTTTCCTGTTGCAGCAGCCGGCCTTCCCGCCCGTCACATTTGGAAACTTGTTGCTGCTTTACTGTAAACATGAGGTCTGTACACTTCAACATCCTCATCATTTGGATGTCCCGATCTAATTGGACGCCGGTCGGTGTCTTGGCAGTATTTCGATCTGGCAGCTGACGTCTTGGCGGAAAACGCACACCTCACCTACAAATTGCTCTCCCCCGTGAGTTGGACTGGAATGACGTCTTAGTACTGTGTTTTCTCTTTCTGATGAGCCTGAATCTTCTTTTCAGTACGAGTACGAGTTTCTCGACGCCTTACTGACCTGCCAGACGGCGCCGGAGGAGGTACAATAACAGCCAGGTGCATTCATTCATGTCTAAGGTGACCTGAATTAAACTCCCACGTGGGTTTTTGTGTGTGTTCAGGCGTTCAGAAAATTTGACGACATGATTGGGAAAATGACGGAGAAGCTACGCAAGTTGGCCAAGCAGGTTGCCTAGTTACTTTTTTCCCTAACCATATTATCTTAAGCATACGTTCCGATGCATGTCTTCGTAGTCCAGGAGGACGGGGCGATAATATGATCGGGAATGTTTACGGCCAAAACTTGGATCCGCTGTGACGCATTTAATCAAAGAAATGTGGCGGCAGTGCTGCCCCACTCAAATTTGACTGACAGCATACAAAAGTCCTTCCAAAGGACGCCAATGTTACACTATATGACAAGTCGAGGTAAACTGTCAAACGAAAAGCAGAGAAAAGTAAACCCACACTTTTACCCTTGGAAACATGTTACCTTAATGCTAATTATGACGTGCAATTAGAAAGTACCACTGTACTTCTCTGCAAAGTGCCACACTGTCCCCCCAGTGGCCAAGGCAAGGACAGCACAACTTGAGTTTGACTTGAATTTGTGTATTTGTTATTGATTACATTAATATATAATACATCATCGAAAATAAGACTTATTATGCCACGTTTGACATGCGTTGACAGCTGCAGGAGGCCAAGACGGCTCTAGACGACGACGGGCAGAAGAAAGCCCTCCAGGAATACGACACCATGCAGGAGAAGTAAGAAGACGTCCCCCGTGAGGAGTTCCTGCTCATGGTGGTTAAACCTGTCACTCTTCTTGGGCCACCCACACACACAGGTACATTGTGGTCCTGATGGCCCAGGCTAAGATCTACTGGAACCGGGAGAACTTTGACATGGTGGAGAAGATCTTCCACAAGTCCATGGAGGTGTGCAACGAGGACGACACGTGGAAGCTGAACGTGGCCCACGTGCTCTTCATGCAGAACAAATACAAAGAGGCCATCAGCTTCTACGAGCCCATCGTGAAGAAGCACTACACTAATGTGAGTTGGAAAACATTCCTCCTCTTCTTGATTTTTTTTTTGTTCAAAGCAGAGCTGCCATAAACTATTTTTGGATTAATAATGTTTTTTGTTTTTTTCCACGATTTGACGCAACGGCTTATATAGAACGTTGTTGCATGAACGTTTTTAGTAAATGCAGGCTAAACATTTAAGCTAAAAAAAAATGCGCACTGGACTATGAATATTATGTAACTATAGTATAGCTGTATGATTGCTTCTTCCCAGGACAAAATGTCTCATTTAGAGTCAATACAAAGATAATCACCTGCTTTGTTATGGAAGATTTTTTTTTCGAGAAAATTATATACAAATAATCAAAAATTAAGAAATAAATGAAAATATGTCATCAAGAAGGGGTGACTTTGTGATATATTCTGTGAATGTTTTGACTATTCATTGTTTTCTGGATTGTAGATCTTAAACGTGAGCGCTGTGGTGCTGGCCAACCTGTGTGTGTCTTACATCATGACCAGCCAGAATGAGGAGGTAACAACACTGCACTAGTGACCCGCTTAAGCCAAAACAATGAAAATGTCTTCTTCCAGGCGGAGGATTTCATGAGAAAGATTGAAAAGGAGGAGGAGCAAATCTCCTACGACGACCCCGACAAGAAAGTCTTTCACCTGTGCATCGTCAACTTGGTCATCGGGTGACTTATAATACCCATGAATCCATTTTTTTCTTGTATTGATAGTGTTTTTTAATTGTATTATTATTTTATGTTGACAGCACATTGTACTGCGCAAAAGGCAACTACGATTTTGGCATCTCTCGAGTCATTAAGAGCTTGGAGCCTTACAACAAGAAGGTAAAGCAAGTGGATTGATGAATGATTTAAAAGCATTCCTTTTGAATAATTAACATTAAGCCACTAAACAAGTTAAATTTGACTACTTGATCTGAATCTGGTTCTAAATTGGTTCAAAATCAGAATAATGTACTTTAATGGTGGTGTACAAAAACTTGATTAAAAATTATTTGAAATATTTTTTAAGTGTTTTAGTCAGCCAATAAATGAATAAAAACAGAAACACACTTAGCCAATAACACTGTAATGTTGGTTTGTTTCCAATAATTGAACTTATTGCCAGCCTAAAATTCATTTAAACTGTGACTGTGGATAAATGGTCATCTTTAATGTTTGTAAACAAGTTGAATTCATTGTCTGATGTGCACAGTTGGGAACGGACACGTGGTTTTACGCCAAGCGCTGTTTCTTGTCCCTGCTGGAGAACATGTCCAAGCACATCATCACACTCAAGGGCGTGGTGGTCCAGGAGTGCATTCATTTCTTGGAGAACTGTGAAGGTAACATCCATTTTCATTTTTTCACAATTTGAAATGATATCCTTTTTTTTGTTGTTGCCTTTTTAAAGAGTACGGACGAGATGTTCCTGCCATCATCGAGCTGCCGCTAGAGGAGTCTCGAGTCCAAATGGGCAAGAACACGGTCACTTATGAAGCACGACTACTCAAAGCGTTATTCTACAAAGTCACCAGCTGGAATGAGTGACCACCACACACACACACTTTTATTTGAGAGACATTTTTTCTACGTAACGACATGTGACACTCGACATGTGAGACAAACCCTGTTGTTAATTCTATCAACAGTAATATGTCCTGTCGTAAGTTGATATCTATGGAAAAGGCCTTGGCGGAGAATATAGTTCTGAGGTCATCCTTGTGGATTTATAGTCCCACGATGAGGAAAAAATAGGAACGCAAGCAGGAAAAAGATTCTACTTTGGCGAGGTCAGACGGGAACTTCACGAAAGAGGCCTTTTGGTTATGTCCTGCTCGGTCAGGTGGAAGTTTAAATATCCTCCTAGGGCGCCCACTGCTACGGCGGTCATGTGACTTGAGCAGCCATCTTCCACAAAAGAAATAGACACAAAAAAAATCAAGTCACAACTGGTCAATAACTAACTAAGAGTCTGTTTTTACTAAGTTTTATCTGTTCTTGAACTGGTTCTGTTTCTTTCCATTTTATTTTTTTTAATGACCACTGTTTAATGGATGTTTGTCGACTTTTGATACATTTTTTTTATGTTGTGTTCATTTATTTATTTCATTTTTACTCCTTTACAAGAAGCCGACATGGTGCAATCTACCTTCTTTTATACTGGCCTAAGCAAAAATGATGCTAGATTAGCATCAGCTCTTGTTCTAAATCCACCGTTTCTTCTAAATAAAACTCAATTGACCGTCAATAGCCGTTCAGGGTGATTAGTATTCTGACACCGCTTTTGTCTTCCAGTAACTAACCCACCTGATAGGATCTTCTCCCTCCTCTTGACCCGGTGATGAGGAGGCTGGAGTTGCTCCAGCAGCTCGTCGCCGATCATCTGCGAGACCACGCTGCCTAAACGCAGAAGGTCACCGGAGTCAAAACATGCTTGGGCTGCTTTTTGCCGTCGGTGGACTCACGGTCGCGGCCGAAGCAACCCAGCTCGCTGTCCTGCCGCCGGAGAATATGCTGGAGCCAATCGGATTTGTAGAAGTCGGAGAAGCCAGCCAATCCGCAGATGAGGACTATCAACGACACGTCAGAAGGTTTGCTGGAGGTTTTTAAAATGAAAAAAAACTGAACATAATCCTTTTCACCAAGCTCATGAAAAGCATGACCTAAAAAAAAGTCTTATTTGGATAGATGTAAATATTACTAACTGTTCTCAATGAAGATATCCGCTGTCTGCTCACTGAGTCCTTCATTGGCAATCTCCTGGTTGGTCTTCATCATATTGGAGCAAAAGATCTTCTGGTAGGCGCGTTCCGTCATGTTGGCGCGGGATGCGCGGGTGTCGCCCTTCAGCAGATTGGTGCACCCTTTCTGCCAGCCACAAAAAGCACACGTCAGGTCCCCCAAACGAAAGTTCCTCAGACATTCCTTACCATCTTCCCGATCAGGAAGTAGAGTAGCTGATGGGACAGCGAGTAGTGGGGGCACCCGAACTGGGTCATGGTGTCGCGACATGGTTTGGTGACGATGCATGGCGTCCCTTTCTGTTTCCTACGACCCAAAAACAACCATGTTAGGTTATCCTAGCTAACTACGAGCACTAGTACACTCATACCTAAGGGCAATTTAGCATACAATTAGCATAGCATGCTTGTTTGTTTTTGGGATGTGATAGGAAACTGGAGTACCTGGAGAAAACTCAAACTTTACACAATAAGCGCCGACCTGGGATTGAACCCTCGACCCCAGAAATGCGAGGCCAATGCATAAAACACTATTTACTATATACTTTATTTTTTTTATTACCATGTTCCTAGAAGCAATGTGAGGCACTTGTCGCTGAGTTGCTCGTCATAACATTCGCTGGCGGTGGTGGCGGCGTACACCAGGCTGGCGTCGGTGCTGCTCCTTTCCTGAGGAACCTGCCAGAACTTCCACGACAGGAGGGGCTCGAACTCTGTGGAATGGGATTCCAGACAGGTATCGATTGTCCATTATTGGAAATTCAGTAGCCAACATTTTGGGTAATAGAAGTCAGACCTTGGAAGTACTTGGGGTCATTTTGGCGCAGAGCGGGGATAGCATTGTCAAAACTGCTGTCCAAGCGCTTGGCCAGCTCGACGGCCGTCGTCCGCTGAGCCCAGCTGACCGGGTCCGAGTGAGGCCACGTCTCCACGGCCTCTTTCAGCTCGGCTGGGGAAAAATATGGAAACCAGGCTGTGTTCATTTAAATTACAAGCCCATTCCCCATCAAATTAAGATTTGACTTGATCCTAAGCTTCACTTTCATATTGCAAAGTGGTTATATTAACAAGAAACAAATGTTGCAGAATAGTACAGTCAATCCATAGTGTCAAATAGTAAACTTTCTAGTTGAAAATTATATTTGAATAATTTTATTATAAGAATTATTTTGTAGAATAATATCTCCAGGAAAGTGTCATATGTATTTTGAGAACAATGAGTTCCAATATCTACTTGGGGGATTCCCCATACACGATGAGGTATAATAAATGTGATTTGACCAATGTAACAAGTGTTTATCTTTTTTTGTCAAGAACTCTGATCCAAAATTTGCACTGAATCTGATTGAAAAGATACAACATATGACATTGATATGTTTTGTTCAGCCAACAGATGAAACATGTAAATGATACTGCGCCACAAAATAAAGCAAGACGGGCGGCCCCCACCCACCCTGCAGCATGAGAAAGCCCACCACGCCGTCCAGATTGATGTTCTCGTGCTGGCGCTCCAAGAAGGTGGCACCCTTAGAGAGGCTGCCCAGCACGTCGTCGATCACCTCCGCCCGGGAGCAGCATAGGAAGCACGCCGCTGAAAGCGTCGCCAAAGCGGCCAGCCCGAGCCTCGAAGTCCGCATGCTGCTCGGACGTGTGGGATGGAGCTCGCTCCGAGGACACTTGAACGCGTCTTCCATCCCCGCAGGGGCGGGGCTCGTAATGACCTCACGGGTAAATAGACGTTTCCGTGGTGTCCCTTTAAATGTGTAGCCCCGCCTCAAGCACTGCCACGCGTCATCACAAGACCCAAAACAAACATGGCGTCGCCCGGTTCCAGCCGGACACTTTCCATTCCGAAAGTTTTTGCGTTAATTGCACTACTTTTGGCGGCGTTATGGGGCGTTGGCTCGGGCGTTTGGTGGCCACTGATGACCGTAACAATCGTGGGCTCCATAGTCGCGCTGGTTCGGCTGTTGCGCCGGCGGGACGACGAGACGGAGCGCCGGTTCTGTGTGCTGGTTCTCGGGGACATTGGTCGGAGTCCCCGCATGCAGTATCACTCGCTGTCCCTCAGTAAACATGGATATGAAGTCATTCTTGTTGGATACTTAGGTAAATACCTTCTGGTGACATAAATGTATTTCATGTCAATACAATTGTTGGTGTCTTTTGTTTAGACAGCAAACCTCGTCGAGATGTATTGGAGGAAGACCGGATTCACATCGTTCCAATTGTGGAAATAAAAGGCTTCACTGGTAAATTGTTATACTTTTCTGTAATATATTTGATGAGCTTATGACTGGAAAAAGCCTCCAAGAACATCTGAATTTCGTGAAACTTGAATCCCTGTCACTCAAAATGTTGTTGTCAATTCCAGGTGGGCCTAAACTTTTAACCTACTTGACCAAAGTGAGTGTTCAGTTCATGCAAGTTCTTTTGGTACTTCTGTTCCTCAAACCACATGCTCACATCCTCATGCAGGTGAGTCACCTGATCGCCCGAGAGGCAATCATAACGGTCACTTTTTCAAGTGATGTTTCTTGTCCCAGAATCCTCCAGGTCTGCCCGGGATGGCATCCGCTTGGCTGGCGTGCGTCCTCCGCGGTGCCCGCTTGCTGGTCGACTGGCACAACTATGGCTACACCATCATGGCGCTAAGCCTTGGCCACGCCCACCCACTGGTGCGCATGGCCCAGTGGTCAGTGGCTTTTGCTAGCTTTTTGGAAAGAACATTGCACGATAATAAGATTGTTGTTGTTTTTCGCAACAGTTACGAGCATGTCTTCGGTCCTCTGGCATCACAGCACTTGTGTGTGACCGAAGCCATGAAAGAAGATCTGGACCGGAACTGGGGCATCAAGTAGGATATGGATTCACATGAGTCAAATGAATTCAACAAAATAGGATTAATGAGGTTGTTGATTTGCATCCTTTGTTCTGTCCAGGGCGACCACTCTTTACGACAGACCGGCGGCCATCTTCAGGGAAACTCCACTGGAGGCACGACACAAACTTTTTGGGAGGCTTTCGCGAACGCTTCCTGCTTTTCGACATCACTGGCAAGTTGAAGCAATGCTAACTAAACACCCTCTAAACAAAATTTTGTTTGGTTAGCATCACCAATAGAATTAGCTCCACTTTTGCTTCAATTTTTATTACTGTATTTTTTAAACTATTTCCATTGACTCTTTGGTTTGGTTATAGCATTGAATTCTTTAGTAGTAGTTTTGTATTTACTTTTTTTATTGTCTTACTCTGAGCAGTGACGGCGATGATGATGCCATAGAGAAGACTGTCTTCTCGGAGCGAGGCCCGAGGACGGACACGGTGACCCTGAGAGCCGATCGCCCCGCCCTGCTTATCAGCAGCACCAGCTGGACTGGTGCGATTGAAACCAAAATGTCCGTTAGCGTTTAACATAGGCCCATGAGTTCATTTGACTTTTTACCATCTGCAGAGGACGAAGACTTCTCCATCCTCCTGCAGGCTCTTGAAGGTATACTGTGAAAACTGGTTTTCTAAGCATCAACAAAGCAGGTTTGGTTAATGATGTTGTCTTTGATAGAATACGAAGAGTTCATCTCCACGGGGGAAAAGCTCCCGCCACTCATCTGCGTCATCACAGGTACGCTCCACCTTGGCGTTGTGCGGCGCACAAGCGATGACACGTTGGTCTCTGTGCACCCGTGAAGGGAAAGGTCCCCAGAAGGAACGCTACCTGAAAATGATTGACAGTCTACGTTTGGAACATGTGAAGATATGCACACCTTGGCTGGAGGCCGAAGACTATCCGGTCTTGTTAGGTAGGGTTGTAATTTTAGTCTGCTTCTGTTAGGTTCATAATACAGAATAAACCCAACAGCTTCTTTATCTGATCCAATTGATATTATTATTTTTTTGTTTAGGTTCTTCTGACTTGGGGGTGTGTCTCCACAAGTCTTCCAGTGGTCTGGACCTGCCAATGAAGGTGGTGGACATGTTTGGATGTTGCCTGCCCGTATGTGCTGTACAGTTTTTGTGGTAAGTTTTGGAGGAGCAATCAATATTGAAATAAAAATGAATGCATTTTAAAATAAATGAAGAAAATGTATACAAATAGACAATAATGAAAAGTTGACAACACGTTTTCACATCTTGGACAAAAATTCCCTGGTTATGTTTTCAGCTTAGAGGAGCTTGTCAAGCACGAGCACAATGGTCTGATCTTCTCCGACAGCCAGCAGTTGGCCCAACAGCTCAAGGTGACGCTTCACTAATCAACACATTGATTCTTCAACTGAATAATCCATGCGTGCTTAAAACGTGTTTCCAGAGTCTTCTGTCAGACTTCACTAGCAGTGACGGCAAACTGGCCGCATTTAGGAGGAACCTCCGTGCCAACAGAGAGCAGCGCTGGGATGCCAACTGGGACAAACATGTCCTCCCACTCTTTAAACCTTCCTGAACATTCCCGAATGAACGGACACTTTTGTAAATATTAAAAAAAAACTTTATTGGCACGCAAACAGTTGAACAAGCTCTATTTCACATTCTCTGCTGTACTCAAAGACGTGATTGACGACTCCATGCATCACCCGGTGGCCAATTCCGGCATCACCTGCCAATCCCATATTGTCAGACACCACATCCAGCATGCCATGAACCAATAAGTACTTTGTCTTCCTACCTAGCTTGTGCTTGAAGTCTGCATACGTCTGTGGGTTCCTCACCGTGGAGCAGATTAGAACCTCTAGTGGAGCGCCTCGATGCAGGAACTTGGATAAAAGTTGGACCAGAACTGCAACCACCTCCGGATCGTAGACCACGTCTGTAACACGCAAAACCACCAGATGACTTTGGAAAGCAACACTCAACAACCTGCACAACAACAAACCTGCTGCAACGAGAACGTCCGCGCCGATGTCCCGAACACACTCCTCATTCACGTCCGTCCAGTCCAACTCCTCCACTGTGATTTCCACCCCTGCGGCGTTAGCGTCGTCAAGTCCGTTCAGGTTCAAGTTATCTCGGAGCCTCCGAAGGACGCTCGGATGACAATCGCTGAAGACGTACGACGACGGTGCGCACGAGCAACACACGGCGATGCCTGTTAGGCCCGCGCCGCTGCCTAGCTCCAGTACTCTCCTTCCGGTAAACATCTTTGGGTGGTCCAAAGCCCACTCGGTCAGGTAGAGGGCTGCCTCCCACGTCACCAAACCCGTCGTCCCTTTGGAGATCAGAGCCACGCTCTCCAACAGGCTGACGCTTTCGCCACACGGCTATAGGACAAATTTTGGTGACCTCATTGTACGATCCACGTTCAGTCCCTCTAGTAATGTGTTTTGGGAAAAAGTTGTTTTGGTACCAATAAGTAGGTTCTGTATCCCTCCGCCATCTCCGGAGCCGCCACGACCTCAGCCAGAGCGTCGTAGAGCTCATCCATAGGTTCACACGCCGCAGCCTCTACCTGCCAATGAGGGTTACCATGACAACAACATCCAGCTAAGTGCAGAAAATCATAGAAACACACCCGTTTGATGAGCTCTGACAGAAACGATTTCCTGTATCGTGGCGATGGTGGAAATTTGCGGCATAAGGAGTGAAGACACGTCTGATAGGAAAAAAAGTGCCATTAGAACCCATTTGATACATTTTAAGGGTATGATGCTAACCTGTTGAAGGAGCTCTAAGATGACGTCAGATGACTTGCTGCGTTCAAGTTCCAATTCTAAATTCTGAAATATCAGAAATTAGATGAAATGCCAATGTATAGCATCCGATTAAACGAAAGGATAATAGATGACTGAGAAAGAAAAGCATTTACATGAGGTCAGCTTCTTGGCTATATGGGCATATTTGCAAATTAGCTTTGGCACAGAACGTACTCACCGTCCAGGGGAATGAAACAAGGCGATTAGTAGCGAGAAAACACGACTGGAATCTTTTTAAAAACGTAGCCCTGTCTTGTGTTCTTGAACTAAACCTTTCATCTGACTTTGCACACTCCATCTTTCACGTGTTGCCTTGTTTACTTCCACGGCCATATTACAAATCTAATATCGCGAGAAAACGTTTTAGATCTAGAACTGTTGTCCCGCCTTTTTCTTGCGATGTCACTGCAAAATCAGATAAGTCGCTTATTTGGAGACAGCAGAAGCAGCAGAAAACGGGTTCATTCTCTTTGTAAGTATAATTATTCAGTTAATATATGACCATTTATAACAAATTAATCAGTATCAATGAAAGAAACTCATAAGCAATGTGGGAATTTGTATTTTTGTCTAAAAACTTTACAAAGAGTTCTTATTTTTAAGAAAAGGGCATTTTCGGGCATTCTATGTGAAAATGATTAATTTGTTAATTGTAGTCACAATTAAGCCGGATGTTAATGTCTGTGACGCAAACGCTCCTCCAGTTGTTTCCTGTCGGAAAATGTTAATGTCTAGGACTATCAACAAACAAAATGGCCGTTTGGGAAATCATGATCTCGTAGACGGGGGTAAAGTTTTGGAGTTGATATCAAGGTAAATATCCAAGAATTGTCTTTCTCGTCGTCATCAGAAAACATTCTAACGTCTTTTTTAATTGAAATGGAACTCATATTTGCTAGTCATGTTTTGAACAATGAACTGGGTTGCGAAACCACTTTTCCCCATTATAATCAACTCTAATATTACCCTTATATTAAGCTATTGCTATTATGCCAAATATGTAGATACGGTTCTATTTGTTAGGTATTTCTCCATGCATTTACAATTTGTAGTAGCGCATTAAAATGCTAACCAGCTAGCAGGAAATCAATGAAACTTGTGCCTGGGGTGCTCTGCCCTTCATGGAGGACAAAAATGGGACAGTCAATGTTGTTAGTACATAAACACGCCACAATGTTATACTCAAAACACCGCCATTTTCTTTTTAGAATGTCCTGGAATGTGTGTGTGTGTTCAAGTTGGGTTTGTTTCATCACCGGTCTGTACAGTTCTGCAGTCTTTAAATGAAAATGTGTTTTTAAATGAAATCTATGTTTGACAGGTTTAACATCACGCAATGGTTCTGAAGGTCTTCTTCCCGCAGTGCTGCAACCTTGCAGCCAGCGGACTGCTAGTCGGACGATGGATCCCCCAGCACGACTCGGCCGTCGTACTGGCCGTCATCCATTACCCATTTATACCATTCCAAGTCAAAGAGTATATACGAAAGGTGCTAACTACTACTAGTTCAATCATTATCCTAATGAGATTCCCTTTTAATTCCAGTTTGGGAGTTAAGGTGACTTTGTTGTTGCTCTTGGGTTAAGTTGCAATTTTCATATATCTATTGCTGCATTTTTATTGTCAGATGGGGAAGGAGAGCCGCATGGATTTGTCCATCTTGGGCACTTGGAGTTTGCCCCAGGATGGTGAGGAAGACAAGGACAACTTTCAGGAGGGCCTGAGTGCAATCTTCGATATGCAACGCTGGCTCCAGGTTAGCCGGCGCATGGGCCAGAAAGGCTTCGTCTGCCGCCTCCTGGGAGAAGAAAAAGAGGCCAAGAAGAGCGAGGAGAAGGGAGAAGAAGAAGATGAGGAGGAGAAGGTGATCTTCATCCACTACGAGCAAAGGAAAGTGATGTTGTCGGAGCTTCATCCCATCCAGAACGGCGTCCCGGAATCCCGAGATGATTCGCTGTCCGAGTTGAGACAGGTACAGACGTGGATGGGGTTTGGTCAGTTTTCACTCCTTGTTCTTAGATAACTGTTGTTGTTGTTTTCTATGTTGAGGTCTTCCACACGGTGTCCAATAGCGGGCCTCTGTTCTTCATGGACAAATACGACGACGGCCCCTTGAAGTCTACCCACTGGCAGTCGGAAGGCCGCGAGGGGAGCATCATCGTGGAGCTCCTCAAGCAGGCTTCCATCCCCCTTTGTGCGCTCCTCAGACGGCTCTTGGCTGTGTGGACCTGGATCTGCACCATGAGGTCTGCCCCTCTTTGTGATTCTAAACAACCCCAGAGTGCAGCACGCTAATATCTTTGTTATTTTTGTCCGGTGCAGGATTTTTGGACTTTTTCCGCTGCCCTTCCTCTGGTCGAAGTTGTCATCGTGCGTGCAGTTGAGCTACAGAACGCAGCACCTCAAGACGCTAACAGATGGCACTCAAGCGCAATTCCTCAGGTTAATTCATTGACGGTAACATACCATGGTATATTCTGCTCCGCTCACTCTATGTTTTGGTTGGATTTTTGTGTACATGCAGAAAGGCCAATGTGTTTGTGTCATTCCTGGTGGACATTGGCCTAGGTCTGTTTCTGGCTTCCTGGCTTTACAGGGACCGGCACATTAGCATGTTAGCTGACAAGCTACTGCCTGCTGCTGACGTAAGGCATTTTTTTTCAACGTTCTGTTATTTACTTTTTAAATCATCAGATTAGGACAAAAAATAATAATAATTCTAGTTGCAGTACCAGGCTTAGTTCCAAATTGATAGTTAAGTGCCATCTTTTCTATTTAGCATGTTGCTAAGGAGCTGGAGGAGCTTCTCCAGTGGCTGATGGGTGCCCCAGCCGGGCTAAAAATGAACCGGGCCCTGGATGAGGTGCTGGGCCGCTTCTTCCTCTACCACATCCACATGTGGATCAGTGAGTGAATCGCTCGCCACAGACCGTGCACGCCGTTACATTTGTCCCACATGTCAATCACTCCATGTCCTTTAGGTTACTTGCACCTGCTGTCCCCATTCGTGGAGTCCATTTTGTGGTACGGTGGCCTGTCGGCGTGCTTGGGTTTGACCTTTGCACTGTCTCTGCTGTCCGACATGGTGGCGCTGCTCACCTTCCACATCTACTGCTTCTACGTCTACGGAGCCAGGTCAGAATCAAAGCAAAAATAAATAACAAATGCCATTTTTTTACAAATATTTTGACATTCACCAGCAGGTGGCAGTACATCTGGCTAAAAGATATGATCAGTGAAATAATCATAAGGACATGGGGATAAAAATCACCCCAATTTTTACAGGCGTATCAATATGACTTATTCATACAAATGTGCAGTCCTTGCTTTGGGCACCGCTCGTAATAATGGACGATGAGGCAGAAAAGAGGTTATCGTGAATAATGCAGTGGCGCTAAAGATAGCCGAGGCTCGCGATGCATTATGAAATCTTTCTGCATATTCATTAGATTCATGTATAAATGTTATGTGGCAGATTGTATTGCTTGAAGATCTACGGACTGGCTTCCCTATGGAGGCTCTTCAGGGGCAAGAAGTGGAACGTGCTCAGGCAAAGAGTTGACTCGTGTTCCTACGACCTTGACCAGGTAACTAAGTCACGTTTCGCGGGTACATATTCGTATTATACAATCCCCAACCTCTTTTGTCTTCTTGTAGCTCTTCATTGGTACTCTGCTCTTTACCATCTTGCTCTTCCTACTGCCTACAACAGCACTCTACTACTTGGTCTTCACACTGGTAAAAGAAAAACAAATTCAATTGACAACATCAGCTTTGGTTATCATGAGCACACACACACACACACACAAAAACAAAAAGCTTAAAAAAGCTTGTGTATTCTCTTCAGCTGCGTCTGGTCATCGTGCTGTTCCAGGGGGTGATCCACCTCAGTGTGGATTTCATCAACTCTTTCCCACTCTACGCCATGGCACTTCGCGTGTGTCGTCCATACAGGCTCGCAGGTATGCGTACGACCGATATTGTTACGTTAATAATTCACGTCAACAAAATAACATCTATGTTTTCTTAATTCATCTGGTGTTAGAGGGCGTAAGATTCAGGGTGCTGAGTGAAGAGCCGGGAACTGCTCTCCACTTGCTGATGGAGGTGAGCCCATACGTTACTTTCAAAGAGCATTTTTTTTGTTTGTTACTATCCCAAATCGTATTCCATTGCGGTCCTCAGATAAACCCGTTGAAAAGTGGCGTGGTGATCAATACCTACCGCACGCCCACCTATAGCTGCTACCCCAAAGACTCATGGGGAGCCCTCATCAAGAAGCTCTTCGTCGGGGAGCTCATCTACCCGTGGACGCACAAGAGCGCCAAGGGCCACGCCGCCAAGGCCGACTGACGGAAGAATATGAAATGAATAAGTCATGAAATGGAAACAGATGGACACCGGCAAGACACAGGAAATGGAAAGCAAATGCGTCAAACGCTACTACATGCTGCACACTTCAGGAATTGGGGAGGGACCAATCATTTGACCAGCAACACCCTAACAAAGTATGGCACACTGACCTCCTAACAAGAAAATACTAACGCACTGACTGAAATTGATAGTGGTTTGATATAAAATGTGTTTTACATAGTATTACAACACATGCTGAATACTATACAGAGACCAGGGCTGGCCTTGAATGCGTTAAATGGATGTCTTAATGTCGTCAATCGCACTGAAAGGTTTACCATTCACTGCCAGCTCCTCCCAGTCCAAATGGATTGGACGTCTATTGCCTTCAAGGGCAACCAATGAGTTAAAAATGTATGCTGACATTTAAGGCCATCTGCCATTTCTTAAAGTCTTTTATAGTTTTATTTATTCACATTTTTTCATGTTGTAACCATTATGCAAGTAGTTTAATGTATTGAGCTTTAGAACAAATTCATTGCACTGACAAGTGACAAAAAATATGATATTCATATATAAAAATAGAAAGTGTACTTTTTAGTATATTCTGACTGTGCCAAAAGTGATTTTTAAACAATTGTGGTGAAAATGTGATGTTATTTATAATTCACTCTTAGGTTGAGATATTGTCTTGTTTGTGGTTAATTTGTACTAATTTCCTTCTTGTTGCTATTATTTTGAGCCTTTTGCTATTATACAGAGTTAATAAAAATGGGAATTTCTGATGCCAAACAATCAGTGCTTGTAGTCTATAGATAGGCATAACTGCCTAATGACAGAAATTCTTGCTTTGGATGAAAATCTTGTTTATTGAATAAAATTAATTTGCTATGAGGATTAAAATGTTATCACAATGACCTGGTGTCATTTTCCAATTGGTGTCACTCGTGAGTAATGCTTCTCCTGCCTTTGTTTAGTACCACAATTTGACCATTGTTGTTTCCCGCACCATCTGCGTGTTATTGAGTAGGAGGTTTGATTGACGACAAACCTCGACCAATGACATCCTTTTCTTCCGCGTTGCTGTGCCTATAGACCAATCATGCGAGTGATAAAAAATGGAGGGCGGGAATACAAAACAGGCGCTCAGTAGCGATCGAATTCAAGGAAAGAACAAAAGAAAAATTTACTCACTTTATAAGACATGTCATAAATATGAATTTTGTTATTATTCGGAGCATATGTTTGTTCATCTTTGCCATTTCCCACTCTATCTGCGTGTTGTTGACAAGAGTTTGGATTGACAGTTTTATCTGACTAATGGCGATAGCCTCCTACGCCTCCCTGAAACCAACAACCAATCACAGGCATGAAAAGGTGGGGCTAAAATCTGGAGAGAGTATCCCAGAAGCAATCTGTCAGACGGCCGCAGATGCTCACTGTTCTCGGCTCGAGTTTAAACATGGAGCGGAAGAATGGGGAAACATGGACGTCTCGGACTGACACGACGGAGGACTCAAGTAGATTCGGAGTGGGAGTATAAGCCCCCTTTTTGTAGACCCTGTACATAAAATCCCCTGGATGTGATTTTGGGGGACGTTCCAGTAATCTTCGTACCCGGACGAAAGGAAGAAAGGGGGGCCCTCAAATCACGCTTACATCGCTGTGAGTGGAGCTCGCCAGGTTAGCGCATGCTAACACCGGTCCGTGTGTTTATTTAAAACCGCTGACTCACCCGTGGAACTCGGCATGAGTGTGACATGGTGACGGTGTCTTGTTTACTCTTTAATTGATTTATTTTTGAAATTTTGTGGCGCCCACTCAATGACGTTAAGCAGTAACAATGTTAGCTTGTTAGCTTTGAGTTGCGAGGCAAGCTTCTTGTCCTCTTGTCAATAATGAGCAAATATATTTGTTTCTTCCCGATAAGAAGTTTATTTTTCTTTTTTGTTGTTGTACACGCCACCCAGCACACAGTACTGGAATGTCATTGTAAATACAGTCGAGATAAAACCTCTACATTAGATCTAATCTTTTATAAAGCACAAATTATAGTTTAAATTCACTTTTCATGACATCATGGACGATAACAATCCGTCCAATTTCACTTTTATTCCGATGTTAAAGATGCCAAAGAGTTTATTTTCAGTTTTAAAAGCACCAAAAGTCTACCTAGATTTAAAAAAAAATCCTAATTAAAAAATACTTTGAATTCGTCTAACCCACATCCCATTGGGCCATTGTTGTTGGTCCACTTTAGCATTTATTTGCAAATAACACATTGGTGTAAAGTCAGCACGGTGTGGCCACCATCAACATCTCGCTTATCTTTTGTTTGCTCATCAGGGCTGATGTGAGAGGCCATGGGCAGCCAGGGCAGCCCGGTGAAAAGCTACGACTACCTGCTCAAGTTCCTGCTGGTGGGCGACAGCGACGTGGGCAAGGGCGAGATCCTGGACAGTCTGCAAGACGGCTCAGCCGAGTCACCCTACGCGTACAGCAGCGGTGAGTCTCCCGTTATATTCCCCTTTTAAAAGTCAAAGAAGAAAAGTTGACAGTTGCTTGGCTTCCCGCTGGCTAAAAGCAACAAAAAAAAAAAAAAAAACAAGACCGTCGTACGGCCCAAAGTAAATATTTACACGGCAGAAAATCCGGACAGAAGAAGTGCATGATTTCATGAATATTTACATATCTAAATAAATAAAAAAAATACTAACATTTCATCACTTAAGGGTGTTGATTATTGATTTTATTGTATCACTCGTGGTCCTTTTTGTTTTTTTTCTAGTAACATTTTTACTACTAACAAAATGTCAACATCTCCATTTTTTAGTCAAAAGAGCAAGAAAACGTTCTATTTGTCCGAGTTCCGTTCTACCAAAATAGAAGCATCGAGCGTAGAGATCAGAAGAGAAATCGATCATATCAGGAAGCACTCGCTCCAATGGCACTATAGAATTAGCGCAGCACTTTAGCTTCCAAGGTTTCAGGATGTTGTTGATGATGATGGTGATGATGATGATGATGCTTTTCTGTGTTCTTAAGCAACTGCTCACTCTCGCTACTCTCCCATTATGTGGAATTGGACTAGCAATTTTTTCCTGAATAATCATATTTAGAGATATCCCTTGCTTTTCAGAAAATTGGAATCATAAAAAATGAAGATCATCTTTTTAAAATGTATTTATTTTTTCCTATTTTTTTATTGGCTAGCATTGACTGGAATGGACGTCCTCATCATGGAGCAAAAAAAAAAAAAATAGAAGAAATGCGCCTTCAGGCACATATAAGGCAACCTAATTTTTGGGGGAAATGAGGCCATAACCGACATTTTGTCAGCGTCGTGGGTGGCTTTTACTCTCGCTTGCGGAAAACTCAATGAGTGCCCGTAGTAAAAAAAAAGTCATCCATTCAACCTGCCATTCAGGTGTTTGGCCTCAGGTCTTTTCCGGCTGGAAAACCGCAGCAACCGGTTGAGAAGATCTCGCGGGGTAACATGTCCAAACACGTTGCATCAGGTGTTCGTGAGACTGGCTTTTGCATTTTGCCGTTCAACTGACAAATCAGAGAAATGTAAAATCAATGTTGCTAACAATCACCATTATTTTCTTCTTCTTTTTTTAAACCAGGCATTGACTATAAGACCACCACCATTCTTCTGGATGGCAGGAGAGTGAAGCTAGAGCTTTGGTAAGTGTTTCGACTACTTTCAAAAGTTCCAAAGACGTGACATTTTTCCACTTTTCTTTTAGGGACACGTCAGGACAGGGGCGCTTCTGCACTATTTTCCGCTCGTATTCCCGTGGCGCTCAGGTAAGAAAACGAGACTCGCAAGAACGAGCGAGTTCAAGACACACGCTTGATGTTCCTCTATTTTACGCATAGGGTATCCTGCTCGTGTATGACATCACCAATCGTTGGTCCTTCGACGGCATCGACCGGTGGATCCGAGAGATCGACGAGGTGAGATCTGTTTACTTTTAATATATGTCACAAACATACAAAGGCAAGAAAATGTGTTGCCGTCGTGACTTTGTTAGGGGGGGCCAGATCCGGTCTGCCGCATTACTTTGTGCGGCCCCTTTAAATTATGTACATGGAGTTGGTGTGATGCTAAAATAAACATGAAAATGATAGGCCGGGGGACTAGAGGAATCTCAGAATAGTTTCTGTTTTATATCTGGTTTTTAAATGTAAAAATGCACCAACATTTTTAGACCTTTCAAGATTAAAAACATTTACTTTCTAATAATCCTTCAAAAATTAAATGTTTTTTTTATTTTACACAGGAGAATATTCACAGCTTTCCCCCTTGTTTAATTATTTGGTAGTGAATGAAAGACTATCCTTACTCTTTTTTTAGCTTAAAAAATGCATTTTGAAGAGTCTTAGAAAACAACATTTTCCCAATTATTAGCTCAACAATATTCAACATCAAAAGCCTGACAGCCCCTGGTTTTCTTTTTGATGGCAGCACGCACCCGGCGTTCCCCGCATCCTGGTGGGCAACCGCCTTCACCTGGCCTTCAAGCGGCAGGTGCCCACAGAGCAGGCGCGGGCCTACGCCGAGAAAAACGGCATGACCTTCTTCGAGGTGAGCCCGCTGTGCAACTTCAACGTCATCGAGTCCTTCACGGAGCTTTCGCGCATCGTGCTGATGCGGCACGGCATGGAGAAATTCTGGAAGCCCAACCGAGGTGAGTCCCTTTTGGGAGCTGGGGGTCGGGAACCTGACCAGACCTGACCATCATGCCCCCTCCCCCCCTCTAGTCTTCAGCCTGCAGGACCTATGCTGCCGGGCCATCGTGTCGTGCACGCCGGTCCACCTGATCGACAAACTGCCGCTTCCCGTGGCCATCAAGTCTCACCTCAAATCTTTCTCCATGGCAAACGGCATGAACGCCGTCATGATGCACGGACGCTCGTATTCGCTGGCCAACCCGGTGGGCGGCTCCAAGGGCAACAGCCTCAAGCGCTCCAAGTCCATCCGGCCGCCGCAAAGCCCCCCGCAGAACTGCACGCGCAGCAACTGCAAGATCTCCTAACTTTTCTGGGCCGGCGATGTCGTTTCTCAGCGTCCTGCCGCCGCCGCCGCTGCTGCTACAAAACTTCACGTGAGACACAAACGAGGAATTTTCTCCACCTTTATACACAGTCTTTTGGCAACGTGAATCTGAAAACGGCCTAACACACTCACAAACACAAGCACATTGGCTGGAGATGATTTGAACTGCAGGCTTCCACTCGTCACATAAAAGCACTTTGCACTCGGATACAGTCTTTACACCCTCATACACACACACACAGGCTCTTCTTACACACACTTTGTGCACTTCTCACATGCTTGTGGACTCACTTTTTTTACTCGTTTGTTCACTCCAAACACGCGGTTATTCTATTGCTTATTAATCAAGACTTTTCTAATTGGCACAATTTAGGGATGGGAGAGTTTTTCCATAGATTTCCAAGTAAACACTTTTTTCTTTTTTTTTTAAAAACTGGGTTTTGTCTGTTTGAGTGACTTTAAAGACTCTTTTTACATTGACCACGCAGTAATTATGGCACATTAACACTTGAAATATTCATACTGAGGAAAGAGATCAGTAATCTTTCTGCTATTCTTTTGGCTTTAAATTCATTGAAAGAATTAACTTATCGGCTGCCATTGACAGCAATAGGCGTCGAATACATTTGGACTTTGAAGGGCTGTACTCAAACACCATTCAATGGCAGCCACAAAGTTAACAAGTCAAAAATGATTCCAAAGACAGCACAAATCTTGTCATGTCAGTCTCCTCCGTGTACCATCCCATGATTCATTGCTTGCTGAATAATAGATGCTCCTCGCTTGGATCTCAGGAGGATTTCTCCTCTTTTTTTAAAAATTTTAATAGTCATTAAATCCATGTAATTTTTAGTTTGGTGGTTAAATAGTGAGTAAAGAAAGAAATGTACATCTTTAAACCACCTTTTTCTCCAAACAAACATCTTGTTTTGAGGAGTGTAAAGTTCATAATGAAACATATCTGGCAAAAAACTTTTTTTCTTTTCTTTTTGGTCTCCGGCCGCTCTGTTTTGGTAGAGCTGGCTCGGTCTGTAATCCCGCACTGAGAATGTTCCTGGCACAAATGTCGGGCTCGTGGCGGATTTTGGTGTTTGGAACGACACTCCTGTTGTTGGGAATGCGTTTCCTTCCTTCCTGCCAGCTCCCGCTGCTGCTTTTTCACTCCCTTCTAAAAAAAAGGGGACACGCACAAAATGAAAGAAAACACATATCTTCACACGCTGGCTTCACTCTTGGTGGTGAGAAATGAATGACATTTTTATTCACCGCACAGGCATATTACACAATTATATTACCTTACAAGGAAACGACCTTCAAACTGTTGGAACTGCTCTAATAATATTTCCTCAATTAACTCATCACATGCCAGCCATCCCAGTTCAAATGGATTTGACATCTATCACTTTCTATGGGAGTCAATAATTTATGTCATTTTATGATGTTTTTTCCGTTCCTGTGACATGAAACAACCACTTTTCCCCCCCCTTTTTTGTTGCTATATAACTCCGGGAATCTATTTCCTCATTTTGGATGAATTGTATGATAAATTAGAGCAGAAAATGGAACAAATGTTTATGTGCCACTTGAGTTTTTCAAAATGGGGATTGTGCGTCATTTGCCACAAATTCCAGAAGAAGTTTTTATCTCTGGTGCAGGAAAACAAAGGCGTGGATGGTTGGTCGTTGCTGACGAAAGTACTAAAGACATGTTTTTTTTTTGTTCTTTTATGTTTTTTAAAAGATATCTTTTTGTGTATGACCTTCTTGAGTTGTCCTAAATTAATTGAGAATTATATACAGGTCCCCTTTGGGGATGCCCACCGAGTGCCCGTTTGGCTTTATATAAGGAAGCATTGTTTAAAAAACAAAACAAAAACAAACAAAAAAATTCAAACACTATTTTTGGGGCTGCTGAATCTAAAGTGTGAATGGGTTTGTGTGTATCTGAGAAATAAGATGAAACTTTTTTTTTCTTCATTTTTTTTAAATTATTGATTGTACAGTTTCGATGCCATAAGGGTTTGAGGACATACTTTTTCACAAATAAACGATTGAATGTTCAAGTTTATATGTGGACTTGTTGTTTCTTGTGTGATAGAAATTTAGTTATACTAGTAGTATTCTGAAGTTGTTGATTTTCTATGTACTATAACATTAAATGTATTCACTGTCCTCTTGTGGTCAAAGTGCTGAACTGCATGTGGAATTGATAACTGTTCCAAAAGGGGGTTTCTTGTTCCCATTACTTATGTTTTATTTTACAGCCGTCTTAAATAATGAAATTCAAACAATAAAGTTTAATAGCTAACATTTATGTACTTGTCAAATTCGTAGGAAACCATTTGGACAGCGATATTTGTCACCCAGCTTCAGAAAAATAATCTGACAAGGCATTTGGTGCATATTTAAAAAATGTAATTCCTTAAGAAAATGAAATACTAGCAGCCGGAAAGAGTTAAAAACAATCTCATTGTTTACAATGGCGTTCGCAATGGCGTTGCTTTTACGACACTTTACGACACGACCTGCAATCGACTTTACGACAGTAAGTCACTTCCTTTCACGCGGGCGCCCTATCGGGGTACTTTTCTCCGAAGAATACTGGTCCCTTCTTAAACCCTTTTATTGTATCGCCTAGGCCACGGTAAGAACGCAACGATGCGCGAGAAGGCGAGTGAAAATGACTTGCTTGCATGTGTCTAATTTATGAAACCTAAGCAGAAGTTATAAGTGTGCAACTCGTCTTTCAGCCGGTTAGCTTAGCGCGGCTACCTGGCGTGATGACTGGCCTTATAGCTGTTAGCATGTTAGGAACATGAGCACACTCATTGACGCCCTCAGTCAACCTAATCTGTCACATAATATAACCTTTAATCCAAGCTGTTGGTCTAAATACTTTCTTCTGATAAATTATACACGAGTACGACTGATGTCCAAATGTTTCTAACTGGACGTTAATGGCAGCCAATGAACTAAATCGTAGTAATTTTTCCTAATTATTCAAATTGGGTGCTTTCTTGTTTTTAGCTCGGAAAATCCTATTCGGTTTTTAACTTGCGTGTAATTATATTTCTCATTTTATTGCGGTGTAACTACGTTTGAAGTAAATCCAAATCATTTGAAAGTTGGCAATTGTATTGAAATGATGTTCCGGGGTCTGTGATGACTAGCCCACTGCGCAAACTGAGCAGTGCCTCTTTGTGAGAGTGCCCTGCTGGAGACAAAAGTGCTGATAAATGCCTGAGACCCTCGGATGTATAAAGCAGGTCTTTGCAACACAAATTACTTGTTGCCATTTAACCTATCGCAATTTGGGCCGCAGTTCATCATGGCCAAGTTCCACGCGCCCGTGATCCAGGACAACCCGTCGGGATGGGGTCCCTGCGCCGTGCCGGATAAATTCAAGGACATGCCATACCAACCCTTCAGTAAAGGAGACCGCCTGGGAAAGGTATTTTATAGTCGTGCCTCAATATCGCTCTCTCTTGTTTCCAGTTTTTTTTTTCAACGTATTTTTTTTTCCCCGTTCTGTGGTTGCCAGGTCGCCGACTGGACCGGGGCTACTTACCAAGACAAAAGATACACCAGTGAGTGCCTCAAAATGGTCTTTTTACAACATGTAGTGTAGTTCCCTGACATGGCACTCTGTTGGCAGACAAGTACTCCTCTCAGTTCGGAGGTGGCAGTCAGTATGCTTACTTCCACGAGGAGGACGAGTCTAGCTTCCAGCTGGTGGACACGGCCAAAATGCAGAAGACGGCCTACCAGAGGAACCGCATGCGCTTTGCTCAGGTAAGGACCCCGTTTCCAGAACCCGTCCCACACGCAAACTTTGTGTTTTGATCCTACAGAGGAATCTGCGGCGGGACAAGGACCGCCGCAACCTGACGCAGTTCAACATGCAGACGCTGCCAAAGGGCGCCAAGCAAAAGGAGAGGTTAGTCCATGAGTAGATGATTTAAAAAAAAAAAATGGAATCAGTCAGTCTTGCCACCCTGTGATGAGTCGGATTTGTATTGTTGCAGGGATCGAATGCGCATGCAGAAGAAGTTCCAGAAGCAGTTTGGAGTCCGGCAGAAATGGGACCAGAAGTCTCAGGTACTGTTACACCTTTCTATTCCACTCATAAAATTGGTTAAATCTATTGGATTAAAAAAAAAATCGTTGGTTCCATGATTGAGGATGAGATCAGTGCCACTGGTAGAGGACAGTGTTTTTGATCTGAATGTGTTTCCTAAGGCTCAGCTGAAGCCTCGGGATTCTTCAGTAGAGGTCCGAAGCGATTGGGAGGTCAAGGAAGAGATGGACTTCCCGCGCCTCATGAAGATGCGTTACATGGAAGTGGCCGACCCCGTGGACATGTAAGACCCCTCTACCCCGATCCCATGGTCTCTGAGCCACCTTTCACAGTTTTTTGTTTTTCCTCTAGCGAGTGCTGCGGCGCTTTGGAGTACTACGACAAAGCCTTCGATCGCGTGACGACTCGCAACGAGAAGTCGCTGAAGAGCATCAAGAGGATCTTCCACACCGTCACCACCACCGACGACCCCGTCATCCGCAAGGTGCGTTTCGGCCTATGTTTTTGCTCAAATCCATAACTCGCCCACAAAAAAAATCTCCAAATGGAAAATGATGTCACAACCAGAATGAGCTAAAGATAATTTGCATAATTGGATGGCGTATTAATGAAATGATCGTAAGTGAATGGTATGGGTACACGCAGCTGGCCAAGACCCAAGGCAACGTCTTTGCCACGGACGCCATCCTGGCCACGCTGATGTGCTGCACCCGCTCCGTCAACTCGTGGGACATCATCGTGCAGCGCGTCGGCAACAAGCTCTTCTTCGACAAGCGCGACAACTCTGATTTCGGTGAGAGCGCCGCCACGCACGCCGAGGTCGTCTATCGTCGTCCGCCGTTTCTCAATGCGTCGCCCCGTCCTCAGATCTACTGACCGTCAGCGAGACAGCCAACGAGCCGCCGCAGGACGAGGGCAACTCCTTCAACTCGCCGCGGAACCTGGCCATGGAAGCCACCTACATCAACCATAACTTCAGCCAGCAGTGCTTGCGTATGGTAAGATGGGGGCGTGGCGACTTGGCGTGGGCGAATCATTTCGTCAGTTGTGTGAAGGACTCTTTTGCTTTGGCGCTAGGGTGGAGATCGTTACAAGTTCCCTGCCAGCAACCCCTTTGTGGAGGAGGACATGGACAAGAGCGAGGTGGCGTCCGTCGCCTACAGGTCGGCATCAAATACATTTCATAAACAATTTGTCTTTGATAGGTAATTGGCCTTTAAGAAAAAGTAATAGTAACAATACGTATCAAACAATCATCCGCTGGCAGGTACCGTCACTGGAAGCTGGGCGAAGACATCGACCTCATCGTCCGCTGCGAGCACGACGGCGTGATGACGGGTGCCAACGGGGAAGTGTCTTTTATTAACATCAAGACCCTCAACGAGTGGGATTCCAGGGTAAGAGCGACATGATGACATTCGGGGCTTGGTCACGGACTCAATTTTTTTTTCTTTCCCGGCAGCATTGCAACGGCGTCGACTGGCGCCAGAAGCTGGACTCTCAGCGCGGTGCCGTCCTGGCCACCGAGCTGAAGAACAACAGCTACAAATTGGCCCGCTGGACCTGCTGCGCCATGCTGGCTGGTTCCGAGTACCTCAAGTTGGGGTGAGTTCTTAGCCTGACAATTTTATCCATTTATTACCCTCAATTCTGCACTAGAAAATTAGCTAACTATTAGCTGCAACGCACATTAAAAAAAGTATTGTCTACTCTTTCTCCTCGCAGCTACGTGTCCCGCTACCATGTGAAGGACTCGGCCCGCCACGTGGTTCTAGGCACCCAGCAGTTCAAGCCCAATGAGTTTGCCAGCCAGATCAACCTGAGCATGGAGAACGCTTGGGGCATCCTGCGCTGCGTTATCGACATTTGCCGCAAGCTGGAAGAGGGCAAGTACCTCATCCTCAAGGATCCCAACAAGGTAAGCCGACCGGATACGCGGTCCCTCAACCCCAGCGGCCCTCTGACGGCCTCTTCTCCCCTCGCAGCAAGTCATCCGCGTCTACAGCCTGCCCGACGGAACCTTCAGCTCCGATGAAGAGGAGGAGGAAGAGGATGAAGAGGAGGACGAGGAGGAAGAAGGTGAGACGCCAAAGACGGGCCCAATGTCATCGGTGAAGGAGACTAAACTGAGAAATGCTTTGTTTCTGATTCCAGATGAAGAAAACTAAAACGGGACATCCGGTGACCAAAACAAGCCAACAAACACACACAAATTCAAATTCATTATCAATTAAAAAAATCCAATTGGCCCTACCTAGCTGTTTTTGTTTTCATTTTCCACCGAGGACTACAAAAATATACTTTAGTGTCCTACCCCCACTGTAAATAACTTAAGCTTAATGACGGTAATAGACATCCAATCCTCGTCTTTCACAGGCAATAGCAGTAAAACTTGATCTTGACTTGTGGGGTTGCTTTAAAGGTATAAGTTCCATTTTTTTAGGCAAGATCTAGGAACATGTACTGTGCTCCATGGCCTGGCCTGACCAGTTTTTGAGTGCAAGCACTTTTTCCACAATGGAAGCACTTTTCCACGCTCGGCAGCAAAAACACGAGCGTCGAAGCACGTTTGGAAAGCGTTGGCGCTGGTTTGACTGCAAGCTGCTGCTGAACAAACAAACAGTCAGTCAGTCAGCACAGAGGTGGCCCTGAGGCCCGGCCACAACGCGACGATCACTTTTCACCTTGGTCATCATCAGCGATTCAACAAACAAACAAATCCCCGCTGACGCCGACACAAACGTCGCAAAGTGACGTTTTGGTGTCACATGAAGGGAAAGGTCAGCAAACGTGGAGGGAAAGAAAGGCTCATTAGGACATGAAATTCAAGGTACAATTTCAACCTCTCAGGAAGAATCCAATAGTGTTGATTTTTAACGCCCTTCTAGTTCAATGCTTATGCATTAAAATATGCTACTGTATTTCCGTTAAGGCCTATGAATACACTATAAAGCCAATTTGAACAATCTATACTTCCCATCGTTCATTGACCTTTGACATTTGCTGTAATGAACATACTTGTCCACGGTGTGGCAGTAAAACTCAGTTAACTAAATTGCTTTCCCTTAAACACTTCAAAACCTTTAATTTTCTCGCATGCCAATTAACACTTTAATAAAACCATCAAAAACGAATACATGTATTTTTCAATTTTGGATAGCAAACCACAACGTACTCGAACCGGCAAGTAAAACGCCAGGGGAAAGGAGAGAGAGCAAAACGCACGCACACACAAGTACACACACACTCCACTCGCTCGGAGCCAATTAAAAATGTTGGCGTAACATCTGAGCGAAGCCACCATTGCTGCTGCACTGCGCATGCACGCACACGACTACCGCGTGCGGCGGAGCTCGGGCTGCATACCGACCGGCCGAGGAGCGTCCATGTGTTTGCCATCGTGACATCTCCTCAGCGAGAAAACCACGACAACGACGCCGCCGTCTACAAAGAGGAGGAGGAAGAAGAGGCACCCATGCGCCCAGCCGGTACGCAGCAGGCGACTTGGGCTCGCCTTCGGGCTCATCCGGCCGGAGCAGAGTCGTGGAGAGGCGGCGTTCCCCCCAAGCCTCTCGCCGTATGTGCTGGACTGACGATCGGACGCTCAGCTGTCCGGACGCCCCCCGCCTGGTGAGCCCATCCCGACCCCGAAGGAAAGAAGCCTCGGTCCGGCTCTCGGAGAGCTCCCTATGGAAACGGAAGACCAGAATTTCCGGAAAAAGGCCAATCGTTTGACGGAGATGATGATGATGATGATGATGATCTCGATTCTTTCCCTCTGGGCGATGAATGCCTTTTGACTTTGAGTGGGCTGCTTTTTTCTTCTTCTTCTCCGTTTTTTTTGTTGGTCCTTGGAGCGTTAAATCCCAAATTCCAGGACGCAAATCCCATGTTTTGCTCCCATGTACAGCGTTCGTCTGATGATTTATGGACGTGCGTAGGAACAGGTTGATCCCACAAAGTGCTGCCTCCTTTTTTTCAAAGACCAGAGCGAGGTTTGAGGATTTAGCATCTTTCATTTTTAATTTTTGAAATTGATTAGTTTTTTTTTCTGTTGACCAGTCTTCATCCCAACGCAACCATAAGGCTCCTGGCTCCTCCACGTCACCCTCCTCCTCCTCTTCCTCCTTGTCGCCCCTCATCCTCATCCCCGTCCTCCTCCTTTTCCGCCTGGCTGAGGTCCCACGCTCCGTCAAATATTTACTTCCTGTACATCAAGCGGAAAGGGGGTTCCCCTTTCGTGGAATGCGGAAACATGGGCCTGTTCGAGCGCGGAGTGCAGATGCTGCTGACCACGGTGGGCGCCTTCGCCGCCTTCAGCCTGATGACCATCGCGGTGGGCACCGACTACTGGCTCTACTCGCGAGGGGTCTGCAGGAGCAAAAGCGCCAACGACAACGAGACCAGCAAGAAGAACGAGGAGGTCATGACGCACTCGGGACTCTGGAGGACCTGTTGTCTGGAAGGTAGGAACCTGCAAACTCGGTATAACTTTTATAGTCTGGTCCAAAAAAAAGGCCAAAGGTCAACGTTGACCACAGTGGGCCGCCAATGCCATCCTTTGCCATTGATGAGATTGTTTGGACGATAGCAGTTCCTGGTGCTAATGTGCTAAAGTAGATAATTACATAAGACGTAATGTAGTACAAGGGTTCAGATGTAGTTTTTTACCCTTCAGGGTCATTTTTGTTCAAATGAAAAGTATTGTCTTTTTTAATATCAGTTGGCTAAAAGATTTACGTTGTATTAAAAGGGGAAGATGATTTTGGAGTTGAACTTTTAGGGTGCTACTGAAGCTTTATTTGCTAGGTTACATAAGCTTCAATACTATCTACACTGCTTGAACATAATGAAGTGGAATAGTACCATAGTGATATAACTCCCAATATCTATTTTTGCTAATATTTTCTTCCATAGAGGCCCAACATGATGCTAGAGTGCTCCCAAAAAATTAGAACCAAGGAAATATTTTAGTGCAATACTGGTCTAACTGAGCATGTATCAGTAATAATCTCAAAGTTCTACACAATAGTGGTCCAAGTCCCCCAAATTCTCAGGTGTATTCCCATTTAATGTAAAGATGGATCCTGGTATGCAAATCCAAGTGCGGTAGTGATCCAAGTGAGGATTGGCTTTCAGATTTGACGTCTATTGCTGTATTTGGCAGCTCGTGGTGACTTGGTCTGTTTCCACATTGTCCAAAATAGCTTTTGGGGGGCAAAATGATGGTAGTCTCGCATTGGCCCAGAGTCCCAATCAATAAATGGGCTTCTTGGCGGCCTTTTTGTGCCAGCGTTGCGCCAGCGTTTTGACCCCAGGCCGTGTGTTTGATTCCCACCAGTTGCGTCGTTGTTTGCACAGAACAAATCGATAGGAACACAACGCCGCCGTGTCAGCGCGCCGGCAAAACGCCCGCGGCCTCGTAACGACACCCCGGCCGGCGTCCGGCGACCGCTCGTCGGCGTCGTGACCGGCGTAGTACGGCTAGAATGGGCGTGGCTCTATCTTGCCACTGCTTTTTATGAAGTTTAATGTGCTTCCTTCCTGGCTAATGTTGTGTTGTTTTGAGCGATTGGCTAATTAGGAGAATGGATTTTGGGATGCTATCCTTTTTCTCTACCACGTGGAAAGTCGAGAAAGCTTCCGAGGCATCTGATCTGCAGCACATCGCCTTCATCCCAAGAGTTAGTGAATGAGTACTCCTTGCTGTCACCTCCATCTGTCACTCCCCCCACCCTCGATAACCCCCCCATTTTGGCCCAGAGCCGCCCTCCGGTCCGCTTTGGGGTCGGTGCCAGAGCCGGGCGCTCCCTCTCCTGCGGGTAGCGCCACGTAAACAAGTGTGAACATTTGAAAAGAGACTTATCTTCTATTCTTATGGGAGCTTTCCATGCAATTCCTGAGGCGGATTTTTGTTGTGAAATGGACATTTTTTAGGGTATTTTTTTAATGCCAGTTCATGAAATTTCATGAATAGACCCACAAAAAGGCTTTTATTTGGATGTCTCAATTATGAGAAAACTCCATATAAAAGGAATCATACCTGAGAGGTAGACATTTTGTCTGAAATGGCCATTTTTGGATATGCTAGAGCGCTTTTGACAATTTGGTGCTTTTCTTTCTTAATGCCAGTTCATGTTAGGGATTGGTTTGCTATTTCCAACCCCCCCACCGCAGAAGCGGAATGCCGGCGAGTCGGCAGCCGAGACGAGCTGCCCGCTAATCGCGCATCCGTCGCGTCGCGTGTCATGCTAAAGCGCCGTCGAGTCCCTTTTGGGACGCTTGAACTCGCTCGTCGCCGCTTCTCGGCACGCCAGCGTCCAGGAGACGATAAACGTGGCGAGAACCCGCACGGAATCCCGTTTGGAAATTCCACCGACGGCATTTTTTTGCCCCTTACGTCATCTGTGGCATCACCGGGGTGGTGGCATGGAAAACACGTACGCCCACTCACGTCGTGGCGATTGGCGTTTGATCCGTTTGGACTGGGAGGGACGGCATCAATTGTAAAATTTGGATTTGGGGAGAAATTTTTGACATGCTCGGTGAGCTCTGAGAAAATCTTAATACTCTTAGTCTTCATTTTTTGGTACAAAAAGCACGTATTGTTGACTTTTAGCTTGCTGGATGTCTCACTGACGCTAAATGAGTGACTATCACATATTTTTGCTTGTGACTGAGATTTAGCTGTTTGGAAACGTAAGAAAAGTTGAATGGTGTCTATGCCGCAAATATGGAAATATGACAAAAGACGCTGGTTGTATTTGGCGAAATGTTTTCCGGAAGTAAGTAGCAACACGCGTCCAGTGCCGCAAGGTCACATCCATATAGACGGACGGACGGACGAATGGACGCACACAGAGTGCGGGCGGATACACGCCAGCACTCTGTTCATTAACTTTATGGACTTGCTGTTTGACTGCAAGAATCTAAGCGATTGTAGACAATGTAGCTTAGCATGCTTAGTAAAATGGCATTGTAATGCAAAGACTGCTTTTACTGCACTATAGAATCTTTTTGTGATAGAAAAAAACGAACTTTTTGATATTGTGATAATAGGGAATGTTATGTTTTTTTTCCCCCAAATTTTAGAAAATAATTTTGAGAATATTTTGGTTTCATCCCACATCCCAAATGCTCTAAATTGCCCTAGTATTAGGTAAAGTTGTGAGTGTCTCCTGTTGCCTGTAGTTAGCTGGGATAGGCTCCAGCACCCCCGCGACCCTGGTGATAAAGAAAATGAATGACTTGCAAAGTGCTCCAATCTAAGCACAATATCTCCCTAGCTTTTGTTCTCGCAACATTTACCGCCGCTGCTGTTTGGCCCTGCAGTGGAAGATGACATGCGGACACTCACGGAATTGACAATGGGCCCAGCGGGAAGGGGGCGAGGTAGAGGTGGGGGGGCATTAGAAGATGGTGGTGGTGGCAAGGTATGTGTGTGTGTGTGTGTGTGTGTGGGGGGGGGGGGTGTCTTTGACGCAGCCACACTGCAACCATCGGCGTTTTCTTTCCCTAAAGATTAGCAAGGGGAAGAAGGAAAAAAAACCCGCAGCGAAGCGCCACGCTGAATACTGGATGTGTCCCCCGATTTCCCCCCCCCCGTCCCCCCCCCAACACACCCACGCAGCATTTTGACCCGTGCTCACCCACCCTCCACCCCACCCCACCCCACCTCGCCTACCGCCATTGTAGCGCAGATCGATAATCACAAATGAGTTCTTCCTGGGATGGATGAAGAGCTTGTAGAAACTTGTTGTGCCCCTTTTTGGGGGGGCTTTGAAAAATGGACTGGCGTTTAGCCTACAGCAAGCTAGCTTGAGCTAAAGGTTGATTTTCACTCAGCTTGAATAGCTCAAATAGTCGGTGTTATAATCATATGATCCAATATTCATAATTGTAGAAATGAATTGAACTAAAAAATAATAACTAGTGTGAATTGATATTTGTATTAATATCTTAGTATCATATTGCTAATATTTTTTTTTTAATTGCTATTTTTTTTAATCAATATTAGTCAATTGGCCTATATAGGGGTTAAAGGTCAAAACAACACACATTTGTAACTCATTAAAATTCAATGTTCATTAGAGCCTTTCTAAAAATTAAATAGCATAACAGCAGAAGTATGTTTTGTTGCTTTATTGATATGAAAATAAAATGAATAACATTTTCAAAGTTCATTAAAAAAACATATCTATATATTTATATTCCATAGTTTCCTGACTCATTGGCTGCCATTGACAATGGCAGCTGTATAGTTCATTTAAACTGGGTGAACTGGGATGCTAACGTTTGAGTGCTATTTACGAGGCTAGGTGCAGTCTAGGTGGTTGTCAATTAGTTCTTTGAGGGTTTTTTGGGGGTCTTAATTGGCCGGACGCAGTGTTTGTCATTTAAGAGTGTGAAAAGAAGTCTGGTGGTCAGCGCGGCGTAATCCGCAGGCGCCGCTTTTTCGCGCCGCCGTCTTTTGGCTGCAGTTTTTTCGCAGCTCAGCGAAGGTGCCGTAATTGGCAAAGATGGTAGAAGGTGACTTTGACGGCTTATCTGCGCCTTTTTAAAATGGCCAACCAAAAAAAAAAAAAAGGAAAAAGGCCAGATACCCTCTGAGCGAGTCCGCAAAGTCGCTCGGCGGAACACGTAGCGCTCCTTCATTGGGCGGCGGCCAACGGGCGGGAAAGCGTCACCAACGGCCGGGCGTCTTGTCTTTGGGCGCCCCCGACTTTATCTGGCTGGAAGGAAGAGCTTATCGCTTGCGCTGAGCTCGCCACTTTTTAGGAAATGGCTGGCGCCAGAAATCTTTTCCAACTTGACTTTGGCCAGATAAGCAAAAAATAGAGAGAAAAAAAAATAGGAAAGTCATCCAATCAATCATTTTAAATTCCAAAATATATTTAAAAGTTCAAATAAGCACTATTCAATAAATCCTTAGCCGTCATTTCACTAAAAAAAGTGGTTGAAACAAACAAGGATTTTTAAGAAATCATGCTTTAAATGTTTCAAGAAAATGAACCAAAAATAGGACATCTTTTATTAGCCTGCTGGCATAGATTTATACACCAAGATTGTTTAAATTTTTGGTTGCGTCCCGCTACTTTTCCCCGTTTAGCTTTTGCGGCTCGCTAACAGCAAGACGAGTTGACGAGGGGTCGTCGGTCGCCAGTCGCCGCCTCGTGGGGACGTTTATTCAGATGAATGTGATGATTAGCAAAATGAATAGTGTGTGATTATGAAGATAAATGGGACCATTAGAGAGAGAGAGAGCTTCCTTGTGCAGGACAAATCGAAGAAAAAGCAGTCTTTTAGGGTAGAAAAATGGCCTTACTATACATCCTCTCTGTTTTTTTGCTTTAGTATACATTGTGGCCTTTTTTTAACCAAAAACCTTACTATACATAGTCTTTTATTATAATTAAATAAAACCTTTATTATACATGGTCTGTTTTGACAAAAAACTAGCTATACATTTGCATTTTTAACAAATAAGCTTTACTATACATAGTCTTTTTTAGCAAAACAATAAAACTTATCATACATGGTCTTATTTTAAAGCCTTAGTATACATTTTTGACCAAAAAAAGTATTTTTTTAAAACGCCTTACTATACATGGTCTGTATTTTTTAGCATTTAGTATTTAGTATCAATTTTTTTTAAAGGCTTACATTGTCATTTTTTTTACTTCAAGCATTAGTATACATTGTCATTTTTAAACGAATATAGGCCTTACTGTATATGGTCTTTTTACATGAAAATTAGCCTTATAAATACATGGTTATTTTTGTTTTGAATGGAACATAGCCTTAGTGTACATGGTCTTTTTTTTCGTAGTACCTACTTTGTGTGCGGGTATCCTACTTTGTGTGTGTGTGTTGTCACACCCCTGGGTGCAGATGCGCCATATGATCTCCACCTCCTCACTGTAACCACGGCAACCCAAGCCACGTCCACATGGCAACAGCTGCCGTAGGCACCGACATTGTGGGTTTGGGGAGGGGGGTCGCGGTACCCTCGGCCGCTGACGCATCCGCCGTCCGCTCGGAAAGTTTGCGAAAATTCCGCCCACCGCCGCTCGCAAAGTGAAGAGGCCCTCCATGTCTTCCTCTGCTCCCTCCCACTAAACTGACCCCCCCCCCCCCCCCCCCCCCCACATCACCTTTCCCATCGTACATCCGTTGGTGTCTCATCAAGCTTTTGTTTGATGACAGCGGCAGGCTGCGTGGGCCGGCCGGCGCCACCCGGATGTCTCCGGAAGTCTACGTTTCTCTGCTTTTTTACTTTCAATGTAGTACTTTGTTGGTATGGCATTTCCATGACCTTTGGCCTTTCTAGCCCCAATACTTTTCAGTTTGTCTTCTGGGTGTTGTCCCAATACTTTTGTCAACTTGGTACGTATGTGTGAGTGTATGTGTGCCGCTGGTGTTTTATGGCCGCAAGGACTAGAGTGGACGTGGGGGTCACGGGGTCAGCGTGAGGTTCATTGCGTTGGCACTGCAGTAAAGAAGGAGGGGCTAATTTTTCTAACCTTTTACACTGTAAAAAGTCTTTGCCATAACGTCTGTAGTTTCCCGTAAAAATGTCTAAGATATATCTTCAGTATGATATAAATGGTTAGTATGAGACGTTAGGTTTTATATCCAATATTCTTTCTTTCTTAGAAATGTTGTTGTATTTATTGTTGGTCCAAAATATTTTTTATGAAGTGTTTATGCATGACTTGATGTGATTTTGTTGGCTTGAAAGCTGCAGGCAGGCAGGCCTTATCTTGCTCTTTTTATTCTATTTTTTTGAAGCACTCAGCGTTTTAGCTTTTAGTGTGAACGGGACACTTTAGCGGCATCCCGCTCGGTTCCCGTGTTGAAGTCTCTCGATGGCATCGTTTGGTTTCTTACTACAAATAACAAAAATGAACTGGAGTAATTGTGGTTTTGACTTGCGTATGTCAAAATAAGAAAAAGTGGACTCATTTGTTCCTTTATCATAATACAACTTTTAAAGCAAGGGTGTCCAAACTTTTTATTGACACATAAGAACATAAAAACAAGAATAGAAAAAATAGAAGCCATGCAAAAAATGATTTGAAGAAAAAACCAATCAGAAAGTGCATTATTTGTTGTTGTTGTTGGTGTTGTTGTTGTTGTTGTTGTTGTTGACGTCTTTTTGTTTTCTTTTGCTTGACAGGAAACTTCAAGGGCATGTGCAAACAGATCGACCACTTCCCCGAGGAGACGGATTACCAAGCCGACCCTTCCGAGTACTTCTTGCGTGAGTACACACCCGCACAATGGTGGGAACCTACAAAACAATCCTCTCCATTGGTTATCCATTTTTAAAAACCCTTACTATACTAAGTCATTTTTAATGAAAAATGTCTTACTATACTATGTCGTTTTTTAAAGAAAAAAATCCTTACTATACTATGTCATTTTTAATGAAAAATGTCTTACTATACTATGTCGTTTATTATGAAAAAACGTTTATCATTTAAAAAGCGACATAGTATAGTAAGGCTTTTTCTCTTAAATGATGACATAGTATAGTAAGGCTTTTTCTCTTTAAAGACGACATGGTATAGTAAGGCTTTTTTTGCTTAAAAAACGACATAGTTTAGTAAGGCTTTTTGTCTTCAAAAACGACATAGTATATGTAAGGCTTTTTATCGCAAAAAAACAACATAGTATAGTAAGGCTTTTTAATCGCAAAAAAACAACATAGTATAGTAAGGCTTTTTATCGCAAAAAAATGACATAGTATAGTAAGGCTTTTTTCATCAAAAAACGACATAGTATAGTAAGGCGTTTTTTCGTCAAAAAACGACATAGTATAGTAAGGCTTTTTTCATCAAAAAACGACATAGTATAGTAAGGCTTTTTATCGCAAAAAAAATGACATAGTATAGTAAGGCTTTTTTAATCAAAAAACGACATAGTATAGTAAGGCTTTTTTCATCAAAAAACGACATAGTATAGTAAGGCTGTTTTCATCAAAAAACGACATAGTATAGTAAGGCTTTTTTCATCAAAAAACGACATAGTATAGTAAGGCTTTTTTCATCAAAAAACGACATAGTATAGTAAGGCTTTTTATTGTCAAAAAACGACATAGTATAGTAAGGCTTTTTTCATCAAAAAACGACATAGTATAGTAAGGCTTTTTATTGTCAAAAAACGACATAGTATAGTAAGGCTTTTTTCATCAAAAAACGACATAGTATAGTAAGGCTTTTTATCGCAAAAAAACGACATAGTATAGTAAGGCTTTTTTCATCAAAAAACGACATAGTATAGTAAGGCTTTTTATCGCAAAAAACGACATAGTATAGTAAGGCTTTTTATCGCAAAAAACGACATAGTATAGTAAGGCTTTTTTTCGTCAAAAAACGACATAGTATAGTAAGGCTTTTTTCATCAAAAAACGACATAGTATAGTAAGGCTTTTTATCGCAAAAAAACGACATAGTATAGTAAGGCTTTTTATTGTCAAAAAACGACATAGTATAGTAAGGCTTTTTTCATCAAAAAACGACATAGTATAGTAAGGCTTTTTATCGCAAAAAAACAACATAGTATAGTAAGGCTTTTTTCATCAAAAAACGACATAGTATAGTAAGGCTTTTTATCGCAAAAAAACGACATAGTATAGTAAGGCTTTTTATCGCAAAAAAACGACATAGTATAGTAAGGCTTTTTTCATCAAAAAACGACATAGTATAGTAAGACTTTTTATCGCAAAAAAACGACATAGTATAGTAAGGCTTTTTATCGCAAAAAACGACATAGTATAGTAAGGCTTTTTTTCGTCAAAAAACGACATAGTATAGTAAGGCTTTTTTCATCAAAAAACGACATAGTATAGTAAGGCTTTTTATCGCAAAAAAACGACATAGTATAGTAAGGCTTTTTTTCGTCAAAAAACGACATAGTATAGTAAGGCTTTTTTCATCAAAAAACGACATAGTATAGTAAGGCTTTTTTCATCAAAAAACGACATAGTATAGTAAGGCTTTTTTCATCTAAAAACGACATAGTATAGTAAGGCTTTTTATTGTCAAAAAACGACATAGTATAGTAAGGCTTTTTTCATCAAAAAACGACATAGTATAGTAAGGCTTTTTTTCGTCAAAAAACGACATAGTATAGTAAGGCTTTTTATCGCAAAAAAACGACATAGTATAGTAAGGCTTTTTATCGCAAAAAACGACATAGTATAGTAAGGCTTTTTTTCGTCAAAAAACGACATAGTATAGTAAGGCTTTTTTCATCAAAAAACGACATAGTATAGTAAGGCTTTTTATCGCAAAAAAACGACATAGTATAGTAAGGCTTTTTTTCGTCAAAAAACGACATAGTATAGTAAGGCTTTTTTCATCAAAAAACGACATAGTATAGTAAGGCTTTTTATTGTCAAAAAACGACATAGTATAGTAAGGCTTTTTTCATCAAAAAACGACATAGTAAGGCTTTTTATCGCAAAAAAACGACATAGTATAGTAAGGCTTTTTTCATCAAAAAACGACATAGTATAGTAAGGCTTTTTATCGCAAAAAAACGACATAGTATAGTAAGGCTTTTTATCGCAAAAAACGACATAGTATAGTAAGGCTTTTTTTCGTCAAAAAACGACATAGTATAGTAAGGCTTTTTTCATCAAAAAACGACATAGTATAGTAAGGCTTTTTATCGCCAAAAAACGACATAGTATAGTAAGGCTTTTTTTCGTCAAAAAACGACATAGTATAGTAAGGCTTTTTTCATCAAAAAACGACATAGTATAGTAAGGCTTTTTTCATCAAAAAACGACATAGTATAGTAAGGCTTTTTTCATCAAAAAACGACATAGTATAGTAAGGCTTTTTATTGTCAAAAAACGACATAGTATAGTAAGGCTTTTTTCATCAAAAAACGACATAGTATAGTAAGGCTTTTTATCGCAAAAAAACGACATAGTATAGTAAGGCTTTTTTCATCAAAAAACGACATAGTATAGTAAGGCTTTTTATCGCAAAAAAACGACATAGTATAGTAAGGCTTTTTATCGCAAAAAAACGACATAGTATAGTAAGGCTTTTTTCATCAAAAAACGACATAGTATAGTAAGACTTTTTATCGCAAAAAAACGACATAGTATAGTAAGGCTTTTTATCGCAAAAAACGACATAGTATAGTAAGGCTTTTTTTCGTCAAAAAACGACATAGTATAGTAAGGCTTTTTTCATCAAAAAACGACATAGTATAGTAAGGCTTTTTATCGCCAAAAAACGACATAGTATAGTAAGGCTTTTTTTCGTCAAAAAACGACATAGTATAGTAAGGCTTTTTTCATCAAAAAACGACATAGTATAGTAAGGCTTTTTTCATCAAAAAACGACATAGTATAGTAAGGCTTTTTTCATCTAAAAACGACATAGTATAGTAAGGCTTTTTTTCGTCAAAAAACGACATAGTATAGTAAGGCTTTTTTCATCAAAAAATGACATAGTATAGTAAGGCTTTTTATCGCAAAAAAACGACATAGTATAGTAAGGCTTTTTATCGCAAAAAAACAACATAGTATAGTAAGGCTTTTTTCATCAAAAAACGACATAGTATAGTAAGGCTTTTTATCGCAAAAAAACGACATAGTATAGTAAAGCTTTTTATCGCAAAAAAACGACATAGTATAGTAAGGCTTTTTTCATCAAAAAACGACATAGTATAGTAAGGCTTTTTATCGCAAAAAAACGACATAGTATAGTAAGGCTTTTTATCGCAAAAAACGACATAGTATAGTAAGGCGTTTTTTCGTCAAAAAACGACATAGTATAGTAAGGCTTTTTTCATCAAAAAACGACATAGTATAGTAAGGCTTTTTATCCCAAAAAAACGACATAGTATAGTAAGGCTTTTTTTCGTCAAAAAACGACATAGTATAGTAAGGCTTTTTTCATCAAAAAACGACATAGTATAGTAAGGCTTTTTTCATCAAAAAACGACATAGTATAGTAAGGCTTTTTTCATCAAAAAACGACATAGTATAGTAAGGCTTTTTATTGTCAAAAAACGACATAGTATAGTAAGGCTTTTTTCATCAAAAAACGACATAGTATAGTAAGGCTTTTTATCGCAAAAAAACAACATAGTATAGTAAGGCTTTTTTCATCAAAAAACGACATAGTATAGTAAGGCTTTTTATCGCAAAAAAACGACATAGTATAGTAAAGCTTTTTATCGCAAAAAAACGACATAGTATAGTAAGGCTTTTTTCATCAAAAAACGACATAGTATAGTAAGGCTTTTTATCGCAAAAAAACGACATAGTATAGTAAGGCTTTTTATCGCAAAAAACGACATAGTATAGTAAGGCTTTTTTTCGTCAAAAAACGACATAGTATAGTAAGGCTTTTTTCATCAAAAAACGACATAGTATAGTAAGGCTTTTTATCGCAAAAAAACGACATAGTATAGTAAGGCTTTTTTTCGTCAAAAAACGACATAGTATAGTAAGGCTTTTTTCATCAAAAAACGACATAGTATAGTAAGGCTTTTTTCATCAAAAAACGACATAGTATAGTAAGGCTTTTTTCATCAAAAAACGACATAGTATAGTAAGGCTTTTTATTGTCAAAAAACGACATAGTATAGTAAGGCTTTTTTCATCAAAAAACGACATAGTATAGTAAGGCTTTTTATCGCAAAAAAACGACATAGTATAGTAAGGCTTTTTATCGCAAAAAACGACATAGTATAGTAAGGCTTTTTTTCGTCAAAAAACGACATAGTATAGTAAGGCTTTTTTCATCAAAAAACGACATAGTATAGTAAGGCTTTTTTCATCAAAAAACGACATAGTATAGTAAGGCTTTTTTCTTTAAAAAACGACATAGTATAGTAAGGCTTTTTATTGTCAAAAAACGACATAGTATAGTAAGGCTTTTTTCATCAAAAAACGACATAGTATAGTAAGGCTTTTTATCGCAAAAAAACGACATAGTATAGTAAGGCTTTTTTCATCAAAAAACGACATAGTATAGTAAGGCTTTTTATCGCAAAAAAACGACATAGTATAGTAAGGCTTTTTATCGCAAAAAACGACATAGTATAGTAAGGCTTTTTTTCGTCAAAAAACGACATAGAATAGTAAGGCTTTTTTCATCAAAACACGACATAGTATAGTAAGGCTTTTTATCGCAAAAAAACGACATAGTATAGTAAGGCTTTTTATCGCAAAAAAACGACATAGTATAGTAAGGCTTTTTTCATCAAAAAACGACATAGTATAGTAAGGCTTTTTATCGCAAAAAAAATTACATAGTATAGTAAGGCTTTTTACTTCAAAAAACGACATAGTATAGTAAGGCTTTTTATCACAAAAAACGACATAGTATAGTAAGGCTTTTTATCGCAAAAAAAACGACATAGTATAGTAAGGCTTTTTACTTCAAAAAAACGACATAGTATAGTAAGGCTTTTTATCACAAAAAACGACATAGTATAGTAAGGCTTTTTTCTTAAAAAAAAGACATAGTATAGTAAGGTTTTTTTTAATGAAAATAGACATGGCATAGTAACCTAATATCTGATGTAAATATCCAATTCAGAACTGCTCCCCTCCATAGCTCTGGGTCAAAAAGAACAAGTCCAACACAAGTAACAGTTTTAAATATGCTTGTTGTTCCACGGCGGTCTTAGGGTTCCACCCTTTCTCTCCTGCGATTGTCCAGATGTCTCGGTAACATTGTGCTTGTGCATGCACCACGCTTGCACCGATGGATGTGCATGCATGTATTCAAGGAAACACTCTCCCTGTGCGCGTCACCAAAGAAGCAATGCAAAGCCCCGCTCCACTGGGATGATTTATGGGCTCAGCTGGGGTGCAGAGAGGTCAGTTTGGGGACACCCGTGCTTCACTGCAATCAACAAAACACAAGATTAAAACATCACCAAACTTTGTTGTTTTTACAAAAAAATAATCACTTTATTGTTAAAACAGATCGGGATTCGAACCCAGGAACCTGGCTCTCAGAGGCTATTGCTCTAACCATTCACCCAGCAGGGCCTTGAATAGTGAGTAAAAAAAAAAAAATTTGACATGGGTTTAGAACCCGTCACTAAACCCATGTCATTTTTTTTTTTTTTACTCATTACTTCAGGCATTGTTGGGTGAGTGGTTAGAGCGATAACCTTTGAGAGCCAGGTTCCTGGGTTCGAATCCCTGTCTGTTAAGTGTTTTTTTTTTTTTTGTTGTAAAAACAGAAAACAGAAAGAGAATCAAAAATTTTGAACATGACAATATATAAGTAAGGATTTTTTAAATAAGAAAAAGGTTAAAATCTATACAAACAACAGAAGAAATAGGGCCACTTGGTGTAGGGATTCACTTACCTGACTGTGGTGCGGGCAGGCAGGCTTGGGTCCAATTCCTGCTGGTGGTGGTGGTGGCAAGATTGTGGGAATTCTTGTCACTGGTCACCTGTTGAGTCCCTCCAACTTAGGGCTGTTTAGAGTGAAAGAATTTTAAAATCTATTACATAACAAATATGAATTCATTTATCTTCCATACCACCACCATACTCACCAGCAGGAATGGAACCCGCAGCAAAGTCAGCACAAGGCAGTCCACCAAAATCCATCAAGTAGACAATACTTCAAACGCCAGTTTCCTATTGCAAAGAGGTTGAAATTGGTCAAAAGAGTATATAAAAATTCAAATTGACACATTAAACCATCATTGTATGAACGAATCCCATTGAAATTTGGAAATCTCCCCCAAATTTGCACTTTCTACTGGTCAAAATACTATCTTCCAATACATTGTATCGCTGCACATTATTACAATGATTAGCATGGTCATATTCTCAAAGGTGGTCATGATCATAAGCCTTCCTCCTCCTCCTCTACCTCTTCTTCTACCATTGCATAATTTGCAGAATGTCACTCCAGGTGAAGGTTCACCCGGTAGTGACAATACACATGCCCAAAAATGGAGTTGGGGGAACCGGTGATGTCATCGCAAAGTGTAGCACAGTGCCAAAACAACTCGCAAACACACACACACACTATATTTCATTGAAATGACGTTTTGCTTTACATCGTGTGTGTAAAAGAAAGAAGAAAAAAAACGTACTCCACATCATGTCACGATAGACTTTAGAATTCCAGTAGACGATAGTGCGAGGATGTGTGTGTGCGTCAGTTTGCACACTCGGATGGCTGCATTATATAAGGCAGCCCAAGCGAGCGCCGCTGGCTTTTTAGATCATGCCGTGTCTGAGCTCCCATCATGCACCACTCGGCCGGCTGAGCGACAAGAAGATGAGGAGGAGGAGGAGGAAGAGGAGGAAGGAAGACTCAAGCGCAAAGAGGCGCTTGCTTGGTTATGCAAGAAAGCTTTTGGACAATCAATACTAGCTCGTGTTAAACGGCAACGCGCGGTTAGGAGTCAAGTCGTAAAAAATCACATCATAGCACAATTTAGGTCTTGTGACGGTGGCGTTGGGTCAAATCGGAAGAAAAAAAAACGGCATACGAGCACATTTATGCAAGTAAAATAAAACATGACTTTATCCACAAGTAGGTCGAATGGAAAAAAATGATGTCTCATTAGCTATGGGAAATGAAGTTTGGTGCATTTGCTTTCATTTAGGTCAAAATCTTATTTTACAGCGCAAGATATCATTACAAAATACATAGTCTCAGGTCCATGACTAAGAAAAACCTTTAAAAAATAAGCCCAAATAATTGAAGTGTATCCGGTCGTGGGTAACCCTAACGAGTGTATTTTTTGGTCATGGACGTTGGCGCTGGCACGAGTTCATCTGAGACTATCCGCCACTATTGACGAGTGCGGCGGGAGGGGTTGGATGGCCCCCACCCCGGGGCCCACAAACAGACTGGACCCTGGCCTCAACTGCCCGCATAAAATCGACGGGCGGGTCTGGCTTTGGACACGCACGCATGCAGAGGCACGGGCGGGGCTAGGGCGTGTGCGCTATGATACGCTAACAGGGGCTGGGTCGCCTAGGTAACAGATGGCCTGCAGACACCAGCCAGCAAATTAAAAGCTCATCTTTTTTTTTCTGCACCCAAATGATTGATGGCGATAGCCAATCAGTTAAATAAATGACATTATTTACAGCTATGGAACTATGTTGAGGTTTTGTTATGCTAAAAACTAAAACTTTTACCTGCTTTCTGGCATTTTATTTTTGGTGCTAATTTGGAAGCTGGATTTTTTTCACAGATTTTTTAGATTATAAATTATTCTATTGGGTTCTGGAGGTCTATTTTGCGATTTGAATAACGGTTAAAAAGGGTCAAAGGTCATTGAGGTCCTAGAGAGTTGTAAGTACTCACGTATGGCGTACTTGTTTGCGTGTGCAGGCGCAGTGCGGGCGTCCAGCATCTTCCCCATCCTCAGCGTCATCCTGCTCTTCATGGGAGGCCTGTGCATCGCCGCCAGTGAGTTCTACAGGTCCAGACACAACATCATCCTCAGCGCCGGGATCTTATTCGTGTCCGCAGGTCTGTTTGCAACTCCAAATAGTACTTCTTTCCCTGCTGGTGAAAAATACAAAAAGTATTTAGTCAGGTTTCAAATGCTGCTAATACATTGGCTGCCATTGACCACCCATGTTGACAATTTGAATTCCGAGCGCTCGCTCATAAGTTGAAATTGTTCAAAGTTGATCCAGTGCTATATTTTGTATTATAATTTACGTTTAAGGCCTATAAAAGTATTTTGAAGGTTTATAAAAGTGCATTTGTATGTTTAAGGCTTGTATAAGTAACCAGCATTGGTTGGTACTGAAAGAAACTTTTTTTTAAAAATGGAGATTACATATAGTATCTATTCCCTCTGTGTGGTCATGGCAGGCTTGAGCAACATCATCGGTATCATCGTGTACATATCAGCCAACGCGGGCGACCCGTCCAAGAGCGACTCGAAGAAAAACTCGTACTCGTACGGCTGGTCCTTCTACTTTGGGGCGCTTTCCTTCATCATGGCCGAGATGGTGGGCGTCTTAGCCGTCCACATGTTCATCGACCGCCACCGGCAGTTGCGGATGGGGACCCACGCCGCCGCAGAATACCTCCGGGGCTCCACCTCGGTGCGGACCCCCAGCTACCGCTATCGCTACCGGCGCCGCTCGCGTTCCTCGTCCCGCTCTACGGACCCGTCGCGGTCGCGGGACGCCTCGCCGCTGGGCCTCAAGGCCTTCGGGACGCTGCCCTCCACCGAGATCTCCATGTACACGCTACCGCGCAACACCCTCAAGTCGGGGGCGCCCGCCAATGCCGCCAACTACAACTCGGAGAGGGACCACGACTTCCTGCAAGTGCACAACTGCATTCAGAAGGACGCCAAAGACTCTACGCACGCCAATGCGGCTGCCAATCGGCGCACCACCCCCGTATGAGGGGACGCCACCCCCCACCCCCCCATCGCCCTTTTTCTGCATGACTCTCAGGAGCGGTCGGCGCCGTCCGAACCCACGCTTCCTTTATTTTTTTTGGGGACTTTTGCATTCAAACTGTGAATTGTTACAGCTCAGCCTGTGACCTCTAGTAAAAGTACTATGAATATAAAAATCTATATATAACTTTTATAACGATTCTTAAGAACAATCAAGAGATACCGATTACTGAAGCAAAAAAATACAAAGTCTATACGTGATAAGAAAGTGCTTTCGGTAACTCTTTTAGAAGACTAGAGTGATAAAATATTAAGTTATTTGGATAGAGCAACAAAAAAGAATAAAAGAGCCAGAAAATCCAAAAATGAAGTGCATGCCATTTAACTGCAGAGAACTTACGTTTTTAGGGCTCTATTTTTGTGGATGCCGCATCTGAAAGACAAAAAAATATATTATAGTCATTGGTGGTGGAGTCATTCATGATCGGCACTTGGCGTGAAAATAGAGTCCTTCCTCTCTCTACCAGAAGAAACAAACGCCTTCTATAATTTCACGTGTATTTGTTTTTTATTTATGTATTTATTTTTGCTTTTGTGAGCCAAACCAAACAAAACACATTTTATAAACAATAGTTTAAAGACAAAGTACATGTAACATCTATTGTTTGGGAAAGCTCACACAGCCTTAGCCATTTTTGTGTGTGTTTTGTTTCAAAGGGAAACTCTTGAAAAAGGTGCCAAAAGCCAGCGATCCTTCTACTTGGATGCATCAACAAGTCCTGATGAATAAATACCAACCCTAAGGGGAACAAGCAAAACCTTGTGTGCGTGCATCTCTAGGGCAAAATTGGCTTTTAATGCTCTTATCTACCAGGAAATAAAAAGATACTTAAATGACTCCTAAAGGGAAGAGATTGGATGGACACTATGAAGGGTGGGATCAATGGTTTGTGGGGGGCATTAATTAAGACCAGATAAGTTAGTGAATACTTCTGGGTGAGGCTGACTAAGTGCAGTTCTTTGGGTGTGGTAACAATAATCAGAGGGGGTAGGATTTGGAAGAATGGGGGGGTTGCAGGGAAAAAATATTGAGCTTTGGGCTACTATGTGAAGACTAATGTGTAAGGGAGTCAAAAAATGGCAGTACTGCATAGAGATAGGGAAGTTGTATTTTTGGGGTCATTGAGAATGTGTGGGCTCACCTTATACAAGACTTGGCTAGACTCAGGAAGCACTTGGGACTGAAGATGGGTCACTTGAGTGGGCAAGACAATCCACTCGTGCGGTAATAAAAGGTTGTTGGTCCAATCAGGATCTCCCCATTCTCTTCCGGCAGTGCATGTGAAGTACATAAAGACACGGGAAGTTACATAAGCTGACATGGAATTGACCTTTGTGTGACTTTAGCGTGTTGTGGAAAACGGGTAATGTCAAGCACCCACCGGAGCTTGGGTGGGGGGATGAACGGCGCCCTCTCGGATGTGGCTGGTGGATACTAGCATGTTTGCGTTAGTGCGTGTCATCTTTGTCCAGGCTCAGGGGCTGGCGACGTTTGCGCTGACAACACATGCTGACTGGGCTCACCTCAGGTTCTTGGTGGTGAAGGGTCACTAAGAGTTCAAAGGGAACGGAAGAGAGAACACACAAGGGGTTGGTTGGATTAAGTGTGTAAACAGTGACTCACTGACTGCCATTGACCACGACAGACGTCCAAGGCTTTTTGAACCAGGAAGGCGAGCGTTGAATGGCCTTGGTTGCACTGCCATCTGCTGGTCACAAAGTGTTTTGCGAAGAGGGATGGGGTGCATCCTTTGCAGCAAGGTCAGCACCTGCACATTTATTGTTTACAAGATGGCACAGCAGGCATTTTTTGTACTATTTAAACTATTCTCTACTTTGCTAAATCCTGTCATTTTAATCGTTGGCCTTGCCATACATTTTAAAAATGAACTGGCAGCTAGAATGGCCATCTATTGTGCCAATGGAAGACAATAAGGAATTAAACAACTTTTTCATTTTTTCTCTGCAGACTACCATGTCATGTCAAGTGTTTGAGGACCCATTAAACTAGAAAGAAAGACATTGAAATCAGTTCTGCTTTCCTTTTTTTTTTTTATTAAACTCTGAAGACATTACAGGCAAAACAGAGCTGATCCACATTAGGCAGTATCCTCCTTGATCAGGCGGTCCTTCTTGAGGGGACCCTGTTAACGTAAATGAAAAAAATTAGTTATTTTTGATCATATGAACAGAATGCATTTTTATAGTTAGTGTTTCCAGAGAGTGAACAGGGAGCAAGCACAAAAAAGGTGCTACTCCCCTGCCTCACTGGATTTCAATTTGGCACCAGAATGGAACCCGTGTTCCCACGGCAGGGCAACCAGGTTACGAAAAGTGCGTTCCACTTGTTAAACGGCGCAAGACTGAGGCTTACCATGAAGGCCTTCTTTTCCTCCAGGGTCTGGAAACGACCATGACCGAACTTGGAGGTGGTGTCGATGAACTTCAGATCGATCTTCTCCAAAGCACGGCGGCTTGTCTGGACCAGGAGAGACTGGGGAGGCAAAAACAGTACATTTAAAAACTGATTTTCAGGTATTTTTTCTTAACGTATTTTTTGTTGTTGTCTACCTTGCGAAGGGTCAGCACCCTCTTCTTGGTTCCAACCACACAGCCTTTGACCATTATGAAGTCATTGGTGACCTCACCATAGTGGACAAAACCACCCTGTTCAAATAAAATTGTGTTAACAACAGAATATCCAAGACAGCTATCTTTCTCCAAGTCTTACCAGAGGGTTGATGCTCTTGTTGGACAGATCGTACTCGGTAGAGGCGTTGTTCTTAACCAGCTTGCCGTCTTTCTGGTGGTAACCCTGGCCGATCTTGTAGATCTTGAAAAGCAACAGAGTTGTTAGGAAAGAAAACTTCCAGAAGAGAGATGAAGTACAAGTGTGTGTGTGTGCCTACCTTCTTGTTGATCTCCGTCCTGTGGTGGTAACCCTTCTGACCGGCACGGGCCACTGAGAAGGCCACGCGGGCTGGATGCCAGGCGCCGATGCAAGCAACCTTGCGCAGGCCACGATGGGTCTTGCGGGGAAGCTTCTTTGTGTGCCAACGGCTTGTCACACCTGCCAACAAAAGTTGCATCAAAACGACTGCCGAACAGTAAACAAACCCAATGGACACCAATGTTTTTTTTTTTTTAAAACCTGCAAATATCGAATATGGTCACCTTTGTATCCATGACCCTTGGTGACCCCAATGACGTCAATCATTTCGTCCTGGGTGAAAACGTTGGCGATGGGCACGGCCTGCTCCAGCTTCTCGCGGGCCCAGTCCACCTTGTCGGACACGGTGCCTCCGTTAAGCTGCACCTCCATCAAGTGGGACTTCTTCTGCTTCAAGGGCAGGAGGCGCATCTGCCGCAACACAAAGAGCAAGGTGGTGAGCCAGGAGGCCATTTTAAACAGGTACCTGGCTTGCGCTCGACCGGGTCTCAGAAGGAAGGCAGCTGGAATTACTCTTCACTCTTATAATCAGGCGCCATGCCTGACGCAGAGTTCCGTGGTCTCATCACCGACAACACGCACACAAAATCCGGAAGCCAAACGCCCCACTTTAGAACTGACCTGCGTATGAGCGATGATGCGAATGATCTGGCAGTACTTCTTCATGGCGTTAAAGTCCCTCTCGAGCTGCTTCTTGCCCTCGTCATCCTGCCACTTCTTGCTGTACTTGGTGAAGGCCTTCTTTTTGGACTTGTACCTGAGGCGACAACGCGGTTGGCGACAGGCCCCTCATGACCGCAAGGGTCAGCGGAAAGACACGGTGCCAGGATTGTGGCTCGTGGCTACGGCTTCTAAGCAGAACTTTCCACCAGCCAGAGGAGCCCGGAGGCGGGAGCCACCGTTAATGTTAGAATCGCTCAGGGAAAGAAAACAAGAACTCCCCTAAGCTGCTAACATCTGCATGGCAGGCAATGCTTCTCAAGTCATTGGCTGCCATTGGGGGCAATAGAAAGATCTAAAAATGACATTAGATAGATTGGCCACACAGTAACTTTGATTTTATGACCACTTATAGGCACAAGGATTGTAGAGCTGTGTGGGTCAATGGCAGCTATGACAATTGAGAAGCACTGCCCATCAAATCTGGAGTAGGGAATTCACCAGTTCTTGTAAAAGCGCCGTTTGCACTCGTCGCTAACATGCTCGGCAAACACCGTCTTGAGGGAGCGCATGCCGCGGGGGGTGTCAACGTAGCCCACCACGCCGACCACAATCATGGGAGGAGTCTCCACAATGGTGACGGCCTCCACTACTTCTTTCTTGTTCACCTCTGTAGGACGCACAATCTATCATATTTCTTGCAAAAACTAAGCAAATAGACTACTTGAAAGGTTTGCTCAGGAAATTTGACAATCACCAGGGACTTATTAAGGTCCATTCTGTCCGCCCGTCAAATAGCTTCATCACAGGAATTCTTAAGTAATTTTAACATAGTCATGTTAATCGACTCACTTGATCCAGGTCGGTCCACCTCGCGAACGATGTGGGTCATGCCGGCCTTGTAGCCCAAGAATGCGGTCAAGTGGACGGGCTTACTAGGGTCGTCTTTGGGGAAGCTCTTGACCTTACCCCGGTGACGGCTGCATCTCTTGCGGGGCAAGAAGGCCAGCGAGCCGTGGCGGGGAGCCGAAAACTTACGGTGAGACTAAGATCAAAGCAAAAAGGGAACTCATGAAATTCCTTGATAACGAGTTAGCTGTTAGCGGCTATAATGCTAGCGGCGCGCCACGTTGCTAACACTAACTGCAAAATTTAAAGCAGTGAGCTAAACACTTTCTTGGGTTATAGCCATTAAAGTAAATACAACGTGCAACAAATGTTATCTTATTGTTTACTTTTGAAAAATTTGAGTGAACAGAGTCACGCATGTTAGGCCACGATGACTGCGTTTCTCACATGATCCAAGTCGAATAATACCCATCGGCGAGATAATTCATCCTAGTATATTCAAATTTGGTGAAAATGCTCTCTGTAGAGCTTTGAAAAGTTGGAGGCGAAAGCGATGTCAACGATATCACACGGATTGACATTTTCAGGCCGGGAGGACTAGCAAATTTCACTCACCATCTCGTCTCGTGTCCAAATGAAAGAGAACCTCGAAATCACTGACAAGACGATATATTGCAATGCACCTATCGCGAGACCAAAAGCGGCTTCACTGAACAAGCCCCGCCTTGACTCGGCTCACTGCTCTGTCATTGGTCCAATTGCTATCACGTGGGTCTACGGACGCCATGTTGTTAGCCCGAGTGTCACTTTCCAGGTTTATTTAGCGTTTTAAAGTGAGAAAATGGTTTGTTGTGTGGCTGTAGGCTGTTCCACTCGTTTCAAACAAGGCGTGCGGATGCATCGTTTCCCTAGAAACCCAGAGAGACGACGCTTGTGGGAGATCAAAGTCAAACGAGTAGGCTGGAAAGCGCACAACAACACTTTTCTCTGTGACGTAAGTTTACATACAGTGAGTATAGTAGTTCAGTGCTGCTGTAGACACGTGGGCGGAAACGTCTAATGGGTTGCCATAGACGGTGATAAACGTCCAATCCATTGGAATGGGGAGGGTTGGCAAATTGATTGGCCGTCTATTTGTCACGGCTGGAAGTTTTTAACAGTCACTGAAATGGACGTCTATCATTGTCAATGGCACTGAAAGTAAATAATGTGATCCGGTCAAATGATGAATTGCTGTATTAGTGATCTTTTATAAAATTCAGCTATGAATTAATGCAGTGTTAAAATCCAAATTAAATCCCTGTGAATTAACATTCCAGAAACATTTTGATGATTCTCAACGAGAGTTGAACCATCCTGAAAGACCACTGAAATGGAGCGCTGTGCCCAATATTTTTGCTCACATCAAGCAAGTCATACCAAGGGCCCCCAGAAAACCAAGATCCCTGCGGGTTCCTACCAAATTCTGGAATGAGCTTGACCATCCATATGCTCATAAAAATCATCCAAATAGTGGTATGGCACATGTTTTGCTTCCAGGTCGGTATTTACTTTTCAACCACACTGTGACTTTAAATCAAACATCAATACAAATTCACTCATTTCTACTCTTACCCCCCAGATGTCAACATAGATGGAATCATAGAAGTGAAAGTCCAATCTCCAGATGGCATCTGTCCTGCAGCCGTCGTTTCGGTAGATCCTTATGAGCAAATTCACAAACTGGAAATTCAAAACCTCCTTTTACAAAGGAAAATTCGGCATGAGCAACGCTTAAGAAGAACCATGGCAAATGAGCGCATGGTCATGCAAAAGAAAATGATGAAGCTTTTCAACACTGACCAGATTAAGAATATGAGCAAATCATCACGTTCCTTCAAGTGGTCCAGAGATTCGTACAGAAAAGCCTTAAGACTAAGAAATGCCTGTGGCAAAACGGGTTACCAAGAACTTTTACGCCAATGTTTCCCGCTACCTTCTCTTCGTTCTCTGCGACAGACGGAGGTTGTGGCTTTGGAAGTGGACATTTTACAGGAGACCAACCAAAAAGTTTGGGATGAAACGTCAATCGATGCTGCGGGTCCAAATGTTACTCTACCCGAAACACCAACACTCGTCTACATTGTTTCTTAACTGAATTACTGCCATTGGTGGCAAAATACACCCAATCCTCTCCCTCATTTTCACACTGAATTAAAAAAACTAACAAAGTTTGTCTTAATGATTGTGTTTTTTTCCTCAATATTTGATGTGGTATTTTCCCTAGGTGATTTTCCTCCAATTTTTACAATGATATAATATGGCGAGCAGAAATGTTAAGAACATTTCACATTTAAATGGCCCAAAATAAAACAAAACACCACCTACTTTATGTCATTTAATTAAAAATAAAACATTCCATGTTAAGGCAACATAAATCTACTTGATGACATAAAAAGTTCTTGGAATTGTCTTATTTTTCAAGCCGAGAGGATATTTCATGCTTGCTTTGAAATGTACAGAAGTGCATCCATTTTCTTTATGGCTTGGCTTTACGTATGAGAAACACCAAAAATTGAAATATGAGCACTGTTGACTGAATGTCAATGCGTGTTCGGGAGATCATGCAATCTTTTCACCATGGATTATTAACCTGCATTGTACTCAAACTCACGTCACATGATCCTGAAAATGTCAATGATTGCGCCATCCCGTTACGAGGCGACGAGCTGGCGATCTTGGTTGACTTTCTGGAAAAAGGCTTTCCCGAACTCGTAAGTGCTGATCATGACGGCGCAGGCGGGCGCTACTTTGATCACCCGTGGCATAAAACCTGGGGGGGTGGGGTTATTATTTTTGTCACTTCCAAAATAATTTTAAGAATGTGACCAAGATGGCGGCGCATACCTGCAAAAAGCCCTCGGTAGCCCACGTCGCTCCAAATGTCCCTCATGATGTGCCAAGTGGATGCAGTTTTCTTTAATGGAGCTGCAGGGACAGTAACATAAAGAGGGTGAGAATGACTTGACGCCAATTACCGTCATTCTTCAAAATAGCCTAAACACACCTGTGAGTGTGTCCATCTCTCCCAGCTGTATCTGTCTGCGAGTTTTCACCACGTCAAAAGGCAGCGTCAAGATGGCGGCGATCTGAGAAAAACATTTGATTGGAACAGTGGTTTACCAGTATAGTGTACAGTAGTGTTTTTAAATATCTTCATACTTCTGTATTGTTTGGCCCCCAAATTAGAATTTGCATTTTAATTTTCGAAAAAAAAATAAAAAATGTCACATGTCATCCTTGTTATATATTCACAAGCTAGCAAGATTCTACATACTGTTCCTGAGATGGCGCCCGCGGTGAAGCTAATGGCAAAGTTAGCCTGCGGGATTTGAGATCGTTGACACAAGTGGGCTTTCGCCAACTCGTAGTTGAACCAGTAAATGGCTGTGAAACAGAGAAATTAGACATAACCCTCGACGCTAAATGGTGTTGCTGGCGTGGGCATTCTTACCCGAGAAGGGCACGTCTCTGAGCACGGTGGGTCCCCATCCACGCCACAGCGACAGCGGTCCGCCTTGGGCCACGGCGCCGCGGATGCACACGCGCAGCTCGCCGTACGTCAGGTGGCGTGACTGCATTTTGGTCCGGATCAACTCCAGGGGGCTGATGACCGTCACGGCGCCCACTGGAACACACCAACACGTTGAAGACCAGGTATGTTCGGGTTGGGGTGCGCCCGTTTGCTAGCTTACATCTGGCGAGCCCCCCGGCGAGGAGCGGGATGTGGTCGCCGTGGAAACCCATGCGCAGACGCAGCAAGTCCCGCAGCTGGTCGTAGCAGGTGAAGTAGATGATTGTGGCGGGCACGGCCATGACGCTACGTACACAAAAGAGCCCTTGAGACCACGAGAGAACATTTTGGAGGACTGGGCGGGGCTACTGACAGTGTGGGCGGGAGTCCGCTCCACAGAGACTTGAGGCCTTCGTGGCGGGTGATTTTCACAAAAGCATCCTGGGATACATCAAAAACAGATTGTTTTAGTACCCTATTTTTACTAATTAACTCATTGGCCCCCATTGAAGTGAACTCACCAGGGTGCCGCTGAAATGGGTTTGCGGCTTGTACCAGGCGGTGCAGCTGCTTCGATTCTGACACACGTAGATGTGATCCATTAAGCCATTGCAATACAGAAAGCACCTCCCTGAGTAAATAAAGGAAAAAATAGAGCAGGTTACCAAACTTTTGGCATTATGCCTGATTTAAAAAAAAAAACTTACCAGTGTAAATCATTAGTAAAGTCAAGGTAGAAAAACAAAGCTTTTTTGTCACTTACACACACACACAGACCTTAGTTGGGTTTGGGTACTCACATTTTAAGGGGCGGGCGGCACCGGCCCAGGAAGGAGCCTCGCTAGTTATAGCTTTGAAAGGAAAGAAATAGCAGAAGGGCGCCGGGATGTTAGCAGAAAATCAAACACCATCCGTCAGACAGCTTGTTATGGCAAACGCAAATCACAAACAAAGACGACGACAATGTTTTTTTTTCCCTCATACCTCGTTTTAGGGGGCTCTGCTGGGCCTGAAGTCGTATCTTCACCACATCCAAAGGTGTCACTACAATAAAATCACTGGATGAAAAGCACTGTACAAAAAAAGTACATTTGAAAGCTGGGAAATTTTGCCTCTCACCGAAAATGGACGTGAGGAGAGCCCCGGTGCCCGAAGCCAGCATCTGCTGCACTGGGGAGATGGCGGTCGACGCACCCCCGACAGTCCGTTCCGCCATCTTGCCCACCTATCACCAGAAAAATGGTCAAAAAAACAAAAAGTCATTGATCTACTTCATTCAGTTATAACCACAAAAATGATTTACTAATAATGTATTAAAGGTATGTGTATATTTTGTTGAACCCTTTTCTTATCTTTTACCTTGATGTAAACAAAGAAGAGGAGGAAAACAAATATTGGCCAATACTTAACAGCAAAGTAGTCGTGACTGTTGTCACGTTTGTCACACACTGGGTTTTGCTCACAAATAGTGTAATAAATTGTGTTTTAACATTATTCTTTCCATTAGAGGTCTAAGAAATGTGGTTTGTGCAACCTTTCCCATGAAGGTCATTGTTCTGTCTATTATTTAAAAAATATGAGAATGAGCCAGCTGAAATATGTCTTTTATTCTTTTAATAGTGTTTGGTGTGTTACATCATTTTATCTTGGGGAAAATGAATTATTTATGCTTTCAGAAAACATTAAAGAAAAAAAAGTTTGAGGTTACAACACAGTTATTAGTAGGAAAAAAACTTAGCAAGGCAGAGTTTGTCACTATGGTTTTTGTGATAGCTTATCAATTGGTTACAGAAGATAAATAACGCCAAAGAAGCACGGCGCTAAAACCAACGCCTCAAATGTTCAAGTTTACTCTTTGGCTGCCATTAACGTGAATAGACGTCCAGTCCATTTGAAGTGGAAAGTGCTGTCAGTGATTGATTGACAAGTCGCTAGCGTGAATAAAAAATACTTCAACGTCAGAATGTATCTTTACCTTCAAAATTAGGCAAAAGAGCCCATGTCTGTTATTCAACTCACTGAACAGTGACGCCATTTACATAAAATGAACGGGAAAGAAAATTTAATAGCGGTTAAAAAAATTGCAAAAGTATATACGTATTTAAAAAAAAAAACAATCAGTACACCATGTCCTTCTCCTCGTGCTAGCTGTCACACGACCAGGTCATTGTCACATAACACAAGGACATGTGTGACAAATCACATGTGTAGCACGATAGGAAACATATGATATCACATTACGATGAAAAACCGCATTGGACAAGATTTTATATACATTCGAGTTAGCATCGAGCACAACGGGTTAGCCAGTTAGCAATTTAGCACACGCGCTGTTGTATTTTTTCTACTCACCTTTAATTCAACTGGAGCCTTCTAACGCCTTTCCACCAAATATATTCACCCATACTATAAAGGCCCTTTTTCGAGCAGTCTGCTACCGTCAACTGCTCTCCATTAGATTTGACCATCGATGTTTGACCCATTAAAATGTTTCTTTTTGGTGCAAGGAGCCCTTATCAAAGCAGTGCAGATAAAACTTAATAGATCTATAAAATATCCTCAGACTGTCGTCGCGTTATCCGAGCTTTCAGAAGTATTACAGATCAGTGATAACATTTTCACTTCCGCCACATTCCCTTTTCGCTGTCGCCGTCTAGCGGATGGAAGGTGCATTGCAAAGCAATAAACCACCGACGCAAAATGGCCACCAAGTTACAACACTCGTTCCCCTTGGCTCGGACCACGAATGAGGCACCAAGTTGATGATTGGCTACCGTCGAAGTATGTCACAGCTCACTTCTGAATATCCTGCGATTGGCTGACGCGTCTCGTTCTGACGTATTTTCATGTTTGCATCAAGATGGCGATGCACCTGTTTCCATAGCAGTAACCAGCTCCGTTCTCTCGCGACGTATCTAATCGAAACGGCTTAAAGCGAGTCAAAGTTACGACCCTGCCCAACGATGTCAACGGAGGAACTGTCAGCCTCCGACAGCGAAGCCGCGATGGCCGGCACGGGCGTTCGTTGGGCGCCGGTGGGCGCCGTATCCAACCCGGAGGAGGAGCGCGCCGTCGGCGGCCAACCCAGGCAGGGAGACTCGCTCGTCGGAGCGGAGCCGGACGAGGAAATGGCCGGGCGCCTGAGGAAGCTGGAGGACGAGCAGGAATTGCTCAACTCATCGCTCCTCGCCCTCACGTCCCATTTCGCTCAAGTGCAGTTCCGACTCAAGCAGATCGTCCACGCGCAAAGCGACGAGAAGGAGAAGATGCTGACCGAGCTGGAGGAGTTCGCCTTCCGGGGATGCCCCCATGTGGTGGGGTGCGGACCCAGGGATGCTGGCCACCTCCATAGCACGGTGAGATTACAAAAATGTTCGCATTCCCGGCCAGTGACGAAGATAAACATTGATCTTTTCCATTGGACGTTTATCTCCGTCAATGGCAGACGATGACTTAATCTTGATGATTGAGGGTGTTTTGTCACACAGATTAAATCAATGTCCAATCTGAAACGGATTAAAGACATAATTTTCCCTCATGCATTGGATCATTAATGCTGGTGGAAAATGTTTCTGTCGTATATATATTCTGAGTATATGATAAAAAAAAGGAAAATAATGCCTCAGGCCGATGGTTATCTTATTTGATCAAGGCCGTTGTGTACTCGGCCAATATTTACTTCCTGGTTTTGACGTTTTTCTCATTCTCCCCCTCGCTCGCACATGCTTCACTCGAAGGAGGACTTGGTGAGTCGTTTGTCCACATTTTATTCTGGAGATTTCCAGTCATTTGTTGTTGCGGATGTTTTTTTCCAATCCAAAAATAGATTCACAGAACATTGAAAAAGCTTTGTTTCCCTTCCAGGTAATAATACAGACATTAATTACACTTGCATCGTCTCCTGCTTTAAATATTCTGAAATGGTGTTTTGAACCACAGATTTCAATTTAGGGGGAAGCCCAGAGCTTTTAATATTGATGAAACATGATTGGATGTCATCTATCCTCAATGGCGATGAAAGAGTTAAAAAAAATTGACCTTTTTTTGGGCTGTTGGCATTCCAGAGCGAACGGGAGAAGCGAGAACGTCTGGAAGCTCAGCGGGAGAAGCAAAAAGATTTGATCATCCAGCTCAAGACGCAGCTGGACGATCTGGAGCATTTCGCCTATCAGGAAGGAAGCTACGATTCGCTGCCGCAGTCGGTCGTCATGGAGCGCCAAAAAGTACGTCCCCCGAAACCGCTATCCGGTTGGGAATTCCCAGTTTGGCCAGCTCTTAAAGCCGGCGTGCCCGACAGGTCATCATCGACGAGCTGATCAAGAAGCTGGACGTCAACCTGAACGAGGACATCGGCGACCTGTCGCCCGAGGAGCTGCGGCGGCGCGTGGACGCGGCCATCGCTCAAATCGTCAACCCGGCGAGGGTCAAGGAGCAGCTGGTGGAGCAGCTCAAGACGCAGATTCGAGACCTGGAGATGTTCATTAACTTCATCCAGGGTAGGCCCGGCTTAATTACTCGCATGTCAGAATATTAAACGTGGCCTTTTCTCTGGCAGATGAGGTGGGCAACCCTCTCTTGTCTGACGGCGGGCGCTGCCAGCAACCTCTCCCGTCGTCCTCTGAGGGAGGAGGGAAACGGAGAGGTGACAACTTTTACTATGGCTATAATGGCACTTATGGTCCTTCCTTGACTAGAAATTGGCATTTGCATGGAAATTACTGGCCTCAGGGACAGTGATCGCCACCACTTTTGCAACTGTAACAATCTTTGTCTCCTCAGTGGACCCGGCCCAGGCACAGAAGATGCGCGAGACGGGCCTGCAACTCATCCAGAGGGCGCTGACGGTACTGCAGATGTTTGCCGCCAGCCAGTTTGGCTGCTCGCCGGGCCAGACGCCGCCGTCCTGGTCCCAGGGCTCTGAGGGGCGCGACTACGCTCCCCTCCTGCGCCGCCTAGAGGCCTCCGTGGACAAGGTCCGCGTGCTGGGCTCGCGTCGCCAGCCGGGCCCCGACCACGTGGTGCACTACGGCGGGCACTCGGCGGCGGGGCCGCGTGACGAGCTGACCACGTGTGTCCGCAAGGAGCTGGCTCCGGCCCTCAAGGACCTGTTGGCTCACGGCCTGGTGTCGCCGTCCCAGACGGTGAGTCTGGTCCTGGCGCCCATCTCCTGCCTGCTGCCCCGGCGGAGCGCCGGCCCTCCGGCGGCACACCCCTGGGAGCTCTTCGTCAAGTACTACCAGGGGAAAAACGGCAAGGCCTTCGCCGAGTCGCCGGCCCGACAGCTGTCGCAGTCCTTCGACCTGCCAGTGGCGGGCGCCCCGGTCGGCGTCACCCCCAAACAGTCGCTCCTGTGGGCCGTCCACACTGTCCTGAAGGAGCACGGGCGTTACAAGCGGGGCCCCGACACGGAGTTCAAGGCGCTGGTGTGCATGGCGCTCAATGAGCAGCGGCTGGTGTCCTGGATCAACTTGCTGTGCAAGACGGGCTCGCTAGTGCACCCCCACTACCTGTCCTGGAGCTACATGGCGCAGACGGGTTTCGAGGGTGCCCTGCGTACCCTGGGCCGCCTCAGCCACCTCAAGTTTGACCTACCCGTCGACTTGGCTGTGCGACAGCTCAAGAACATCAAGGACGCCTTTTGACAGCGCCCGTATTTCAGACCGTTGACATCAAAGATCACAGGGGTGGACCATAATTACTTTCAAGGGTTACGGGGGGTCCTGGAGCCTATCCCGGTTGGGGAACACACCCAGAATTGTTGGCCAGCCAATAGCATTTATTTAGTTTTTCCTCAAAAAGCTCTATTTATTTTTACATAATTGACCTCCTCTAAATAAAAGGTTCCTCTAAGCCTTGTCAAAACAATCCATTATGGTCTTTTGTGTCCAAAAGTTAGTCCACCCCTGTGATAACTTCTTCGACATTCCAAGAAAGAGCAGAAATGCTATACTTGTAGTATACTATGCGACCTGGTTGTGGCAAGTGTCTTCTCTCTGAATGTAATCGCCTTAGTTGCTATGAAAGTGCTACCTATTCGCCCGCATCGTGTTTTAAAGTGCTAACAATAATACCAGCGACATTTTAGACTTCTACTATTTTTTCGCTCTGTCATTTATGTACAAAAGAACTTATTTATTGGAGCATGGAATTGGTATTTGTTCCTTTTGTCTATATCCTGAATGCAAATATTTATTTTAAAAGATATTAATGAAGTCTCCCAAACCTTTTCTTGCAGAGAAGCATTTGGCAGAATAAAATGCGATGATTATCCAGCTTCTTTCTTCCATTTCTTCCCAATTTCAGTCTCTAAAATGACAATAAATGAGGTAAAGGGTTCATTAGATTTGAAATATTTAAGCATACAAAATTGAAAATATTCCCTTATTCAACAATGACATTTTTTGTCATATATAAATAATTCAACAAATAAAACGTAAACAAATTAACGCAGTGGAAAGAAAAAATATTGCCTAAAGTGATATTTTTTTAAAGCATTTATTCATATCGGAACGTTTTAATTGCTGCACCGGAGCGAAATTCTTATAGGAAGTGACGCCCTCATCTGGTGGGTCAAAGTTCTCAAATACCTCCTCCACTTCCTTTCCTACCAGCGGAGGCCGTAGAAACAGTACCAGTGAGTAAACATAACTCGCTATAATCAGCAAACATCGCGTCAAATATACTTTTTCGAGGTGTTTTATTGTCATCGACATAAAATAAACACCGTATTCCATTTATCCTTATTGTAATGTTGGAGAAAACACGTCTGATGACTTGATTAAATGAGCAATAATAGCAACGTTACTCCTCCGTGGTAATGATTCCAACATGGCAGCCTTGTTGTATTTGAAGCCACTATTGCTAAATGACGTCCTTTTTTTAACCATGACATGTTTTTCTGGTGTAAACCAATCAGAGAACTTTTGTTTCTAGTTGCGTTTTTTCCATCAATGATTGTTTAAATCTCACGAGAATTATACATATGTGTTAGCCACACGGAGGCTAAAGCTAACCAAGAATGGATATCGTTCATTTAACAAGATGTGGCTGAATGTTTACTCACTGCTTCTCATGTGGTTGTGCAGAAATGGGCAAATTTATGAAGCCTGGGAAGGTGGTGATGGTCCTCGCTGGACGTTATGCCGGCCGCAAAGCTGTCATCGTTAAGGTGAGCTTCCACAAAGTCAAGAAATGTCCCATGATCCACTTGCTGTTTATCCTCATTAAGAGCACCTGGTAAACACAAAGATGGCGAACCTGCTTTGTTAGAAGACAATGTCAACCTTGGTCATTTAAACTTAAATGACTTGTCAATGCTCACGTCTCAGCGCCATTGGCGATGCTAGACATCCAATCATTTTGAGTGCGATGGTTGGATGTACATTCCCAGCCTCCTGGTCAAGAATTGAACAAAATGACAGTGATAGACATGGCAGACATAAATGTTAAAACCATTGTTTTGGCAATTTCGACTTCATAATAGTTGACCCAAATATGTATTTATGGCTTTGTTTCAGAATGTCGACGACGGCACGGCCGACAGACCTTACAGCCACGCGCTGGTTGCCGGCATCGACCGCTACCCCCGCAAGGTGACGGCCACCATGGGCAAGAAGAAGCTCGCCAAGAGATCCAAGATCAAGGCCTTCGTCAAGGTCTACAACTACAACCACCTCATGCCCACCAGGTTTGGGATTTGGCTCCATTTGTGGAGGTTTGGCTCGGTTCCCCCTCAGGCAATGTTTTCATGGGCTTTTTTTTTGTGGTTGCGCAGATACTCTGTGGACATTCCTCTTGACAAAACCGTGGTCAACAAGGACATCTTCAGGGATCCCGCTCTCAAGTCCAAAGCCAGACGGGAAGCCAAGCTGAAGTTTGAAGAGAGGTGAGCACCCTATTCTGAAGTCTGCCATCCTGCAATTTTACTAAATTGAACTTTGTCGGCAGGTACAAGACGGGCAAGAACAAGTGGTTTTTCCAGAAGCTGCGATTCTAAATTCAACAGATTTCACTAATAAAAAAACTTTAAAAAGATTACAAAGTGTGTTTTGTCATGGGCGGGTTACTACAATTGCTTAATTTCTCGTTCTGAAAGACTACATTACTTAAAGTATCAATTTTTCACAGCTCTAGTGTAACCAAATGACCCATATGGAATCATAAGGGCTGTTTTTCCTTCATATCAATTGATAGTACTTTTAAGGATGATGTCCAATGATAGCAAAACAAGGTGATTCTGCAGAAGGGTCAGAAACGGGCTTTAATGTAAAAATAACTAAGTAAACGTAAACAACATACAAAGAAGGAAATGACATTACTTGGATATGATTGAGTGGAAGACACGCTGACCAGGACCAATGGTCAGCAGGCACTTGATACGGAAGACATCATCAACTCATTACATACAATAAATCCTTTAAAAACACCTAAAAAAGAAAAAAACGGGGACACACAAACTGGGTTGGGCCAGTGGGTCGCTCGCTCGTTTATCCCACCTGGCCGGGAGTGCAAAGTGGCCCCTCGCAGTAACCCTTTCAAAAAGAAGCACCGCACCACAGCTAATCACAGAACTATGAGTAACTTTGTGCTATAGAACGCATTTTTACAAATCTATGTAGTATAAAGTAGCCGTATTATTCCTTGAACCCAGTTCTTATTGCCACAAAACCGCGGGCGGGAGTGCTTTAGTGGTTTTACGTACACAGGGAAAAAGGCAGGAGTTACCAGTGGTCCAAAGTGAAATTACGGGATGTAACTGTTGATTCTACGGTCTTGTGCAAAAAACTTTTAAGCCACCACGGGCGCCCATTCGCTGGCTTTGCGTCCGTACTGTAAAAAAAAATAAATAAATAAAGATTTAGCTGAAAAATACACAATTTCTGTCGCATTTCTTGCTTTCATTTGTACTCGCCACTCACCTGGATATCAGTCAGCTCTTTGTAAAACCTCTTGGCCAGGTCAGGTCCGTTCTGCATAGTCGGGATTTCGTGCGTCTGATGAGGAAAAGTGCATTGTCTTGTCATACCGCAAAGGGAGCCCGACCAAGAAGTGCCCCCCGCCCCCCCTACCTGGCCCTTGTAGAGGAGGCTGCCCACGGGACAAACCACACAAGCCGTCCCGGCGCCGAACACCTCCAGAACTCGCCCGGCGTCCAGCGCGCTCAGCAGCTCTTTCATGCTCATTGTGCGTTCAGTCACTTTGAACTCATTCTGTATAAATGTCACAAAAAACAACAACCTTACTTTGTTTTGTTATCATTATATTATTACAGTAATACCTCATTTACCACAGTCAATATATTCCAAATAACTAGTGTTTTTATGGCACTATTGGGCACTGACCCAGTTTCTGGCCAAGTCCAACAGGGACTGCCTGGTGACTCCCGGGAGGATGATCCCGTCCAGCGGAGGCGTCAACAACTCCTTCTCTGCACCCAGAAACACATTTCTAGTCGGGGGCTTGCGAATGATGGCGAACGCGGTTACCGCGTTCGCCATTATTCGCACGTCCACGACCACGAACAAAATCCTCTACCTCCATTCTCATCCGTCCAGTAGATGAAAAGATTCATAGTCCCCACCTCCGTAATCTCCTCCTGGTCTCCATACAACCACAGAACCTGCTGACACCCACGTTGAAGCGCCTCATTCTGAACGGCGATGGTCGGTCCGTAGTTCCTGCACCAGAACCCACGTCAAAAAACCCCCGAGCCGACCGTCCGGCCCTCCCTCTTTTGGCGTCACGCACCCTCCCATCTTATAGGCGCCGACTCCTCCCTTCCAGGCACGCACGAAGGACGGATCGGCCAGCAGCGAGACGGGGTTGAAAGAACCCGTGGCGAAGTATGGTCCCACGGGGCCCACGATGACAAACAGCAGGGCTCGACTGGGTCGGGTCACGCCCAGCGACGGCTGAGGACGGATGGAGGTATTCGGGTGAGCGAGCGGTGGTCCGAACCTCCCGTAGGCGGAAAACTCACCTCGGTCCCGATGAAGGTGGGCCGTATGTAGAGGCTGGCGTCAAGCGAGTACGGCACCCACTCTCGGTCCAATGCCACCAGCTTCTTGATGCACTCCAGCAGCTCGGCTTTGTCGAACGACTGTCCAAGCGACGGATGTGAAAATGTGGGAGGTTCGGCACGAAAGGCCAAGGTGGGGCGTGGCAACTCACGGGAAGGCAGCTGCGCTCGGCGCTGCGGTGCATGCGCTGCATGTTGAGATTAGGCCGGAAAAGGCGCACGTGGTCGTCGACGCCGCGGAATGCCTTCATGCCTTCAAACAGCTGTTGATAGGTCGGGGTGGAAATCATAGAAAAATGACAAACATTATATTACAGATGTTTGTGTTTTGTTATGCTGTTTTTTTAAGGCTTTTTTTTTAAATGGTATTTTATTCATGAAAGTATGTATATTTGGAACCTGAAAGGGTTTTTAAAATGTAAAAACGCCTTCCTGACCTCAATGGAGTAATGCAAAGCCGAGCAGGCCGGATGGAGTGAGAGGTTCTGGAAGGGTTTGATTCGTGGCGCCTCCCAGCCGCCGTCAGCCGTCCACTCCACCGTCAGCATGTGGTCCGAGAACTGCTTCCCGAACACCAGCGAGGACGGGTCCGGCTTGGGCGCCAATTTGGGGTTGCGCTCCACGCTCAAATCGGCGGCCTGCGGCGACACATGCAATTCAGTATTTATTTACCACCAACGCGAAGCCACACTCAAAACATATACCAAAACATTAAAGGCAGTGGAATAATTGTCAATAATTATGCATTTCAATTAGAAGCAAGAGAGGAGGGCAACAAATGGCAAACTTTCCCATTTTAACCCTTTCAGGTTTCAACTCACCTTGAAGGAACTGGCGAGGCGGCGCGGCACCAAGCCGGTGGGAAGTGTCCGAATCCATCTCGTGAGGACCACCTAAGGCGACAGAAAAAGTCAACAATGGTGAGTGGCGGGGGTGTGGCGCTCTCGGCCAATCAACTCCTTGCAAGCTATAAATAGAAACCTCACAAACTTTGAAGCATGTGACAAAATAAATAAACAAATCCTGCGTGCTAAATGAGTGACTGGTCACATGATAAATCTTTTTAGTTTACAAAAAATATTTAAAAATTTAATCTTTTTATGTGCAATAGAATAGGCTTATACTAACATTCATTTTTTCTGTACTGCTGAATCTCCACGAGGGTTATCGGAGTAGAACATGAAAGTTCCCCACAGCATGACTGTGGCCTGGGATTGAACCCTTGATATCAGACCGTTGAGGCAGAAGTGCTAACCACTTTTCCACTGTGTCGCCTATACGAGATGTTCATTCAAATTGTACTGCCATTTAATATTAGGTTGTATTGTCATAGCCTTAAATTGGACTCATTTATGGAAATTGATCTACCAAACTCGCGCAATTCAAATAATGTATAACAGGGGCAACAACAGGAAACATTAACTAATAAAATGCACATTACTGTTTTTGCACTTATGATGCAACTTGCGATCCGATTGCAGTCATGAGTGCGGTGACGTCACTGGATTTGAGAAAATAAGAGTCACGTGTTTAATACATGAAAACATTGGCGAAAGTGCCACGAGTAAATGCAGGCTAGCCAAACATTTTGCCCTGAAGCCGTTCAATCTAGATTAAAATTTATTTGAGTAAATGATAGGATATTAAAAATAATCACATTGGGGCTATTACGTGTGAGTTTGGATAAACTGGTCAGTTTTACTTAACCAATTCGAAGGAACCGGAAAATTTCCGTGCGATGTCCTTGTTTTTTTTAAGATGGTCTTTTTAAATGAGTTTTATCGCCATCTACCTTCGCTATCTTTTTTTGCTCGTTATCGGTGCATTTGAAAGTGAGCCATTGACAAGACAAGATAAACAAATACTAATGACGACATTGTTCGCCTTTGGACTCACCGTTCGAAAAGCTGCCATCGCCGCTTCGCCGTGTGCTTACTGATTATTAACTCGTGCGGAAACAAATGTGCAAAAGTTCCGCCTATTAAGACACACCCTTGCGCGAGTGCTAAGTGATAAATAAATCCGAAATAAATACAAACTTTAAATAAATATTTAATATTTAAAAACAAAAGGTTTCACTTAGGCATAGAAAACGTAGAGTTTGAAATGAAACTGAAAGTAGATCAATCATTAATTTTTGTGGTACGAAGGAGTGACTCGAGCGTCGCTTCTGATTGGCTTTGAGGAATTTGACGGCTTACATCTGATTGGCTGATAGAGGGGTGGGTGGTTGGCTATCGAGCAAACTACCAAAGGAAAGTTTTTAGTCGGGAAACTATAAAAACACAGATGTATAAAATCGTTTTTTTGTTCAGATGACTGTAACACAATGCAAAAATAAAGAAAACCCAAAGTATGGTACAGCTCAATTCTCAAACACATGCTTCTATGTTATTTTTTGGTATGATTTTAACATGTTTACAGTAAGTTTTATGTGATATTGTAATTTTGCTCTTGTTTACTATTGGGCAAAAAAAGATAAAAATACAAATATTTAAAATAAACACTGTGTTTAAGATCATTTTTTTGTGATGAGGACGGGGGGCGCGGTGTCCCCAGGGGTAGAGCGGGCAAAGGGCCAACAGTGGCGTCAACCTTTGGACAAGTTGAAAGATTCAATTTCAGCCTTATAGCATTTCCCGTCAATGCCAAGATTGTTGGAGGAGAGAAAGTGAGCAATGGAATTAGAAGGGGAGTGGGGGGCGTCTCCATCAAGTGACCCACAAACACATTGCACGATCGCCTGGTTAACACCTGGTACCTCGGAGCCCTCGCCTTACTGACCCCACCACTTCAAGAGGGAACAGAGTGGACTACACCAGCGAGCCAGCATCGTTGAGGGGATGGTGGAACCCCCAGAGAGGGACGGGGGAGCAGTGAGTGCACCCTGAGGGGTCGGGGGGTCATGGCGATGACACTCGGTGGAATCCAAAGGGCTCTCCAATGAGGGCCTCTGTGAAATATAGTTTAGGGGTCTGAAGGGTCAACATATCAGCTAAAGAGGATTATGGCAAGAGCATTGCTTGAGGGGAAAAAGTGAATTTTGATTCTTTCAAAGTGGTCTCGCTGTGCTTCCGGGTTGAGAAATGGCCAGTCCGGACCAGGGCGACAAGGACAAGTGTCCACCCGAGGATGAGGACGAGCAGGCCAAAGATCAACATGACCAGCAGGAGAAGGCCTTGGCGCCAATCTCGGGCGGGGACACCGAGTCAGACCAGCCAGACAAGAGCAGACCGCCGTGGAGAGGCGGCCGCGCCTTGACCGAGCGTTTGGCCATCAACGTGTCGGGCATGCGTTACGAGACCCAGCTGCGCACGGTGGCCCAGTTCCCCAAATCCCTCCTGGGGAACCCTCGGAAACGTCTGCGCTACTTTGATCCCACGCGCAACGAGATGTTCCTGGATCGGAGTCGGGTGTGCTTCGAGGCTATCCTCTACTTCTACCAGTCGGGCGGCAGGCTGCGGCGCCCCGCCAACGTGCCTCTGGACGTCTTCATGGAGGAGTTGCGCTTCTACCAGCTGGGGGAGGACGTCCTGGAGCGTTTTAAGGAAGACGAGGGATTTCCTAAGGAGGAGGAAGAGCGGCCCATGCCCGGCGGGGAGCTGCGACGTCGTCTCTGGATGCTTTTCGAGTATCCAGAGTCGTCTGGCGCTGCCCGCATCGTCGCGATTGTCAGCGTGCTGGTCATCATCATCTCCATACTCATTTTCTGTCTGGAGACGCTTCCTGAGTTCAGGAACGAGAAGGAGCAGAGAGAGGTGCGTCTTCCTTAGTTGGTTTCATCTTTGCGGGAACGTGAGCGGGACATATATTGGGTGTTAATGGAAAGAATGGGTGACGGGGTGCAAATAGGCTGCTAATGAGGTATAGAGGAGGCATTGGGTGCTGATGGGTGTCCCCTTTCAGAGCAAAAACTGTAGAGCAGAGACATTTCTGAGGGCTTAGGGATCGGGAAAGAAGACACTTGGTCCATATCCGGGTGACCTTCATTACTGAAAGATAGAATGAAATGGGAAATAAGGAAAATGTAGCAGATGATTTTTTGAAGACTGATCGGGCGGTAGGGGGAGGATAGGGGAACACATTTAGATGCAGACGATATTCCAGGAGATGCACAGAGGCAGGGAAAGCAGATAAGGCACTCTCGAGTTACGACCTCTGAGATGTGAAGCCCGAGGCCTAAATATAGTCAATGGATAAGCCATCCAGACGTGATTATGTGTATTAATAAACAGCACAGAGACATGACAATCTGTGAGGACAGTCACCTAAGAGAATCAAGATTGGCTCTGATTTGAGATTGGATGATGTTGTGTTTTGGGTTAGTCGCAAAGGTCTGATTTGGATATGGAAGTGGAGTTCCAGGTTATGGATTGCTTTAGAGAATGGCTTCAGTCTTTTGAATTGAATTGAATGGAGTGCAGGGATCTGGAATGTAGACAATCCGTCAAGAGTGACAAAGCAAACAACGAACAAAAAAAACTCTCAGGGTAACCAAAACTAGCATTTTAGTGCCAAGTTCTGCACAGTCACACTCTTCCCAGAAAACCACCTAGTGTTGGTTTGAAACCCAAGTCTGTCCGTCTTTTTAAATTTAGACCTGGAAATTAAAGTCTGGGGGGGGGGGGGGTGGATTGGGTTTGTTGACCACCGACCAAATGAAAGCGGAGACGTGCTAAATGTTAGCATCAAAGTCAACTTCGGATAGCGTGCCGTGGAAGCCCTTCCATCCTTGTTTTGATTCACTTCAGCTTGTTGCCATGGCGATACTTGGCAAAAAAAAAAAAAGTCATTACAGGCCAATGTGTTAAACTAGCAAAGACTTAGCTGGAGTCTTTGTCTTTCAGAGGTTGAACAGCGCTCTCCACTCGTTGGCCAGCAACCAGACCACCTCGACGGTCTTCGCCCCCTTCCAGGATCCCTTCTTCATCGTGGAGACCATCTGCATCTTGTGGTTCTCCTTTGAACTCATCATCCGCTTCAGCTGCTCCCCCAGCAAGATGCATTTCTTCAAAGACGTCATGAACACCATCGACTTCTTCGCCATCATTCCCTACTTTGTGACGCTGGGCACGGAGCTGGCCAAGGACAAAGGGGCTCAACCCTCCGTCTCGCTGGCCCTCATCCGGGTCATCCGACTGGTGAGGGTCTTCAGGATCTTCAAGTTATCCCGACACTCCAAAGGTCTACAGATCCTGGGCCAGACCCTGAAGGCCAGCCTACGAGAACTGGCCTTGCTCATATTCTTCCTTTTCATCGGCGTCATCATCTTCTCCAGCGCCGTGTACTTCGCCGAGGTGGACCGCCCCGAGACGGCTTTCACCAGTATCCCGGAGGCCTTCTGGTGGGCCGTGGTGTCCATGACCACCGTGGGCTACGGGGACATGTACCCCGAGACGGTGGGCGGCAAGTTGGTGGGATCTATGTGCGCCATTGCCGGCGTGCTTACCATTTCGCTTCCCGTGCCCGTCATTGTGTCCAACTTCAGTTATTTTTACCACCGGGAGATGGAGAGGGACGACACCACCCAGTACAAACACGTGTCCACGTCCCTCTGGCTAGATGACGAAGATGAAGAGGAAGAGGTGGACGAGGACGGCGAGGACGCGGGGAAAAAGGTCCAAGCGGATGGGGATGTTGGCAGGCTCCATTTTCTCCCTGGAGAACTTCTGGTCACTCAGGTGTGAAGGAACCACGAGACGTAGGAAATCAACTCTGTGAAGGTAAATGGACAAGTTTGAAAGGTTCCCAGCATTAATTACTCTGTCCCCATTGAAGAAATGGCAAGTACTGTTAAAAGATGTTTTTGGACGACCCGCATGAGTACGAGGTCAACAGAAAATAATAGTACAAATAAATGCAGACCCTGGATGAAGCTTTGAGGAGGAGGAGGAGGTCAAAGGTCAACAAATAGTGCATATGAAAACAGTCTTTGGCTTGCTATTAAAAGTAAGGGGGCGTGGTTTGACAAAATCTTTGATTAGATTGATTGAATTTGAAACTGTGTCAATAAATGTCTTTGCACAAGTGTGATTGTGGCACGGCCAGAATGTGTCTCCTAGTCCATTAAAATCACTACATAGTACTGTTGTGTTGCCATTCCACGCCGCTAGAAGTCAGTGTTGAGCGGGATGATAGAACTGCTGCTTTTCATTTGCAATGTGACCAGGATTAACATGCACATCTTCTTGAAATAATCACAAGGCTAATAGATACCACATGGTTGTTTGATTTTCTTAGTTTTGCCATGTAAAGTCAAAATTTAAGTTATTTTCGGGTGTCAATAATCTCCCTGGCAATGAACGAGTTAAGGAAACTATTGATTTGTTTTTCAAATGATGCTAGCAAAAAGCTAGCTGTCCAGAATCACACAGTGAGTTTAATTAGCAGTAGGACAATGGGATGTCCTGAGATTAATATTTTATATTCACAAACACATATATTTGATTTATAGTTCATATGCAAGTACATCTGTATTGTTTTAAGTCGCTCCCAAACAGAAGAAAGTGTTTAGCGATGGAATGCCAAACTGAAAGGAAATCTTTAAATGATTTCAAAGACTCAAATTGGCTGTCATGTTTTGAAAAAAAATAACATATACATCATTGTCCCCTATTTACCATGTTAGGCTGTCATATGAATTATTCTTGTAGTAAAATATCACACAAGGGATTTGATACAATAACTATAGGAATGACTGTGATGGTGTAATTACCACGTTTGGCATGAGATGACGCTGTTGCTCAGTATGAAGGAGTTGCAGTGTGGCCATTTGTAGTGCCTAAAGTTAGCAAAAAGCAGTAACACAATTACGTTTTCATCACATCAAATATGTCAAAATTGACCCAGATACATATAAAACCCACCATTCCTGACTCTGAGGGCCATACCATGAAATCTCAATTGGGTTCAGGTCAGGGATCAATATTATACATAATTGTCATTCCAGATTATGTCCAAAAATCCCAATCAATAAGTCAATGTTAAAGCATTTGTCTAAAAACAGACAATTGCTAAATAAAAAATGGACCTTTGTGCGTCATTTTTCAGTCACTTGTCGTCACAATGACGTGTTAGCGCTAAGATTAGCGCATCCCCAAGTTAAACGACATGCGTCAAAGCATTGTCAAAGTTTCCCCTTTGACACACACACACACACACACACACACAAACACACATCAGGACCGCAACGCAATCATCCATCGCTCTGATGCTGTCTGGGAAGAATGAAAAGGATTGACGTCTTTCTGGCCATCTGCCACCTTCCATCTCCCACCCCTCCATCTTCTTTGAGAGGATTAAGTGTGTTGATATGTGTATCTTTGTTTCGTCAATGGTGTGTGTGTGTGTGTGTGTGTGTGTGTGTGTGTGTGTGTGTGTGTGTGTGTTAATGTCCGTCCAGTAATTTCTTTCTGATTTTTTTTTGTTTGTCTTTAACTGTGACGTGTGACCCCCTTTGGCACACCAAAACCTCCCACGGAAGGTAAAAGAAAACATGGCTCTAAAAGAACTCTCGGTGAGGTTTTATTGCACACACACACACACACACACACACACACTTAAGACCTGCCACGTTGAAAAAAAAGAATGGCATTCAAGCGGAGTAGTTGAGTGGGAGGTGGGTGTGTTTTGAAGATAAAATCGGAATAAAAGTCAAAATAAAACAGAGTCAGCCAACATTGGAAAAACACCAAAAGAAGAATCGCAAAGTGCTAAAAGAAAACTAAAAACCACTGTGTATGGCTCTAGTTTTTTTAGCTAGGTCTACAATGTCTTGTGTGTCTGTTTTGCTACTCCCAACTAATGACATTTCCCAAATATGGCATGAAATAAAGTTCCAATCTAATCTAATTAAGGAGAGGAAACTGGAGATCCAGTTTGTATGAAGGTGACACAAAATGGAGGTCTACCGTGTCCATTGGTAGTCTCGTACGCCGCTAACGTTTCTGCAAATGACAAATCTCAAACACGGCGAGAGATAAATTAATTTAATGGCTTTAGCATCAAAATGAGAGGTGTTTAGATTTTCACATACATGATTCAAATTGGAAGTCATTTGTTTTTACGGTAGGTCGCACGGAAGGATGCCGTGCCTCCGGTCGTACGCGGTGTCGTCGCTCTCCTCGCCGTCGCTGGGCTCGCCGAGCCCGCGTTCTCGTTCTTCCTCCTCCTCCGTTTCACTTTCTCGGTGCAGATGCTCGCGGCGGCAGCGTGGAAGGCCGGGGAGCTGCGGGAATATACACGGGTCATTGGAGTTCCTTTTCTCTTCACAACAAACTATGACGTTTTTCCAGACTATAACATACTTTTTTTCTGCTACAAACTTAGTAACAACCTACCTTCAGCGATAACATTCCTGAGGCTAAATGGAGCTACTTATAGTTGCGTGCTGACTTTTCTGCCTCAACAGAAGGTCAACTTAAGGTTAACCATCACATAATATACATTAAAAAATGGCTATGATCACACTGCTAAGGTCAGGATTTTCTTTTCCACAATTGTAGAAAAAGCAAAGTGCTTTTGTCTTTTCAAACTAGCTGTGAACACAGGTCGATTTCTCATTCCAAAGTAACGTAAGAAATAAGAGAGAAGTAAAATGAGTACTCGTACCTGGTTGTCGTGGCTGGGCAGAGCCGAGTATCCCGCTTCCGTCCTGCACAGGAGTCGAGGTGAGTGGGTGCGGAAAGGCCGAGGGGAGTGGGAATGGGAACAGATGGAACGCGGGGAGGGCGAACGGATAGAGCGTGGCGACGGGGAACGAACGGAACGGGACGGCGAGTAGGTCATGGAGTGGGATTGGGACAGGACGTGGCCGTGGTGGTTTTGCTTGGGGGGGCGGGGCGAACGGGGCGGCAGCTCGGGGGGCTTCAGCGGATCCACCAGGTCCAACTCGGTCAGGATGGGCGGCGGTGGGATGAAATCCAGTTCTTCCTCCGAAGGGAGGATTTGCATTTCGGCAGCGTCGATTTCCTGGAGCTCGGCTTTGGACAAGTGGTCCACGATGCCTGCCCCGAAAGAGTCGCCCACCACGTTGATGGAGGTGCGCATGCGGTCGCTGAGTGGTAGAAGAAAGCAGTCGGAACCGCTGACTTTTCCAAAATAATATATCCCTATTAGCTGCTTTACTAACAAATTCACTCTCAATTGACGTGCTAGTTAGCCTATCATTGAGTCCCTAGTTGTGCAAAGCCATGTAAACATGTTAAAAGACCCATAAATGCTCATAAAGCTATTTTTAAAAACCTAATAGTACCCTTGTTTTTTTCTACCACTCTCATGCCTTTTATTGGCACTAACAAGTACGAGAATAGTAAGATTCAGCAAAAAGATGACAGAAGTGGAATGCCAAAATGGCGTCATGACATACTTTATCATCCCAAGTCGTTTGAAGCCCACCCCTCCCCTCACCCACCTGATATTGGAAATCCCACCAACGAACCCCTGACTCACAGAAGCCAGTCGACGGCGATGAGCAGGCTGATATCTTGCGTGGGGAGACCGACAGCCGTCAGAATCAGCAGCATGGTGACCAATCCGGCACTGGGAATACTGGCCGCTCCCACGCTGGCTAGAGTGGCCGTCATGCTGGCACCAAAAAAAAAAAAAAAGGACAAGTAAGTATCTTCCTTTTGTGTCTGTTCCACAATTTGTTCACAAACAAACAACATCTGAAGGCAGACTGTCAGTCACATGCGGATATTTACGACGCTCCCTCGGCCGCAAGAGAAAATATCGTATTTCCAAGTTAGGCTTTGCCGCCATCGATCAAATACTTGCACACACACTGAGATCATTTGTCGGCACTGTGTCGCTTGGCGGATGTTTGCAATAAGTGATAGACGGCACCCACCGGTGGACCGGTGGCAATTTTGTCACCCGTGCTGGCCATTTTCCTGGAGAACGTTGGAGGATTTGGGCTTGGGCGACAGATAGCAAAGCGGGGTTGCTTCTAAAAAAGGCGACTAAACTGTAGACAGATGTGGCGCCCAGTACAATATTGAACTGATTCCACCAGGCCAGGCTAACAGACCACAGACAACAAAGCACACACAGAGAATGCAATGGGAGGCAAAAATCTCCGTCGGGAATGGATTATATGCAAATGTGAAACACATACGCACGCACGCACAGCAGCACCCAAACAATGCTGCTAGGGAAACCAGAAAAAGGTGCATTATTTCATTTACCGTATTTCTAAATGGATTTCAGTATGTGGTAATGTGTCACATCTGTGAAGGATTTTGGATTATTTTGACCAAGTTTTCTTTGGTGTCAATATTGTTTACGTACTGTGGATTTTCCATGACAGTTGTGATGTTTCTATGAAGAGAATTGCTGAAATATGTTTCTAGTTTGTCTGTAGACAGAAAAGTATTTTTTTCTAGTATAGTAGTTTTATTACGAGGAATTTGGTGACGCTAAAAATAACGTAAAAATATACCGCTTCACAAAATAACTCTCATTATAAAAATGTGTTTTGTTTTCCTATCAAAAAGTCATTTAATATGAAATATTTAGTTAATCCCCAAGGTCGATATCTATTCATTTTATTTCTAATTTTTCAAATAAAGCTACTGAATGTAGGTTAATATTTGTTAGCCTAGTTTTAAAAAATCATAATACTTTAAAAAGAAAAGTATTTTCATTTTATTTTCAGAATGAGATTGAAGATTCCCACTGACCTGACAGTGACGATCTGCCCCCCATCCAACGTGATGTCATTCATCTGGGCGATAAAGATGGCCGCCACGGCCTCGTAGAGCGCCGTGCCGTCCATGTTGATGGTGGCCCCGATGGGCAAGACGAAGCGGGTCACCCGTTTGTCGATCTTCAGGTTCTCCTCCAGGCAACGGAAAGTCACGGGCAAGGTCCCGGCGCTAAAGGAATCCACAAAAAAAAATTAGGTGGACAGGTGGTGACGTCGGGGCTGGCTGGCGAGGAGACAAAATCGTGCGCCAACGCCAGCGGGAGCGCGGCGGCCTCCTCCCGACAGCTGGCCATCCGCCGCGTGTATTAGAGGAATTTGATTCCCGGGTCGGGCTAAGCTGGGGTCTTAATATAATTAGAGGAAACATTGATAGGATTTCCCATTTGGAGGCAAGTCGTGTGCCAAAATAACAGTTTGGAGCTACTGGAGGTACTTTCACCGTAGCTTTAACTCTCATTTCTTACCTACTGGCCGTTCCCAGAGCGGTGATCCAGGCCTGGAAGATTCCCGAGTAGAAGGTAAAGGGACTTTTGCGGGTGATGCCGAAGAAGATGGCGGGTAGGATGAGACCCCCGTGGATGAGCAGGCCCACGACGACCGTCACCATGTACATGCCCAGCTGGCGAGCCATGGCTTCCAAGTCCCCGATGGCGGCGATTTTGCCCGCGATCAATGAGGCGATTCCCACCGGAGAGTACCTGCACACAGACATGTTTTGTAGTCCATGCGGGTCAGTTGCTGTAGTGGTTGTTTTTCCCGTAGCATGTCTCATGCACTCTGATCGATGTTTTCCATGGAAGAAACGCTTTTTTTTGTATACACAAGCGTCTTGTGTTTAGCTGGCGGCCGGCTAATGTGTTTAGACAGCGCGAGTGATGCGAACGTGAACGCTTCCTCTGGCCAGCAGCTGCATATCAGGGACATTTTTGGGGGGTTTTGTTTCACTTCCCAAAACTAAAATACAAATGCAGTGGTAAATTGATCACTGAGTTGCATTCCTTCTGTGAGCAATGTCCTACGATATTTGCTGGCCTTGATGAGTTAAGATTTATTAGGTGTTTTTCTGACAAAAAGCCACCATTTTATTGTTTTTTAGCACTGTTGTATGAAAGCATTCCAAGAATGGGGCGTGGCTTAGCGAGACATTTCAGAAGCTAGAGTTTGATTGGATAGTTACTTTAGCGAAACCTATAGAAGGCGCGTTATGGATCCGCTTACATATTTCTGACTGTTTGTTTGTGTTCGAGATAACGCAAGAATGAATAACGGAATTATTATCAGACTTGCAAGATATGTTTGAAATATGAAATTAAAGAGGTGAATACATCTGCTGGTATGAGGTCAAAAGGTCACAAAGGTCAGAAAAGGAAGCCCGTGTGGTTTTATATCCCCAAAATTATGTCGCTTTAAAAAAAAAAACTGACTTAAATAGTAAGCATTAGGAGATTTTGTAACTCAATTACCACCATTGACTGTGAAAGATGAATTGGTTATTTTTTCTGAACTGGGACGGTCAATGACGGATGTCGTCAAATGGATTGGACATCGATCAATGCCGACGGCAGCGGTGAGTTCACCACGGGGCAAAGTGACTTTTGCCACCGGCGCAGAGTGCTTACACGGTGAAGATGTTCCATGTGGTCCCCTTGGGAAGAAGTCAACATTGTTCCTACTCCCCCAGCATGTGTGCATACCAGAGAGTCCAGGAGCCCATCTGCGCACGTCCTTCAACCCGACACCCCCGCCCAGCTATCCGTGCCGCAAGCGCAGGCCGGGTTCCCACAGTGAGGCTTCTCCGTCACTGTCGGCGGGCGCCATGTGTGTTTTGTCCGCCGTGTCAAAATATCGCCGGTGAGGCAAAGCAGAGATGCGTGTTTTGGCGTCAGAGTGAATAATGTGAGAAAATAATCCTATTTCATTTGAGCAGTGAAATGTAAAAAAAAATGGAACAGAAGCTACTTACCACATGATCATGGACACCATGGTCATGATGATCTCATTGAGGATGTTGAAGAATTCACACATGACTCTGCCGCGTTCGCCCATCCTGCTCATGCAGATGCCAAAGGTGATGAAGAAGCCGATCAAGCCTGAACACAAGGAAAGAAAGCACATTTTAGAAAATGGAGAACAGACCAAGATATTTTCAAGTATTTGCCTGAATGTTTGTGTTCAAGGTAATACAGGAATAAAGGATCAGAGTCAAATTTGCAGGATATGCTTGTCACCAATGTCGTTATATGCAGCAGTGTATGATGACAATAAAGGCCTTTGAATTTGAATTTTGTCAGAAATATGCTTTGAATTTGCCTGCTTTGTCTGATCCCTCAAAGCCATTTTCATTTTGCCTATCATTCCATGGATTATTTATTATTTTTGGTTATAGGTGAAATACAACAGATTATATTAAAATGTACCCATTTATATGAATTGTTCAAAGACCATTGGCATACAGTGTGATAATGCAAATATTGCGTGGTTGTCCAATGTAATTTCAGTCATGGCGGTGGTTGCAATGAGCTCACCGAGGACATTCATGCCCCATTTGTACTCCAGTTTCTTCTTGCTAACGATGATGGGTTCCGTCTGGTTTGCCACCACCACTGCCGTTTGTTTGGCCACCGTCTGGACCTTTGGGCAAACTCCGGTTAATTCCCTAAAAAACCAAGACCTCCGCCGGTGGACTTTAAAACTCTAAGCTACCTGCTGAAAGCACGACTGCACCAAATTTTCAGGGAAGAGATTCCGGATGAGGTCGAGGAAGGCATCCAGGCTGCTGACTTCCTGACTCTTAGGTGAGGCGGAGGGGGCGGAGCCAGTGCCGCCACTACGGAGCTTGGGATTGCCGGGGTGAATGCTGAGCACCAGGATGACACCAAGGATGGCGGCGATGATGGTGGTGGTCATGTAATAGATCATGGCCCTGCTGCCCATTCGCCCACTGGAGCGAGCGTCCAGACCCGCCAGACCTGAAAATAGTAATATGGATCGTTGGTCCTGAATTGTATGTGCAGGTGCTACAATATTAATATTAGGCACCTGTGATGAGGCTGGAGATGATGAGGGGCAGGATGAGCATCTTGAGCATCCTCATGAGGATCTCTCCGGGGAAGGAGATGGTGGTGAGGGCGGAGCTTTCCGTCACCTTCATGTAGCGAAGCAGCATTCCCAGTACTGCTCCCATAAGCACACCTGCCATGCCATGTTCAATTCTTAATCAGTTGGACTTTTTGTATTATGGAAAATATCAGTTGTTCTTTATGCATATTATGAATGACTTTTCAATGACAATTTACCTCAATAAATTATATTGAAATATTAGGGAGAAAATGTCTATTTCCATTTCAAAATGATCTGTAATTAAATTTTCCATTCTCAATTTTAGCAATTTTTGTGCTCACTTTAAAAAAAAAATTCTCCTTAGATGCTATTTTGCTAAATGGAAAAATAGTAATTAAATTTTTTAACTATGTCAAGACAGCTTTTTAAATTAAGCAAATCGGCCAAAAAGAGCTTTTTTGGAATTGGTACAGCAACATTTTCAGATTTAAAAAAAAAACGCCACACATATTAAAGGGTTTAAAAGCTCTATGCCTGTAATCAATCATTTTTAAACTCTGTTGGACCTGTTTTAAATCACATCCTTTCTTCCACAGAGCGAGCGAGCGAGTGCAATTAACCCTACCCATGACGGTGAGCCCCAACAGGAGGTTGTGGGTGTTGCGGCTGCAGTGGCCGGCGTCTTTGTAGCCGTTCTCCGTGCTGTCATCTTGCCGGCTTTCCTCTGCCGCCTTGGGGTTGTTGGCGTTGGACTGATTGACCGTGGCCTGGTTCGTCATCCTGCCTGAAGACAAATGTTTGATAACTCTAAATTAAATTAGAAACATCCACAGAACTGTGTTGTTTTCCATTTAAGCAGCTTATCTTTGTAATGAATCCAAATGAGATATTTATCTGTCAGATATCTGTCAGCTGAAAGCAAATTTGGTCATTGCGCGACATATTTGAGGTCCGGCGGTTCAACGCAGGATTGCTCCAAGATTTCCCTCCCGACATTCTCACGGCCTCCGACGCAACAAAAGCTCTGATTGTAAACTCGTCCCCAGTCTGACTCCCACCACCTCATGTAAACACATCTGGAGAGCAGCGCCGTTGGCCAAGTCCACAGCACTGCTTTTCCAAACAGATACTGAAGCCACACAAAAAAAAACAACAAAACTAACAAACAACAAAAAAACCAAACGCCGTTACCTGTCCACCTCAAGCGCTCATCCTCCAAGCCCCCCTCGCCACCACGTCCCGAGACGGAGAACGTCCCAGTCTCTTTAGACGACGGGGATGTAATCCTCCGTCCGATGCAGAGTCGGAAAAGCGGAGGGTGGGGGGCGAGGGGCGGAGGGGGGCACCACTGTCATAGTCTTCACAAATCCTCTTTTCGATCCTTATGTCATTTCTTCATAGACGCATTTGTCCGTGAGTTAAAGCTATGTGGTATCAAGTAAGCAAAAACAGAGTGGGAGACCAAGATGCTAACCCTACATGCTCTTTGGGGTACAACAAACCCTTGAACAAGTTACATATAAAATACATTTAACTGTAAAAAAAAAACATAGTTTGAATCTTAAATGAAATCTGTTGCTAAAAAATACCAATACGTCACATTACAGCACGTGTTAGCATTAGGTTAGCGCATTTTCAAGACGCAATGAGTCTTATTTTTGTCGTTTTAGAAAAAAAGTATTCTTTTTATGCAAAATACAAATGTTTTCAATATGTAATAGTCACTGTTTCCTCTCCAAGTTTTCATGGGAAAACAAAAAGGAGAATCGGTAGCAACTGAAGGGTGGGGTTTTCGACAGCTAAACCATACCTGTCAACTGGTACGTTCTCGCCGTAATTGGTACAACTGAAAGCCCATTTTTATATTGGTACGCTGTACACATGAAAATGGTACGCTAAACGGTGATTTTGAGAATCGTTCCCGGAAACGCATGTCTGCCAAGTGATATATGTACCGGCGCCTCTGATTGGCTAAAAAAAAAAGATCATGATAAACATTTCGTTTTGTAACACTTTCACCATGTGATTTCCGTTTCCTGTTCCCTTGTTTATGTTTACTTTCATTTTGTTGTTCGTGATTTTTTACAAAAAAGTAAAGTGGTAAGATTTTCCATGTATTTATACATATATGTAAGGGCGAAAACAAAATTTGGTAAGATCACAAATGGTTCGAGGTTGACAGGTATGCTAAACTACAAGGACATGCTTAAAGACGCCAACCTGTTTAGCAAATCTGTGTTTCCCCAGCAGGCAGATTATTTGCCGCTCCAGGAAATGTCAGCGAGTAGTTTCAAGGTGAGGCCTCGACCGTCTCCGAAGAACCCTGAAATCCTTTCAGCCCACGACTATTTGGGATTTTTTTTTTGCCTGAAAAGTACTTAATTACACTTTACGGGGCCACAGGAAACAGATGCCGATGGTAGGATGACAGTAACAGGAGAAGCGGGCCCGCCTGCGTCACGTTAACAGCTTAGCACGGCTAGTAAAAAAACAAGTCACGGCGGTCAGAGGGTTCAGAGCGGCTGGCCGACCAGCCGCTTTACAGTAAATCCTTGATGTGGGCCTTGAGATGGCCCAGGTGGCTGTCTTCATTCAACAGGTGGGCCAAAAGGAAATCCCTCAAAAAGAAAAGTCAATCGCAATAAGTGAAACGCAAGTCGACATTATAGCAGAAGAAAGATGCGAGAACCTGAACAAGCTTGGCATTGGTAAGTCGCTTCAACTGGAAGTCAACTTTTGCCATGGAATCAGGTATTTGGGGCAGATATACTACCAAATGGACCAAAAAGGGGACTCTAGTTAAGAGGTCTTTTGCAAGACTGGTCAAAATGTACGTCCAGGGTTTCCGCAGACCTTCTCATATGCGTGACGACCACGCGTGACAACCATCTCAATCTGGACCGGCGACTGTCGTACTTAGGACGCAACTTGTTAATCGCCACCGTTTCCACGACAACGGGCGATGATAGGGTAAGTTAATCCCCTACCACACTTTGATTACTGTAATCGAGTCGGGGCCGCCGAAGAACGTGTCGTCAGAGTAGGACGTCACTGGCGACTACTACTTCACATATCGACGGTTAGTCATGTAAACTTACAAAAAATTCATTTAAACTTGTACCGGGTAAACTGACTTCAAATTTCATCTTCTACCAAGTAAAACGGTTAACTTTGCCCTCTATCAGATGAACTATTATAGTTGTGAAGTTCACCTTCTACTTACTTAAAAAAAAGTGCATTCTCCTTTAGTGAACGTGATTTTTTACCTAATTGACTAAAACAGTGGTAAACTAGGATTGGAATTTGTGTAATCTTTGTTTTCTATCATAGAGCTGTTAGTGACTATAACCCTAGAAAACTTGAACTTTCTCAGAGCAACAAACGTCAGGAGACCAAGTATGGAAGCACCCCTTCAAAAATAATCTCATTCCCATTTTGCTAGCGGGCTGATGATGTAATCGTAATCAATGAAAATCTACAATGTGAAAGCTGGGTGAAAGTGTCACAAGTTCATGTCAGGCGACGTCTCCACACATGAATGGAACAACAAATCAGGATTGTGTGAATACATATTGGAATACAGATTGTATTGTGTGTGTGTGTGTGTGTGTGTGTGTGTGTGTGTGCGTGCGTGTGTGTGTGTGTGTGTGTGTGTGTGTGTGTGTGTGTGTGTGTGTGTGTGTGTGTGTGTGTGAGTGTTTGGTGTGTTCAAGTGTCTGTGTGTGTCCTCGGGGATTACTTGCAACAGTTGATTGTTTGGTGTGGGTTTTGCAAGGGATGGACATATAATCCAATCCCTCCAACCCACGACTAAAGCAGCAAAAGCCCCTCTGTCGTCTCACTGGAAGGGAGACCCAGTGTAAACAACGAGCTAAAAAATCCCAGTTGACATTGAATCGAGCAGAAATCATAACTTTGTATAAAATTGTGGCAATATGATGACCAAAATGACCTTGTTGGACTTTACATGGGTAAATCAAATGGGGTGGTGACATTAGACTACATCAGCTCGGCAACACTCGATATAATCGCTCGAGTTGGAAAAAATGGTGGTGGTCAGTTAATTTAAATGATGGCAAAAAGAATCCAAATAGAAGGACAAGACAATAAGAAAAAAAGCCAAATGTTTGTATTCCGAGTATCGTGCCAGGCTTTCTCCACGCGCGGGCGTGAAGGTCTTCCCCTCCCTTCCCTTCCCTTCCCCGTGCCCGTGCCGAGATGATAATCTGCGTGTATTAATCTGTTGTTTGAACTCCTTAAGCGCAGTCCGTCAATCACATCTGCTCTCGTCACCCTTGCAAAGATGTGCTATTTTTAAACGGCGTCTTTGACTTTTCTTCCTTTACCGGGACTTGATTTCCTCACTTGGCCACCAGGTGCCTTGGCAACTCTTCACTCAGTCCACATTTTAACGGTATTAAGCGAATTTTAATCACTTGCACAATGGATAATTTTAAATGATGAAAGCTGTTCAGTAAACAGCAACTTTCAACAGGTAAACTTCACAATAAATTCTAAACCTTTGACTACTAGTCAATTGTTACTGCGCCATCTCAACTTTACATCCTGATAGGCAAACTATGAGAAAAGTTCAGATTCTATATCAAATCCTAGTAGAAAACTTCATGGGTAAAATACTTCATAATTTTAAGAAATAAGTGACAAATTCCATTATAAAATGTAAGTAGTATTATACAACAAATTAATTAAAAACCCTAGCAGCCCTAACATATGTATATAAATGATTAACAGTACAAAAATTAAAAAAAGAATAACATAAAAATGACCTTTCTGATGGCTAAACTCTTGAAAACATCACATTTTACCAGTTGAAATACCCATGAACTTACTTTCTACCAAATGCAACACCAAAAAAAATATCTTTTAACATAACTACCTAAAATTGTTTTAAAAAGTTGAAAAAGGGACCTTCCAAAACCAATCCAATGCAAGAAATAAAATAAAAAAGTCAAGCCATTGGAGTGGAAGTGCAATCCGGAATCTTACCTGCTGAGCGTCGCTGTCTCTCGTCCGCATCGGAGGCATCGGGAGATGAACAGGAGAGACCAAGTCACAGTCTTTGCGTCATCTGAGAAAATTTGCAGATTATATGCCACGACAGCTTGGCGCTGGCTGGGGAATAAAGCCCGTCCCGTCCCGTCAGCGAGCCCTGACACCCCCCCCCCCCCCCCCCGCCTCATTGCGATGCCTGCGAGTGCCCACTCACCTCCTAGACGTCACAGGTCAATTCCTGGATGCCCATCATTAGGATGCATGCGAAAAAGAAGGCGCTTCTTAGGATGTGAAAAAGGGGGTCTTGGCCTCCTGTTCACTAAGGGGCGGTGTGACTCTGTACACCAGCGACATTCGATGTGGTGTTTTTTCTGAAAGAACATTGAAATCGTTAGAAAAGTCTGTTCATGTTTTTAGTATTGATATGCCACGGTTAATTTTTTTTTTTTTTTTTGTCTCGCATTGTAAATTTCACTTTCAGTCAATTCGGGCCTTTCCTTCAATTACGTATCAATAGCGTTTTATTTTGGTAAAAAGGTGGGATAATGCCCTCTTTAACAGGCCATGTAAAAGGGGTTGCAGTCCCACAGGGACAGAGACAGATGGAGATAGCAGTCCGCATGGAGTCCATTGTAGCCCTGAAAATCAATCCGCGGCTAATTGCCCAAGCCTTCCCGACACAATGTGTGCGTGCGAAATTGGATCCGGCCGGGCGTTGTACGCCGAGTAAAGTGTACAACCTGTAACATTTTCCCTCCGGTGTGGAAGTGGCGAGGCATGTAAAAGGGAGAGGGAGGTGTTAGACTCGCGAGTGGATGATTAACTAGCGACACGCAAGCTGTCCGTCTACTTTTATTCGGAAACTATAAATTGGCAGTACATTAATACCCTAGGCTTAGGGCAAATTGTGTCTGCCATTTTGGGTTTCCTACCAGCCTACTACCATGCATATTTTTCTTTGGGGGGGGATATGCACATTCCACACAGTCAGGAGCCACCTGGGATCGAACCCTAGACCACAGAACTGGGACAGACGTGCTAGCCCAGGGGTGGGCAAACTTTTGGGCCCAGGGGCTACATTGACTTTAAAAATTTGACAGACGGGCCAGGTCAGCACAAGATACGATACACCTAAAAAAGTGCATCCGTTAACAGTAAATATGAAACGTAAACAGAAAAATAGGACTAAAGTATTTACATACTCATTACTCATCATTAAAGTAAAAAGTATAAAGTACACAGTAAAGTAAAAAGGAATGTATTAATAAATATTAAAATGTTATTTAAAAAAGATAGAGGGGCTGTAAAACAAGGAAAACAAATAAGAGTTGACACAGCGACTGCCACTGGCTTCCGCATGATGATTTTTTTCCGATGACCACCCTGCCCCAGGAGATAATACTGACTCACCATCACGTATGGATATTGCACCTGTCCCCAGCAGAGAGCAGGTTTGCGTTGGACTGCCAGACGTCCACCATCCCCCACCCGACTGTCCCCAGCCGCTGGCGTAAGCTTCACCTTTCAACCTTTACCTCTTTGCCACCGTGTCTAGCGCTGGGACATTTCCAGCTTTCCTACTCGGGCTAATTGGGTCAGATTGCAAGGAGCGCCGCATTACTCCCGAAATTGGAACCATGTGAGGCTTTACGGTACTTTGGCATTGCTTGCCTGTGTGTGGTAAAGGTCCCGTGATTGAAAAAAGGATGTCAGGAGTGGAGGGCGGCCAACAAATCAGCGTGGAAGAGGACGGGAGGATGCCCCACCCCCTCCGGACGGCGGGGAGGTACGGCGGCCAGGTTGCCGCAATTCATGTCTGACGTCTGCCACACTTTGGCCGCCCTGACGGCATAATTGACATAATAGCTTGTTTCCAATTAGAGTTTCCATTGAAGGAGGATGTCCCAAAAGTAACAGTAGACGTGTGTAATTATGTCACGCGAGCTATGCATGTGTGTGTGTGTGTGTGTGTGTTTGCGTTGGCGACATCTGGACTCGGGTTCGGGGTCCCCGGTCCCGGGCGGGCGGGTCGGCGCCAAAGCCGGTGCAGAGTTCACGTACGGAGAGCGGCGGAAATCGGATCAGGTTTGTATTTAAGGGGGATTTAACGACAGAATGGAAATCTGCTTTGGTTGGTCAAAATGGTGTTTGTCCCAAAAAAAAAAAAAAAAAAACACACAAATCCCACCCCCACATCCCAAAAGGGGGAAAAACAGGAAGTGTCTCGCTGGATTGCCGCGTCCTGTGCAAATCCACATAATGTTTAAATTATTATTTCGTGTCCAGGCCCATTTTCAGTTCAAGATACGTGCATTTTTTTTAAATAATTGGTTCAGACACTTTTTTTTTTTTTAAATCACATCATATGTTCCATTGGTCATTATAATTTTCATTTGTCTACAATTTACTTTTAGTCCGGAAATGTATTGAATTAAAAGGAAATTGTCTTAAATCTTTTAAGACGTGAAGTATTACGTCGTCACCCGTGGTTTTGCCACGCAATTTATAGAGCCCGACTTTGAGAACAAACAATTAATTTTAAAACCAGTGTTGAACGCGTTGACAGTTGCCACACTGCCACGAAACAAGAGAAGAACGTTGAACTCCTGCATGAAACTTTCACTCTGCAAACTCTTTCTGACATAACCCCCCCCAGGCGTAAAATTTTCAACAGCACGCAGGGCGAGTCCGGGCAAAGACGGCGCCGCCGCTGCCAATAATGGCGGGAGGCTTTTGCAGGATTTGAGTTGAGTGACATTAAACGGCGAGGAGGAGGAATGCCGCGAGGGAGACACCGAGGAGAATGCCAGTGTGGGCGCTTAATGGTGAAGATTCTGCTCAGGAATCTGGGAAATCTAATTTTAGTGGCGCTACTGTGCATCCTTGGAGAGGGGGGTGGGGGGGGGGTGCCGCTGTCAAATGGTGATACTCATTAAAATTGGGGAAAACCCTCTCAAATAACAGCAAAAAAAGGGACTGTGCAAAAGGCTACACTTGGATTCAAAGTAGACAAAAATTCCAGGAAAGCAGAAAAAAGAGAAAAATTGTTGCTAATTACCTCGTTTGCCGCTTGGTGTTGACAGATAAACGACTGGCGTTGTCGGAACGATGGCGCAACCTGGGAATATCCTGAAAAATAAATGCAATGGAAATGAAATTTATTTGGGTATACGTGTTATGAAAAGTTATCTTCTTCCCTAAGACTAACGAAATGCAATCAATTTCATGAGTTCCAACTTTGTCAATGACTTCACCATATTTTTACTTTTACAACTCATTAAATGAATTAAAGTATGACTTTGTGGGGAACACGAAACTGTCTAGCGGCCCGGCAGCAAACTTAGAAATGGTAATGCATCTATTCCAATTCACTGGTGTATCATACAAGTTACTGGTAAAGTTGATAACTTAGGTCTTTTAGTCACAAGACATTTAAAGGCAATACTACTGGCATTCCTTGAAAAAACTTGCCCCTTCCAAAGTAAAATGTGAGAGTAAAAAAACAAAACCATATGGGGGCCCAGTTTCTCCAGTTTCCAACTATGGAACTTCTCTCCCACCGGGGCCCGGTGCCCTTGTTGCCCTCCTTCAAATTCCGCCCCTGAGATAAGGCACTTGCGTATTATCCTTTCTACCACTTTGGTTACCGTGACAACTAGCGGCGGGGCTAAGGAGCGGCCACTGGTACCGAACCGGCGCTCAGACCGAGAACGTCTGCCGTGTGAGAAATGGTTTTATAGTGCGAGGGAATGGAAAATCTCCCGCAGCGTCCGTCCAGCTGAGCGGTTTTAGCGAGCGGCACTTGTGACGAGCGCCAGCGTCTTTCATGACGGGCCGGCGGTGTCCGTGTCTTCTCCCATCCCCGAAGCCTTTCATGGGCGCTCTCCGAGGGCCGTCCCGGTAACACGAGCCCGCCGGCCTTTTGTGCCCATTCTTCTGCTTATCCTTTCATCTCTTGAAACAACCAAAGACGGAAAGCACCGCTCGTTGAACGCCCGGGGAAAAGAGATAGCCGGGGTAAGAGGAGGGTGGGTGGGGGGCACAAGGGGGGGTGTTGAGGTCGCCGGCTCATCCCGCAATTTATGGCCGCGCTTTTCAACGAGGCCATTCAAGGTTTCGAGGTGGGGAGGCCCACCGGTCAAAAGCGCAAAAATGTGTGTGTGTGTGTGTGTGTGTGTGTATGTGTGTGCGTATGTGTGTGAAGGGATCACCTGTCTGAGGAGAGGACCCCGAAAACCGTCTGGGCGTCGGCCATTGTGGACCACGGCAACGTCAATGCAGATGCTAGAAAAGACAGAAACAGGAAAGTAGAAGTTGTCATGCTTTGATAGAAAAACATTTTTAAGTTTCATTTCATGTATTTATGCAAAGAGGTTGTTGTACAAATGTGAGTTTTTGGTGAAGAGCTTGTTATGTTTTTATTATTGGGAAAAGATCAATTTTTTTCTAACTCTGATTTATTTCATTTTTTTTTTTTTGGATGGCCCGTTTTGGAGGAATGTTCTACATTTCAGTTTCTATTAAAAAGTCATAAATGTCAAACAATCTACTTTTAACCAAAGTCAAGTTAAATAAAGCTTCATTTTTGAGGGACAAAAACTTTTTGGGAGGAAATAAAAAAACTATTACAATGTAGAAAAAAGAAACCATAGAAAAGGTTATTCTCCCAAAAAGCTTATTTTGAAAGAATGTCTTTTTTAGAGTGAAGAAATTTGAGCGCTTGCGTGTAGGTCCTATGTGTTGAGCATTTTGAGCGCACGCAGGGCAAGTCTTGACAAGGGTTGACCTTACATTAAGACGGCAACAAGCGCTTGTGTACGGATCACTGCAAAGACTTGAACGGCAGGACGAGATCTTCGGATTTCTGGCGTATTCTGCCGAAACAACACAAAAATTATTGCCACCATATCCATACTCCGATTACCCGGCCGACGACAAAACGTACCGAACCCCACAATGAGTTGATGGCACGCGCTGGCAGTAAAACATGTTCCTTCGACCGCATCGGTCTCTCTGACGGTGCTATATTCCCCGAAGACCAAAAGACGTTGCCTTGTGATGAAGCAGTCTGGCCTCCAGTTGGAGATTAGTCACCGGCTAGGGGCGGCAACATCAAAGTCAGTTTGAAAAGTTTATGAGGAAATACACAGGAACACAAAAGTAAAGTCCAATACCTAAAAGAAAAACAAAATTCCAGGATTTATCCCAAGCTACAAAAAGCTGGCAAGGTATCAAAAAGCTGGGATGCATCTACTGGATTTGTAGTGAATATAAAAGTCTACACACCCCCTTTGAAATGACGCCATTTTATGGTCATAAAAAAGGGAAACTATTCCCAGCGTTCATTTGGGGTAAACCCTCACAAAACTATTAGCCCACCATTTTTTTTATTACCAACGTGTATTTAATCTCATTTTTATAAGGATGTTATTAATTTGTCATTGATTTCTTAAAACATGAATGACAAATAATAACTCTAGAAATATATTTAAAAAATGATAGCTGGCATCCACAATACTTGCTCATCACATTTTGGCTCATGTAACCAAACTTTTATACCAAATGTTAATTGTGGCTTACATGAGCCGATTTCTTAACGGGGGTGTTTTGTAAATGACCAAAAAAAATGTCGTTTGAAGGGGTTAAAAAATGTTAAGTATTTATGGTTTTGAAAAAGAAATAAACAAAACAACAAGAAAATCACAGAGGGCCGAGGTTAATTAACAACATTCATGGCGTTGTTTCAGTATGTATACACGGTTAGCAAATTGTAAAAAATATATTTATATATAAATATACATATAATAAACTCACCTGGACGTAGGCCAACATAGCAGCTGCCATTTCGTTTAATTGTTTACTGATAAAAGTGTGTCAAACTTTTGTTTAGCCGATTACAAGGCGAATGGCGGTCTCCTCCTGCTCTCGATTAATTAAGGCAAACGCAGCTTGACATGATAACTGCGCTCATTTTCTTGCTCACTTTCGTGCAGCATGTTTTCCCCAAAAATAACCCTTTAAAATGACCTATTTTTGTTTAACTAGACGGGCAAGTTTGCCCCTAAAAATTGAGCCAAACGGATGTATTATTTGACGTTAGTAAAGTTCGAACGTCTTGATTGAAATGTCTATTCTTTCATATTTATGCTTTTATTTTGAATGCAAAAACCGGATGTCAGTTGTCAGGCTAGCGCTGGCTTGCCTACGCCCGACTTGACTTTTTGCGCGTTGCTTGCAGCCAGGCGGAGTTGCGGATCTTTTTTTGCAAGCTTTTTCTCCCAACAACGTGTTCACCTCGCCACCGCGCAGACTTGAAACGAGAAATTTTTTCATGTTTGGTTTCCTCTGAATAAGCACCTCCGGATATTTGTCCTTCCAACTCGCTTTTGGGGGAAAGATTGGTGGGTTTTTGGTGGGTGCGTCTTTTTTGTAGTTTTAGTTTTTTTTCTCCGCTTTTGACCCATTTTCACCACTTTGGATTGATTTTTAAAGTTTTTTTATTGCCATGAGACGTCATGGACTTTTTTAACAGAAGAGAAACATGTGCGAGCGTGTGTTTTGAGAGTTTTTTTGGACTTTCCCTCCCTTAAAGCAGTTGAGCGACTGACTGGGGTCGACAGGACTTGGGAATCAATGCGGTGTCAGCTGGAAGGACGCGGGGTCCGGATCTTAACTCAACGGTATGAATATTAATTAATACAATACTCGTAGTTCAGCTCTGTTGCCGTCCAAACCATATTGACCGGGAGGGATGGCAGCGATAAAAAAAAAACTGCTAAAAAACGATTGGGACATCTATTGCCGTCAATGGCAGCTAATCAATGAATTCCACCTTCAAACATATTTTATTTCATGCTAGTTTTTTTAATTAATGTCCTAAACCATGATTAGATTTCACTATGCAGCTTTTAGCAAAGAACAAAGTCATTAAAAGTCGACATCGTGTTCCGTTAAATAAATGATATGACACTTTTATGATTTCTAGTGCTATCAGCTTCCTAGAGTGAGGTTAGTGGCTTTTTGGGGGGTGTTCTCCCCTCATATTCTAAGGAACACCCAAATTCCTGGCATGTTTTTGGGATGTGGGATTTTGTGGGATCTCTACGACATCATCTGTCATTTTAAGTGAAGTTTGGAATGCCACCCCATTTTTTTCCATGGAAAAGGTGCCTCTGGTGTCATCACGCAAAGGATTAGCAATTTAGGATTAGCCATTTATTTTGACATATTCTTGGCGTCCAATTTCGGCGCGTTCAAGTGCTGGAATTTGCCTCAAAAAGGTGCCACACCATTTCATATAATATAAACACTTACAAAAACCTAATAATGTACACACAATTTCAAGTGAAACCACCACAATAACATCCTTTCATAATTCCCGGCCTAAAATGAAAACTACATTTCCCATCATGCCTATGGACGACATCAACACCTATTCCTGTAGTCTAACAATTTCCTGCTCTAATGCCAGTAATAGAAATAGAAGGATAAAAACAAACATTTCCACAGTGAATGTGCAACCTGACATTTCCAACATACCAGAAAGCGTCACAAGATTTTTCCCCGCCTTGAAACGGGGGCTTAGCTTTTATGCATCCCTTGTGCTAGCTTGTTTTACAAAGTGCCCCCAGGCGCCTCCAGATAAAGACGACTGGATTACTTGAGGAAAGCGGTGCTCGTTGCTCGTCAGGTGTTTTGTCATTTTGGATTAACGCGCTAACCGGCTAATGGCACACCAGGCGTTAGCATTATGGTGATGGGCTTGGGGGGCTTGGGGTCTCACAACAACAGCATTGCATCTTTTACAGGCTTTGAAGGGGATCAGAAGGTCCCGACACCCGCTTTTTTACTGGCCGAGGGCTGTAATAAACGGGGCCCCCCATCCCATAGTGCTCCCGTCGGATGCTTTCATTTCAGCAGGCTTGTTATTGAAAACGCACATAAATATGTCAAGAAGATATACATACTTTCATCCAATGCAGAAAATATTCGGAATAATCAGAAAATGCCTTTCAAAACAGATGGACTGAAATATTATTATTATGTCACATAGTTCCAATTGAATTCAATTGAAAAGGGCCTATTACTACTTGTAGACAGATTTATGAATTTTATTTTTCATAGTAGTACTATGTAATGATTTATATATCATATATAAATTATCCAACCCCCCTCAAAAGAAATTTAATATCAACAATTAGAAGAGAAAATAAAAAAAAATAAAAAAATATATATATATATATATTTATATACAATGCGTTAATGCATAATGGGAGTACAAAGTTAAGGTCAAAGGTCAGCCAGTGTGCTTTCTTCTCCCTACATGGAGGGGAGGGGGCGGGTTAGTACAGTGTTTGTTTACACTCCATTTGCAAGCATGTTAACACACACTCGCACGGCGGAGGGTCTTTGTTGAGGCGTGCACCAGCCAAGCGTGTGACGGGAGTAAATGGAGTGCGCTCATCAAGTGTTGAGCAACACGGTGCACCGAAAAAAAAAAAAAAAAACACTTAGTGTGACACACACACACTGTGTCAGAGGTGTAATTGCCCCCACTGTGTGTGTGTGTGTGTGTGTGTGTGAGAGGGGCGTGTTAACACCACTAAATGCACACAAACAGCATGTCAGGTGAGGGAAATTGTTAATTTATGGAGGTTTCCATCTGGACCTCCATGCCAAAACATCAATAAAAAAAGGTCAATTGAGTTCAATGGCTGCCAGTCCAAATTGGTTGGAAATGGTGTTTAAATAATTGTCATCAATGGCTATCAAGGTTTAAGTCATGTCAGGTCAAAAATCTAGGAGCAAAAGCATGAATTTGTCATATTTTTTCTTCCAGTTAGTTTTTATTAAGTTAAATTTCAATTGTAAAAACCTATAAATACTACAATCGGATATCGTAAATTGCTGGTCCTCCAACCGCTGTGCTGAAAATTTGATGGAGGTCTTGTTGTAAGTGACAGCAAGCTGACTTTTAAAGCCACACACACACACACACACACAGTCAAAATCAAAAGTAGCATCGGCACGAGTGGAATCAGGGGTCGGCACACTATAAGTTGATGTTTCAACAGCAGGGCGTGGCTTACTTTCACGTCCTGTCATCGCGTCGACTAAACTTCTGTACACACGAGATCGGCTCCCCGGCACGTTCCTTCCTTCCTTCCCCCTCGGAGACCTCGGAGGAGCCTCACCCACTCACTGGTGGGTGACACCTTCTCCTTGCCATTCCACTTGCTCTTCTTTTCTTCTTTTCAAACGTTTTTCCCACGAGTTGACCTCTCGGCGAGGCAGCCACGGCGGCACCCCGACGTGTTTCCGCGCTGACTCACGCACGCCCGCCGTCTTGACGTCACGTGTCAAAGGTGGTCCGAGGGAGCGGCACAGTTCTCGTCAAAGTTGCCGGTCCTCCACGTCCGGGATGGCATCTGTTGGAGGGGTGTGTCTTAAACACTGTAGAGTGTGTCAGTGTGTTGTGTCTTTTTGTGTGTGTGTGTGTGTGTGTGGGGGGGGGGGGGGGTTCCCCTTTTTGACTCACGATTAGATCTCGGTGTTGTGACGAGTCTGTCAACAATGCGCATGAGTGTGAGGGAACGTGTCTCATATGACTTATGTCCTACTCGTGGTATCCAGTTTGACAGTTAGCTAACGACAAGTGACGTTCAAGGTGTTGTCTGGAGCCTTCTTAAGGTATCCCTACTAATCTGGTTTATTTAAAAAAAATGGAAATGTGCTTTCGGCCTTTGGGAAGTTGGACTGAAAGCCCAATGATGTTGAGGACTTGAAATGGAGAGGTGTGTTTCTTTGAGACCAGGCATTGGGGATGTCAATGGCAGATAAAGAGTTAAGGCAGAATGGGCCTCTGTGCGGAGGAAGTAGATCTCGTCGTTTGTTTTGTTTTGTTTTTTTCCACGAGTTGCGCCAAAGCTCCTTCGTGCTGGCTGCGGCTCGTAAAGCCGCCAAAGCCCCCGTAAAAGTTCCTTTTGACATTTCCGCCGAGCCACTTAGCTCGATGGCATGGAGCGCCTTCCCAGAGTGTAACTCCGCCTCCCTTTTTTTTGTCTTCCTCTCTCCCAGCTGATACGTCCTGGGAGTGATGCACTGGCTTCCCCTGGTTGCCATGGTGATCGCCTCGGCCCTGCCCTTCCCTCACAAGCCCGTGTCCAGGATGGCCTCCGCCGCCGACTTTCGTTCCCGAGGAAACGACTGGCGCGCCCCGGTGGACGGCGACGAACCCACGCCCGTCTCCGAGGTGGAGACTCAGATCGTCCAGAGTCCGGCATCCGCGGGCCCGAGAACCCCGAGGGGATCGGCGACCACCGTTCCCAACGTCAACCTGACCGGGGAGCTGGACTTCCCGGACGGGGACGAGATGTTCCTGGACGTCCACCCGCGGGTCCTCTTTTCCTCGGCGGGGTCGCCCCCCGAGCACCCGCCCCTCCTGCTCATGCTGGACGACGACGGCGAAGAGGGTCACGGGGACCGGAGCCTGGCCTGGGTCAACGCGTCGGACGTGGGTCGCCCACTGCGCAGGGACAAGCGCTCGCATCTGATGGACCGACGGCGCGGCGAAAGGTCGGTGTGCGAGGCCGAGAGCGTGTGGGTGACGGACAAGACGGCGGCGGTGGACTCTCGCGGCCAGACGGTCACCGTCCTCCAGAACATCCAGACGCAGACGGGGCCGCTCAAGCAGTACTTTTACGAGACCCGCTGCCGCCAGGCCGAGCAACAGACGGGCCGGGGGGCGCCGGCGGGGTCGCAGGGCGCCGGGGTGGCGGGCGCCGGATGCCTCGGCGTGGACAAGAAACAATGGGTGAGCGAGTGCAAGGCCAAGAAGTCGTACGTACGGGCCCTCACCAAGGACGCCAACAACCTGATGGGCTGGAGGTGGATCCGTATCGACTCGTCCTGCGTTTGTGTGCTCATCTCCAGGGCCAATCAGATCCTGGCGCGAGAGGCGCAGGCCAGGAGGGGGCGGGGCTAACCTCCCACCAGAGATCGTACTATATATATATATATATATATATGTAGATGTTTTTTTTCTACAATTTATCTTTCGTAACCTAAGTTATTAGTACGTAAGCATGTGTATGATTTTGATATTAATATATTCCTTCGCCGGGTTTCGCATACGTATTGTGCTTAACAAATGGATTTTTACAACACTTATCGAATCATTCATCTCGATGGCATTTTATCCGTTATTTTAATATCTGTTACGAAAGAAAATCTAAAATGATATTGTCCAACATTGTCAAACTGATTTGATCATCTAGCGCCCTCAATGATTGAATACATTTGCAAAAAGGGATCTTCATATAATAAATGCCACCAAAAGGGGGGAACTGTTAAAATCTTTTCTCAATAAAACACCAGTCATAAGTCATCATTTACATTTTTGAAATGAGCATGTCATTTTTTAAAAGTCACTATTTTAAAAAGGCATTACAGAAAAGTACTTCATAAATTCACATGTGCCTTATTTCAGGGAGTTGTGCAGTAAAACCATTTGTTAAGCCTTGTATGGAGCTTGTATGTATATTTTGATAGAAAGGCGATGTCTCTAGGTGGAAGCAGCGCCCCCTACCGAGGCCTAGTTTCCATGTCCTAACAGATGGGGAGCATCTTTTCAATAAATGGTTGCTTTAAATTGCAAACGTCCAGTCTTTGTTTTTAAGTCAAATCAGCAAATGTCTCATCTTTCCAGTAGGAACAATCAAGTCCATTTCTATGCATTCTATTACAATAATGATCAACAGCCATTTTGTTGTTGTAATGACAAGCAGATCCGTTAGGATTGCTTTATTTGTTTTTTTACATCACCATTGTCATCATATTAGTTCATTTCCCATATAGGATATCTTGAGTTTTGTATTACGATCACTTTGCACTCATGGAAATTTTCAATCGTTGCACGACCGGTCGTCGGAATAGACACGTAACAGCAGCGCTAGCGAGCTCAAACGCTCGTCTTTCGGCCAAACCGCCAAATGTTCGGCTCCAAAATCAATGTATGTTAATGAGAGATAGAGAGATAGAGAGAAAGAGAGAGAGACGGACATGTACAGTACATACATTTATCCAATACATATCTTAAATCAAAATAAATAGTCATCGTAAAAAAATCAAAAATACAACTGAAAAAAATTTCACACATTTTACAAATTGACCCCGCCCCCCCTTGCACATGAGCTCCCCACCCCCCCCATAAATGTATCATACATACATGTCTTTTTTTTAATCTTTTGTTTTTCATTTTGAAGTACAATTTGTTATCTTTCCCTTTTTAAGGAAAAAGATTTCATTGTCTTTTTTTTTCTTTTTAAAACATGCATCGTAAACACGGAGGCTAACGGTTTTTGTTTCTTGGACTCACTCGCCCTGCCCCCCCTTTTTCCAGAGAGTTGCGTTATGGCTTGTTTGGGTAAAATGGGCGGCCATTTTCTATCTTTTGCGTATTTGTGTCTCTCCGCGGCCCCCTGATGTCACATTTTGGTCCCCAAAAACTAATTGGTAGCTCATTAACGTCCAATTCATTTCCCCTTTGACGTGGGAACAATATTTCATTCCAGTACCTTTCAGGTAGAACCCAGAAACAAGGTTTTCTCGCTGTGTGAACGCGTCAAAACGGTCGAACACGATGCCTGTGGGACTAAACCCCCCCTCCCACCACGGGCAACCTTTCAAGTCGGTTATTATGGTAAGCTTTCAAAGGAAATGGGATCAGCTTTCAACATGTCCCAGAGACAAAAGGACCAAGAAGACCGGCGAGGCTGTGATGCGGTCAATGCTGGACATGTTTTACTGTCCAAACGCAAGCCTTGACCACAACAATGGCGCCGTGAGTCACTTTGGCGCAACTCAAAGAGGCCGTGGAGAGACAACTCGGACTTTCTACTCGGAGAAAGAAAAAAAAAATGGAGGAATAATTAAGTCACCTTGGTCCAGTTGGTGTTATTGCAGAACCCTCAGCACAAATATCCTGAAGTTGAGTGTATTGTGTAGGAGACTTTCTTCTTCTATTCAAAGTCCTTCTTCAGTGGGTCCCGGTGGGATTGGCGTCTTCTGTAAAAGAAAAAAAATACTCTAACAAACTGCTTTTGAGGCTTTAATGAGCCGCTCTTTACCTCGGCGCGCCCCTCAACACGAATACGTCCTCACGGAGGCAGATTCACCCCGGGCATTGGAGCTAGCTGTGGACAAAACACACACATAAGTTTAAAACATTCCCATTAAGAGCCATAATGGCAGATAAAACTTCCTAGTGTGTACTTTGGTCAATGTTGGCCTTGTCATCAACACTTCCTCCGAGAAAGGAGAGAGGAATTCCAGAGCTGGGATAATGGCACCCTAGCATAGAATGCATCCACATCCACACACACATGGTGTTCATAATTGGACCTTGAAAAAAGGGGAAGTTTCCAAAACATTCCAAGTTCTTGAAAGTGCACATTAAACATGATTCATGAATCATTTGCACACCATCAGTAGTGTCGAGTCAATTACAGATCAGACAATCTTAATCCTATTTTTTTGTCTTTATCGGACTAATAGTGCTAACAATGGTGTCGCTGGGTCAATGTGACCAAGACAACTTCGTCACAAAAACAACAAATAACATGATTACTTTAATCCATCTCCTTCCAAAGGTACTAAAAACACTTTTTTTTGATTTAAATAGGTGGGTCAATGTGACCCAAGTCATCTTTATTAGCCTCTTTTGTTCCTTTCATACACTTTGTGACAATTCCACATGATTTAAATCCCATTATTAAGTCCATTACTAAAGACTTCCATCAATGGAGTTTGAATCTAACATCTTTATCGACTTGTTTTGAGCAACGACAAATAATGATTTGAACTTTGAAGTAAGATTTATACTCCATTACTAATAGTTGAAGTCAAATATTGTTATTATACAAAGGATTACATTTGGTTTATTTAAGTGCTTGAATACTCATTTTCGGTTTGGGCCCGCAGTCAAAAGACATTTAATCTCACATGTGATTTAAAAAAAAAAAAAAAAGAGGTAAGACTAAGACTTTTGGTTGTGCGTATATATTGTTGTGGGCATGTTACGACAAGCTAGTGGAAAAAAAATACATTATGTGTGTGATTAGCAACGCACAGGAACATTATGGTGCAGTCTGTATATGCAATGTCTTAAAAAATGAACAAAAAAATCCATATAAAAATTCTAAATGATCAAAAAGTCACTTACCTTAAGGGTTAAAAATTATAAATATCAGTCAAAATTTTAAAAAAATAGTATAACCATATATATACATACTAAAAAGAAGTGTAAACCATATTTCCAAGGTTGCCTGTCAGTTTAAGTATTCTAAAATTGTTTGAAAACAACCTATGTCCTTTTAAACTGTAATGTTGTCATTGAATGATAATCTTTAGTGCCATTTCCCAGTCTGAATTGGACACGGTATCCCATGAGTAAACTACTTGAATTAATTGTGCCAACCCTTCTACAAGCATGTCTACTAAATGAATCAAAGAAAAAAAAGAAGGGCTTTGACAAAACGGAAATCCTAAAACTGGATGTTACTCACTCGCCATTGAAGTGGCTAATCCCAATCCTGCTAAGGCTTTCTAATAGTGAGCCCAAGGCGCCATTCCTGTCATTCCGTGGCATTGAGTCACACCCCGCAAAGCAAAGCGGCGGCGGCTCAAAGGGGCCTCCCGCCCCGACCGCCCCGGGGGTTCCGAACACTCACCGTCGCTCTGCACCTTCCTGAGGGTGACGGAGGGCGTGGCGAGGGCCGAGGCACGGAAGTTGGCGGGCAGCGTCTCGGCAGAGTCCGAGGTGACGCCGCGCAGGTCCTTCTCACGGAACATCTTGCGCCACGACGGGGAACGCGTGAACGTCTTTGTGCCGTCCTAAACAAAAATATTAATTAGAATTCTTAAATGCGTGATTTGAGTGTTTTTGTCAGTTGTGTACATTTGACTGCAAGTGCATTTTGTGTTTGTTTGTATGTCTTTTGGTGGCTATTGCGTGTTGTTTTTCTGTTTGTGTGCGACTACATTGTGCAAGTGCATTTTTTGTATGCATTTTTGAGGTGATTGTGGCATTTTTCTCTGCGTCTGGATTTACTATGTGCATTTTTGTGGTTATTTTGTTAATGTGTGTTTGAGTATTTGTTTTGTGTTAGGCTGTGTGGTTACTGTGTGTTTGTGTTTTTTTTTCTAAGATTTAGTTCTGAGTGAGTGGGACTGCGTGTGTGTTCCTTGTGTATTTGATATATAGTGCTTGAAAGATATTTTGTGTGTGGCAATTATGATTTTTCAGTATATGTTCTGCACAATTACCTTTACATGGTTATTAAAGGTGCTTGTTTTTGTAGGATTTGTCATTTTGTGCGATTTATTATGCTTTGAAAGCTCTACTTAGTTATTTTTGGAGTGTGTCTGTATATATCTTTTCATGGGTGTGCATTCTTTGGCGTGTGACTAACTTCATCAGGCCGTCTCTCCGTTCCCACGGTGATGAGCGAGTTGTACTCCTGTTCCAGAAGCTGGCGTGCCTGCGGTACAGAGCGTGCTCATGAAGGCAAGTAAAAATAATATACGTATACACTAGTATGAATTATTTTTGAATTTGGTACCTGCGTGTTCTGATTGGGTATCTGCAGTAGCAGGGCCAGGTCAGTATAGTCGAAGGTGTCATCCAGTGCCAGCAGGGAGCCGTGTACGCCGCTCTCGCGAAGGTTGTCGGCATACTCCTTTAGGCCCACCATCTGCACCCAGCTCATCACTCGCTCGTTGGACCACACCATCACATCTGGACAAAATGAGAACCGCAGCATTATGCAGTGCAGTCAGTACCACCGCCACAAAACAAACAACACACTTATAAAAGCTCCCGTTTCCTCTCGTGTGAGGTACCAACAGCGCAAGATGGTGGACTCAATTAAATACCCAGACGTGTTTTTTTCTTCTTTTTCTAACGTGCTGCTCTAATTCAGTTTCATTGTAAATTTTAAAAAAAGACAGCACTCCCAACAGCAATTAAAGCAGGGGCAAACAAATGCTGAGTACATATCCTAAAGCCATTTTTGGAAGCTGCCGTGTATTAACGACTTGGCCAGCTTTAGGGAAAAGTGCGTATGTATTGACATCAGTGCTGCACATGCTCCTACCTCAACACGCTTCCTCATAAAGTGAGCAACCGCAGATACTACTGGTCTACATTTAGGCAGTTTTAAGTATACGAGATTTTCCGACAAGCAGGTTGTTTGCACGGAAAATGTCTTTGAACAAAAGCATGGCTAATGAGCCACATGCGGCTTCACCAGACATGCAGCATGTAAATTTTCGTCAGACCGCGTGCGAAGGGGGCCGCAAGATTTCTCTGATGAGACATTTACGCAGCATGAAGGACCAAATCAGGTCTGTAAAATATAAAAATAAAAAAGGACAAAGATTATGGGTGGGGTTGTCTCGCCTTTATTGTGGTGTGCGCTGTCCTCGCGCCGCCTCTCCAACTCCTTGCGGTCGTAGTTGAGGCGCTTCAGGCACATGATGCCGTAATGCAAACTCACCCTGTCGGGGTTAAAAAGAAAGAAAAAAAAATCAAACAATGGCGCTAAAACACAACAGAGCTTCCCGCCAGGATCGTGCAGTGCTCACCGGTGGAAGCTGTCCACCATTTTGAGTTGGCCTCTCAGCTCCTTCTTGGTGAGGTGGTCCAGCATGCGGGCGTCCACCAACGACTCCATGAAGTAGCTGCGGTACTGCGGCAGGCCCAGGCTGGGCAGCCAATCGTTGCCCACCCACTCATGATTCATGTCGCCGTACGCTAGGATCTGAACGGGGACATCGGATTGGACCATGTGGACAGCCAGTGATGTATCTTATTCATTCATTAGCAAGTTGATTAAAAATGTAGGAAAATATAACTATTTTTCTAACAGTTTGGTACAGATGTCATCAATAACCCAGGTCATCAACAACAATAAAATGGTTGTATTAATGCAAACACGTCTAATGTCATTTTGGGGAACTGAATACCAATACACACATTTTTTGCTTTCAAATGGCCCAAAAGGAAAAATAGCAAAACAACATCTGTTATTTTGTGTTTTAGAATGGGAAAAGACAGAAGCCAGCCCTTTAAGACTAAATAGTTTAGCATTTTTTTCCAGCAACTCTGGTCACCAATGGGTTTTAAATCCTATATCTTACTTGAGTAGCCAAAAAAAGTCCAATTGTGCTCACCTGATCCCAACTGAACTCCTTCAGCTCCTAAAAGGGCGGGAGGAGAAAAGAGTGGGCGGAGAGAGAGAGAGAGAAAGAGAGCCGGGAGGAGGCAGCGAGGAGGAAAAGATGGAGGCAAAGCAGAGGAGCAGCCAGGGAAAGAGGAGACAAAGGGAGGAAGAGTGTGTTAGTGAACGGGCAATTAGCTGGAAGCGCTTCACAGTGAAACAGCCACCAGAGGGACAAGATGCTTGACACTACAAGACACAACCACAGAAGAAGAGGAGGAGGAGGAAAAAACTCATCAACTTGGATCGTAAAAAAAAAAAATACAAAAATAAATCAAAATATCCCTAAATGCATGTATATAGTAGAGGTAGCATAATAAAAATATACATGTGGTAGGGAGAAAAATGGGAGGCACTAACCGGTGGCTTGGTTGCAGCATTCAAGGACTCCATTTCGGCATGGGTCATCCAAACGTTGCTTGTCGACTGCAAGCACAACATTTTCCATTTGTAGGTGATTATACATAAGTACAATAAGCACGCACAGGCATGAGGAGGATCTTTACGACAATCTTCAACATGCACAGAGTTAAAATGTGGGATTTTTCATGTTGCGTTTAAAAAACCCTCAGTGAAACTTAAGCCGCTCCTATGGAATTGACTCCAACCACTTGTGGAAAATTTTGGCCAGACTTTTAACCGCCATTGACATTTATAGGATGACGTTTGGCATTATGTTTTATATTCTTTTGCTTTTTACAGCTTTCTTTTTGGAGTTATTTTTACAGCCCCTTAACGCATTTCACCTGACTCGGCGTACAGAACTATTTGAAATCTATATCGGCGAAAGCTAACCGAGCGAGTGCTGGCGGGCGCTGAAGGGCTGGTGAGGGACACCATCTCCTGAATGGCGAGCCTGAGCTTGAGGCGGTGCAGCGGGTTGCTGATGCCGATCTCGCGCTGGATCTCCGTGTCCGACAAGTTGGCCATGATGGCGCCGCTTTTCACGTTGGCCCGGCAGGCCGCTACGTACCAAGCGGGCATGCCCACCCAAAGCTGCAAGGACGGTCAATGGCAAGTCAAACAAAAGGGGACTTGGGAAGAGAAGCTTGGAAAAGATATGGGGAATACCTCCAGCCAAGACACCACAGTAGGTCCGTCCCAGGATGCGAATGGCAAACCATGGCGACACGCTTCCTCTAACAACTCGTGCCTGAAGATTGTAAGATCAACAATCAATGATGTGTATTACCAACATTATTAAAAAAGACACTAATCAAGTCTACAATACTCCACTGACTTCTTCTTGCTTCTCCGGTCTTTGTCAGCCGGGCCCAGAGTCCCCGTCTTGTTTATGCCGATGAGATCCCCAGAGGCCAAATCTTCAGAAGGCGTTGACGCTGTGTGGACGGAGTAAGAAGTTTTAATTTCCAATACAGACGACTTGAATTTGTACAGTCTTACCGAGCGAGCCCGAGCCGTCTCGCCCTGGTGGTCCCATTCTACCTTTCTCCTTCTTCCCAAAGAGTCGCCCGATGGACGACTTGATGCTCTTCTTCTTGCTGGACTTGTGCAAGGAGTCTTGGCTGCTGTTGGAGCTGCTGCCATCTGCTGACAAGCTGTAAGGGACACAACGGGTTAAAAGATCTTGAGGCAGAAACCCAGTCGCCGACGCTCTCACCTGCGGAACTCGCGGGGGTCGTCCAGCAAGGCGCCCGGGTGAGTCAGGGTCATCCTGTCGAGGCGCAAAGCCCTCGGTGTGGGGGGCGGCGTGGAGTCCAGGAGGGCCAGGGAGCGCTCGTCATCTTTGTTGTTCTGGAGGACATTTTAAAAGATTATGATTTGTGTTCCTTATAATAATGCGTCAAGGTCCGTTTTTAGTCAAAGCCTGAGAGGGAATACCTGTCGATCGTTCTCACGTGCCGGTGAGTGAGGCAGGCGTGGTGTAGAGTGCCCCGAGCTGGGCGGAGAGGGTGAGGCCAGGGTGGACGAGGTGATAGAGGATGGGATGAAGCCTCGCCCTGTGCCGTCCCTCCCTAGCGAGGAGGGCGGGATGGGTGGACTGTCCAGGGCCACGCTGCTTACGCGGCTCTCGATCTCCTCGGCGCGCAGCTCTGTGTTTTCCTTCTCTTCTTGGATCAGCCTGGGGGATGAGTCTCATTAGCATCGCTAAACAATTAGCACAGAAGCCGGGATCCTTTTACTTGATCTCCTTGTTAATGGCCTCCAGCTGTTCCTGCAGCATGATGGCCAGCGTCTGTACGTCCGTCTGCCCGCTGGGCGACAGAAGCTCGGACCCGAAGCGATGGTCTCCGTCGTCCTCGTCGTCCGAGCAGCCCACATCCACGCCGTGGTCGTAGCCGGGCCCCAACAGCGCCCCTGTATTCCAGTCTGTGTACTGCAAAATCGTGCAAACACTTAACAATGGAAATAGAGCATTGTTTGAAAGGTTTGGATCAGTGAAGATAAACCCAGCCCACCTTAGTGGAGTCCTCCCTGGCCGAGCTCCAACGGGCCCGGTGGCTTCGCCTGCTGCTTAAGGAGGAGTTCCCGAAGGTGTCCAGGTGAGTGGTGGAGCCCATGGGGAGGGAACCGCACCCGTGGGAATACCGCAGTTCCAGAGCGCTGCCGGGTAGAGATCGACTGTAGGAGATGATGGGAGAGATAAATAGCGTGGATGAAAGGTTTTGTCAAATCTGCTCGCGGGCAGGAATGAAGTCATGCGACGCATGTTACAACACACGCAACAGACAGTGCTTGTGGATAATGAATTGGTGTACAGTACAAGTGTTTCGACAGTTGGAATTTTTTCTACCTAGAGTAAGAGCCTTTAGGCCTGGCTCTCAGCTGATCCAGTTCGAGCTGAATACGCTCCAGCTCTGCTATTAGCTGGTCCTGATTGACGGATATCGTGGAGGCAGGTGTTGAGAATCCAAGAGCAGCCATGAGGACAGATGTGGTCTCACCTTGTTTGCCAGAAGATCATCCTGAATCTTCTTCATGTTGGAAAGCTCCTCCGTGAGAGCATTCTGAGGCAATAGGAAAGCACAGGTTTTAGTTTGATGGGAAGCTCAATAAATATTCATAAGAATCTAGGATTGCCCTTAACAATTGAGTTAAAAGTTAATGGAATTTGTAATTGATTGAAAAGCTAGTCTATTTTTAAGGGCTAACTAGCACAATGTATATGTTAGTGCTAATGCTGTTAACCATTAGCTTTGTGGTGATTTTGACTCTGAATTGTAATGTTTCACCTTCTCCTCCAGGGCGGCCATCCTCTCCTTGAGGTGCAGCTGCAACCTCTCGTTGGACTCGGACAGCAGCTTGTCCACTGTGTCCGAGAGACGCTTGTTGTGTTCGTCGTTCATCCGCTCGCGCTGCCTGGCCTAAAGCGGGGCGGGGACCAGAAGCCACGTGAGACACCAAGCATTCATAACATTTTGTGTTGGGCTTGAGATTGCCATCTTGTGCTTTAGAAAATTAGAGTGTCTTTGTGAGCTTGGAGATGGCGGGCACAAACCAAGCGTGACTCACCCGCTGTAGCTCCTGGTTCTTCTCCTCCAACTGCGCCTCCATCTGGCGCAGGCGTTCCTCAAAGTTACCGTGGCGCTCCTCGGCCTGATAAAATAATAGTATTTAACCTGAGGGCTGCAAGTGAATTATCATGTTTCAGTGAATTATAATTAAAAAAAACTAATGTATGGGGTGAGCCCACTAGGATTCTTGACAGTTGGTTCTTTTGTTATTGCTTTTGTACCTTGTTGAGTGCAGCCACCCTTTGTGCGAGCTGCGCTTCGATTTCGGGCAGCGTCTCGGCCCTCTGCAGGGTCTGCTGCAGCTTCTGCTTGGCATCTTCCAGGCGCTCCTGCAGCTGCCGGTTCTTTTCCTCGCTCTGGACGGAGCAGGCAGTGGTTTGTACAAATGCCGATTGGGCCATGGAACAGCTTCACCTACCTGTCTGTGCAAAGACTCTTTGCTGGCCAGCTCGTTCTCCAGTTTGTCTTTGATGTCGTGGAGAGACGTCGCCTCCCGCTGGGCGCTAAGATACCTGCGGGCGGCGAGACGTAAGGTAGAGTAAATTAAATACAGTAACCCCTCGGGATTTCACGGTAAAACGCGGATTTTTTCATAAAAATGTGAAAATCCACGGAACCCTCGGAACCAGAAGCCATGCTTGGTACAACGACTCAGAAATAAAGACAAAAAATTTTTTTTAATTTTTTTTTTTATGTTATTTTTTTTAATACACCAACTCTGCAGTTTTTCGATTACTGCGGCCATGTCTGATCCACATTAACCGTGATATGTGAGGGATTACTGCATATAAAGACAGTACCTGCGCTCCAGTGTGGTGATTCTCTCCTCCATGTCTTCTCTCTGACACAGAGCCTGAAGACAAATGATGTCATCGTCACTTTGTGGTATTGACCATCTGATTAATCTCCGTGCGGTTTACCTTTCTGCTTTTATCGAGCAGGCTTCTAGTTTAGAGATTTTCACAGGCTAACTAGGATCATAATGACTTGTTTCATTCAATTGGCAACCTGTAGCGCCATTGCCACTAAGTGCAGCCAGTCTCTATCTAATACCGCGAGTGTTTCATTATATAACAACACTCTGAGATCCAAGTGTAGCAGTACACTGACTGATGCATGGTCTAGCACCCTTTTAGCGTTAACATTCCGGGTTTTGTGAGAAGACGAGTTATTTAATTTTTTTGTACTTTAATGTTTGAGAGCTGGCTGTGGTCTATGAACATTAATGTCAGCTAAAAAATAAAACTGAGTGACCTCTTTGACATCCCGTTGTAGTTTGTGGTTGGCTTCTTCCGATCGTGTCAGTTCTCTCCTGGCAGACGTCAGTTGCTCCTCAATCTCGCCGACCTGACCGGTGGGAAAAATGTGTCACATGACTGCAACAGAGTACTGAATAGTAATGGTGTGCATGCGTTTGCGCTTACCTGTCTGCACATGAGCGCCAGTCTCTCCTTCAGCTGGCCCAACTCAGATCGTTGGCGTTCAATCTCGCCTTCACGCTGTCGATCCACCTCGCCATCGTCCAAGATGGACGACGGTCCGTTGGGAAGACGCTGGTGCCGGAACACAAAGAATTGTGTTTCAAGCTAAATTTCACCCTAAATGGCACGTTCAAACCCACCTCTTTGTCCAGTCCTGGCTGCTGTCGCCGCTTGATTTGCTCGCGCAAAGACACAACCTGTGATGATAGTGTAAAAAGAACACCAGCGTTAGATTGGCGTTTTGGCAGGTGCCACAAGTGAGGGACCCACTTCCTGCGAGGACGTCTGCAGCTCATCCTCCAGCGTTGCCACTCGCTCCAGGGCCACACGCAGCCTCTCGCGGACTTTTTCGTCCAGAGCCTTGTGATGCTCGAAGAGCGATTTGAGGGCCTTGAGGACCTCGACCTCACTGGAGACGCCTGCTGGTGACTGCGTCTGACGCTTCACCACTGTCATCCTCAGGCTCCTCTCATGACGCGCCACCAGACATTCCAGGTGCTCCAGAAGCAGCTGAAAGAATAGTACAATGTCATTTTCAGAATATTTTGAATATAAAGATAAAACTTGTACTGACTCTTGTGTTGTTGCGTTCTGCCTTGAGCTCGGAGATCTCTTCTTCTCGTTCCAGAAGCTGCTCACGACATAGGTTCAGCTCTTTGGTCAGCACTGCAAATTCCTACAAGAAGCCACAAGAGGGCGACAATCATTTTTTTTATTATTTTCTTCATTTTAATTTTTTTATTGATGGTCTGAGGCACCAAAATTAATAATGAAATTCATAATGAAAATTTAAACTAATGAGAATGGAACTAAAGGCATGAAATGTGAACCAAAGGAAATTGAGATATATGATGTTAATGTTGCGAAAAATACTGAATTAATCAAAATTTTACTTTTTTATGTTTAAACTTTTAACATTTTTAAAGTGTATTTCTAAGATCACATTGCAGAATCAAACAGTATCTTCCAAACATTTGTAATGTTCATAATAAAATTTGAGATTTCCGATATTTAGTGTAGTTACATAACTGCTTTGACGTCAACATGTATTCAAAGCAACTCTTTCACCTGTTTGTACGCTTCTTCAAAGTAAAAAAAATGCCCCAAGGTGACGGAAAAGAGGCCAGCACTGATTGACAGACAGCAGACTGGTTGAACTTTCATCAAATTGTGCAATTATGTTTAATTGCCTTAAACTTGATTCTCCATGTAACTATGGTGACGTGTCAACAAGAACAGAGAACAAGAAAACACTTGCTATAATGTTTTTAACCTTTCTTTGGAGGACAAAACCAAAATCTAAAATAAACAAAACAAAACCAATGCATGATTTGACAGATGGTGAATTGTGGCCCTAAAGGATTCTGGGAAGATTTTTTGAGCCGAATAAAGATTAAAAAAAAAAAAAAAGTGGTGGGAAGCACATTGCACGCTTTCTTCTCTATACTTCTCGCCGCCTCCATTTTGTGACACAAAAGCAAGCTTGTCGAGAAGCCATAAGATTATCAGACTTGGCTTTTTTAAGCTTTTGAAAGGGTGGGCGGGGCATTTGTTCCTACCTGCGGCAGTGCGATGGACAGTTGCCTCTGTAGCGACTCCTTCTCATGTCCGAGCTCTCGTAGTCGGAGGTGGGCTGTCCCCAAGCTGTCCTGCGTCTCCCTCAGACTCTCCAGCAGCCTCTCCCGTTCCGTCAGCATGTTGACCATCAACGACTCCAGGTTCCCCGTGCTTCCCCCTTCGTCTCCGCCACTGCGGGGGTCTCGACTACCGTAGCCCGCTATGCCGCCGCTGCCAATACCTCCGCCCAGGCCGGTGCCAGTACCGGCCGGCGAGGAAGAGCCGCCGCCTCCGCCACGCCCATCCTCGGAGATGGTGGGCATCACCTCGCACATCATTTTGGGGAATGTCTAGGGTACAAATGGGTGGGAGGAAAGGGGGAGGGGGCAGGGAGACCTCGGAGAAGACCTCAGTCCCCAAGGTCCAGGCTTTTCCAGCAACACCACAGAGGAAACTGCAAGAATGAGAAAAATATTATAAAATGACCCGTATATACTATTAGCGAATAATATTTGGCAGTTAACAAAAAATAACGATTAATTGACGACCATTTGAAGATTTTGAGATATTGAAGGAATATTTCATCTTGAAATGTCATCTTTTTTACTTAACTCAATGTTCTATGTTCATCTTAATGAAGCTCCTCAACTCACTTTGCCATTCAAGATAGTAAGTCAGAAAATTGGCAGGTCTTAACTGATGGCAAACAGGACGTCAGCAAAGTGGAATTTTGATTGCCCCCCAAATCCTCACGTAGGAGGTGCTAAATTAAGGTAAAATCTCGCGATAAATCATCCGAGAACGAGAAATAGACGGAGTAAGGAGGGGTGGGGGCGCGTGCGTTGTCATGATGGGGCTCGTGCGCGCGAAAAGGAGTCTCCCGTGGCGGCCCCCAAAAGACGACATTTTGTGGGGGAAAAAAAACATAGCTCTTAGGGTGCTCTTGTTGCCAGGGAAGAGTGTGTAGGGAAGGGAGGGGCGCTTGGTCGAACGCTACCAGACGTCGCGTTAAGGTGGGAGGTGTCAATCATTCCCTCGTCAAGACGAGGCCTAATTAAAACATGGGTGACATTTCAAAATGGTGAAAAAAGCTTGTAATTGCTCAATTTAATGACGTCTGCCTTCCCATAAAAACAAGTGGACGGTCGAACGGCCGCCGCCGATGATGATGATGAAAATGAGGATGATTTCCGGGGCCCACCGAACGGCCTCTTATTCTTACCCGTGTCATGGTCCACCAAGGCCGGTGAGAAATGGAGAGCGGTGGGCCTCCCACATCAGTCTCGGCCGGTGGAGGGGTCACTGCCGGTTGTCCACGGTTCCAGCCCGGTTGAGTTACTCGGCAACCCGCTCCACATCCACATCTCCTCCCTTTGAGATGGGAGCGTCGGTGCCCGGGAAGTGTCAAAACAGACGCTCTGCAGGACAGCCACATCCGAAATGATGTCAAAACAAGAGCAGGACGTAGTAATACATGCATCTTTTTCGTCTGCCTTAATGAAGCCATATCAGTTATCAAAACGTAATAATTTACTCTTGTATTCATAAATTCAAAGGATATCATTTTTATTAATGAAAGGTGCTTTTGTGATCAGAATTATTTTTGTTGTTCTACAACGATGGGAAGAACTCTGAAACACCCGGTTGCACTTTTATTGTGAAGGCTTTGGTTTACATTTTCCGCCCTAGTGCCTGACGTTACTGTGCACCTGACCACTTCCTGTCACGTCCCTCCCCGCATCTCCATCACCTGGAAAATCATGACGCCAAGCCAATGCTGGCAACCATTATAATAGGTAAATAAAAAACTAATACCCTTGTAATCGTCAAAAAAATATGTATAGCTGTTAATGATAAGTTTAATTATTTACCATGTCCGTAATAATTTAAATATTAACACACATACTTAATAGTAAAACGGACGGCCCTGGTGGAGCGAGTGGTTAGCGCATCGACCTCACAGCTCTGGGGTACCGGGTTCAAATCCAGGTCATGTCCATCTGTCTGGAGTGTGCATATTCTCCCTGGGCCTGTGTGGGTTTGCTCCAGGTACACTAACCCTATCCCTTCCATAGCTAAACTTAGAAAATGAACCATTCTACTCTCGACATTTTTTTCTACTGGTCCAAAATGTAGCATCGTCATATATGTGATTGTTTGTGATACCTCAGATCTTAGCTTGGTTAGAGAGGAATTTTCTTCCTTTAGTGGACAGCAGGCAGACAGACGGCTGTTTGGACAGTAGAAGGGGAGGGGTCAGGCCATGAGTGGAACGGTCGTTCAACATCAAGAACGTCACAGCCCAAGTCTCTGTGGAAACCGAACGCAATTGTATAATGCGACATGCAAAACAAAGTTATCCGGCCATTTTACCTCATTAGCTGCCACTGACGATGGTAGACGTCCAATCTGTGGGACTATATTAGCAGAATTTAATGTCTCCCGCTATGAATAGTGGCAAATGAATAAGAAGTCATCTTTGATGAATGTATTTTAAATGGACACAAAATCAAAATGGAAGTCTGAGTAATTCAGGGCAATTTGGACATAAATTAAAAATTTATTTAAAATGAAAGCCACCCGCCGGGATAAATAGAAGACAGCAAAAGAACACTGCAAATGACAATTCTTCACTTTGTAATGTGTCTTGAGTCAAGTTGATGTTAGTCAGTCTGTCATAAGGAGGAGGACAGTCAGGTCGTCTGTGCAAGCTTTTTGTAGGTCAGTGCATGTCACATAAGTCAATATGCGCATTTGTTCAAGTGTGTATTGGAAGATTCTGCGGTGGTTCAGCAGGCAGATGATTTGGCGCTGGGGCATTTTCCTCCACGGCAACTTTTCCTGCTGGGAAAACAAAAAAAGATTTATAGGTAACAACTTAGATTTAAACCAATTTCTCAAATACTTGAATTTGTTGTTGATGATCATAAATTAAATGAAATTGAAAGGAATAGATGACCCCTTGTATAACTGACTTGTGTAGAAGGAAAGCTGAAGCTTACTTCACTTGACCAATACGTAGCTAGTAGATGGAAAATCTGAGATGCTTGCATTTGAATGGCTAAAACAGTACTGACATTTAAAGACATGTCTTTTATTGTCAATTATTATTTTATATTCTTAATTATAAATTCTGTTTCTTAATGATAGAAATTTTTTATCAGAGTGGTACCAATATTATTATATAAATACCATATGTAATTAAGGCACTATTTTTCTGATGTTGCTGCACCCTAACCTTTATCTTCCTGTTTGGCCGGCTGGAGCTGAATTTCTCCATCATGAGCTGCGGGTTGCTGCCTCTGCGCCATCTCCATTACTGCCTGGAACGCAAGTTTTTTGGTCAACTGAAAGTGAGGGATGCGCGCGGGATAGGACAGAAGTTCAGCTACCTGCTGATATTCCTTCCTCTGGGCCTCAAGGGCTTTTCCCCGCTCCTTCAGCACCTCCTGCTCCTGATTAAGCATGTCTACCTTTTTCTTTAGCTCCTCCTCTTTGTCACGTAGCTCTGCCTCAAAGCGCTGAAGCTCCTCCTCCGTGTACGCCGGCTTAGCGTCCAAAGTCTGGAGACAAGAAACATGGTGATAAAAAAAATGGACTTTTGATTGTGGGCGATCTGGCTGTGCTGACCTCCCATTCCTTGGCATTGTTGAACTCTTTCTTCTCGGTGGACTTGAGAAATTCCTCCAGGCTGACCAGTCGGTCTTTATTTGCATCCACCTTGAAGACAAAGAAGAGAGTCAGCTGTAAAATAACAACATTTGATATGTGGAATGGAAGATGACTCACGTTTTTCATGACGTGTTCCCTCATTCTAAGTCGCTCCTCCTCCATCTCCATCATGTCGTCTTCCTCGTTTTTGGGGTCATAAACTTTCTCCAGCTGGAAGACCAAAGACAGTCGCAAAATATTTTAGGTCAAATTCCCATTTGTTAAAACCGCCATGGTACCTCTTTGGTGAAAAGCGCCTCTAGCTCTTGCTCATCCAGGACGCCATCTTCGTTGGTGTCTGGGAAAAAAAGTCAAGGCAAATGACATCACCTGATGTCGTCGGAAATTGAACTACGTGGACTCCAGCTCTCACCATGCAGTTTGAAGAAAGTCTTGGGGTTGAACTCTTTGGGGTCCAATTGATCGGTCTCTTCCCAGACTTCCCTCAGCTGAGCCACACTACCCTGAAGGCAAGTGGTGACATTTTGCAGATGCTGTTTGAGAAATTACAAACAAAAAAAAAAAGAAACATACTGGTGCGTTGACTTTGGGGTGCTGCCGATGTTTGTCCTTAAGCTCCTCCATGCGCTGTTCTTCCTTTTCACGCTTTTCCTGGTCCAAACCTTTCAGATATTCACGTCTTTCGTGCTCCTTCAGCATTTCGTAGCGCTTGAACTCCTCGTGGCGCTCCGCGTCATAGTTTTCCAGATCTTTAGTGGCCTGTGAGTAGAAAATCACTTTTTGTTTCGTAACAATTGCCACTTTTGTTCACTTTCTGTCATAAGCTGCTCGTGGTGAGACGAATTGAAAGACAGCGTAGAGTCTTATTTACAGGTGAAACAAAAATAAACACAAAATGTGCTTGGAAAATTTGACTCTCACCGTGGAAATGAGAAGCTCCAGGTCTTTGGCCTCAAAGGCATTCTGGTTTTGGGGGTCCAGATGTTCAAACTGCTTGAGCAAGGAAGCATGATCCATTTGAAGACCTGAAAAAAAAAGTCATTTAAATGGACTTATTCCACATATAGTTTTATAAGAAATATGATGCTGACTCTGCGTATTGGTGCTGTCCAGCTTGGCCTTGAGCAGCATCCTGAGGCGCGAAACCTCCTGCCGTTTCAACTCGTCCAGACGCGTCCGAACGTTGTGGCTGACCAGGTCCAGCTCTTTGCTCAGGCGACCGTTTTTGATGTCCTCCGTGTTCGCCGTCTGCAGCTTCTCCCGGAAATGGGGGTCCGTCTCCAGCACCTCAATAACCTCTCGAAGATATCGGTCGTAGTACAGACCGGTGTCCTGCCAGATGAGGACTTTAGTCAAATAACGATCGAGTCAAAGACTGAGGAACTTCCGTACCATGTTCTCATCTTGGACTACATCTTTGCCTTCCTGGTTGACCTCGTTCCGGTCGATGGGCACCGACAGAACAGAGACAACGAGGAGAAGAAGCAACCAGGCGCCTTTCAACTTCATACTCCTGAAAAAAAAAAAACACCTGATTCACATACCTAATTAAATCTCCAGAAGAATGACACGCAAATACTTAGTCGCTGGTGGTCACGTTACATGCCAAATTCTTAGTATGACTAAAATACAATAAAACTTCGTAACAACTACAAAAGTACATGTACTCAATTAAGAAAAACGTCGAAAATACGGCATTTTCGATTGAAGTTCGGCGGGACGTCCTTTGATCTTTTTCCGGCGTAGACAATGTTTTTCCCGTTCGACAAAAACGACCTAGGCCAAGTTAGCATGCACAAATGGAGTCTTTATTAGTTATATAAGGCAAAAATATGAGGAATTTGTTGTTTTATATGACATATTTCTACTTTCACGACACATGTGCCGGGCGCTAGCAAAACAACATAAATAGGAAGCGCCGTAAATAGCTACATACGCAGGTTTTGTCTGCCTCGCAAATTCAAGCCTCTAGTTTGTAATTTCAACGACAGAATTGTAACTACATTTGTACGAAAATGATACAATTAAACTCACCGTATTTTTTTCTTCCTGTACCACAATTCAATCACGGTGCCTTCAGCGGATGGAATGACGTCATATACACGCGCCGAGGACTACGATTTTAAATACACATACTAGTTTAAATAATTCCTCATATTTAGGTTTGATTTCACACCATAGCTACTACATGATAATAAAAAGATAACATTTAACTAATTGTTGCTGTGTCAAACTTAAAATAAATACATATGAAGACAAGACATTTTTTCTTTATTTGTTTCAAAAATAGATTTATTCATTTAATGAGTTCACCGAGTACGTGGAAAACCATTTAAAAGTATGGCAGAGTAAATAAATTAACATTAAACGTATAGAATTGCACAAAATAAATAAATAAAAGGTATAAATAAGCCAAGAAGAGCATAAATAAAAAAGGGCCCTACGATAAAAATAGGGCACAAGTAACATATTAAGTTAAAAAGAAAAGTCTGGCAATAAATAAGAGAACAAATAAATAAACAACACAATTAGGTCATTTCAGTATATAGAAATATGTTATGTTATGGTCATAATTTACATCAGTTTGACTGATGACAACGATATCTGATTGGTCCACACTTGGGATTTGGCAGAACTTTAGAAATCAATCTCTCTCATATCGGTGGGTGTTCCGGCTCTCTCATCTTCCATTTCGTCGCCTTTGGCTGCAGGGGGGCTGCCAAGACGCTGCCGAAGGGCGCGCTCAATCATCTCGCTGTAGTGCTCCAGCACCACCTGCCATGCCGAACGAAAGATCTGTTAGACCAATGGTTTTCAAACGTAGAGGCACGAAAGCACGACCAAAATTTTACTCACCGGCTCGGTACGGCACAACTCGGCCAGCACGGAACAGACTGAGTAAGGCCCATCGCTCAGGCCTCGTAGGGCACAGTTGAGTGAGGCGGCGGCGACCAGGGAGGGTGTTGCCCCTAAGAATCGCCAATCGCAAACACACATGGCTGCCAATGTGTCACTGTGCCTCCTCAGGGTAGCGCTGTCCTCCCCACACAAATCCTCCAGCGACGATAGGAAGTGTGGTAGAAAGTCCTGAGGGGTCACGCCCGCTGTGTCCCAACGCAAGGTAGCAAGGACAATGCGCTCCATTTCCTGGAATAGTTAAAATTAATTGGACGACTATCAGAGTCATTGCCAGATAATGGGTGAAAAAAAGAATCCAAATATTTAGCTATGCATCATTAAAAGTGAACTGCAATCAACAATTTTAGTTTAAAGACAGCTAGCGTAGCTTCTCACCCGTAAGTTGGCAGGTAGGAAATCGTACTCGGCGTTGGTGCAAAGGGCGTCTGAGGTGACGCTGTCACACTCGCTCAACTTGGAGGCCACCAGGATACAAGCGGCCGCCAGGCAGCGCGGCGACCTCGGCGCCGACAATGTGACTGACAGATAACGGTCCATTAAAGAGACCGACAATGGGAAGACGGTTTCATCACAGCCACAATTGCAGCATACCTGAATTTAGGAGAGAAAGACCAATCCTTAACATTTGTCATCTGACATCTGTTTTAGTTTCGCTTCCCCTTCTGTACCTCAAGCATCCACTTGGCCAGCTCCTCACGTCTTTGGGGTTCCTGCTGTATAAGGCTGACGTACAGCGGTGAGGGCGCGTATCGTTTCTCCACACCCAGCAACCTCTGAATGACTCGCCTCCCGGATACCGACGGGTCCCAGGCGGCTCGCAATCGACCCCCAGCGCCACTGTGGTCTTCTTCTGTCTCCTCGCATCGCAGAGACATGCTGCTATTATCCGTCTGCATGCTGGTTGTGAAAAGTCCAAATGATACCGGAGAAACTTTGGCTGCCTTTTATACATGGAGGGAAAGAATAAGAGGGCGGCGCCGGTGGCTATTGACATCAACTGTTAAGGAGACAATTGCTTCAACAGGTGGGCCGTCAAGTTTGGAAGGGGGGCCCAGGGCTGGTGCAGACAAGAGAAGGAGTGGCGGGGCGACAGCTTGGGCCCGTCGATGAAAAGGGAGAAGAAAAAGGTCATCACCACATGCTGACAATGGGAATGGATGATAATAGCAGTGCTGTGTTTGTTTACAACAGTAGACATTAATAGAACTTACTGTAGTTAAGGACCCACACAATTCTCATCATTAATTGACATCATTAAATGGATAGCTATGATCCAACTCTTTAAGTAGAATAGATCACTAATTAAATTTACTTCAAAAGCAATAAAAAGTGAAGTAATTTGTTTGTAAGATGAATGAATTTTTGTTTGGTGCTTATATTCCTTTACAAATGACAAACTATGTATCTTATACATATCTAAATAAATGTAAATAACCCAAATATTCAATTTTTTTAGCAAAAATAGTGGTATTTTGAAAATATTTTATTACACACACACCAAAAATAGAACATGTAGCTGAATGAGTCATTACGATATAAAATATATTTACATTAAAAAAAAGCATTTGTTGAAAGAAGAGCATTGAAAAACAAGCTGCAATTGAAGCCCATCAATAAAATCTGGGCCCATCACGTCTCAATATGCCAAAATAATTGGCCATTTTCCACCCAAGTTGGCCTCATTGTCAAAGCAGCATAGCTCATAGCTGTGACCCGGGACCCCCCCTGTCACCCTCCCTCGTGGCAATCTGCTGCTGTTTAAAGAGCCGTGATGGAGGTATGCGCAACAGACAGTGGAGCATCGGGTCAACGCGCCCGATTGTTTGCCTTTACAAATCAGTGTCAGACGCCAGGCCCGGCCTGGCCTCCTGCCTTCTGCCCGCCACACTCTCAACGTATGGACACGCACCGCCCGGGCGACGGTCGCACGCTTGTCACGCACTCCCACGGGACCCCCGGGAGGGGGGGCCGCACAATGGTGCTCCGCAGTTTGGATTTGACGTACTGACTACAGGTGGTATTCTGTGGCCGTCGGCTCGCCTTTCAAACCGGACGGGCCCGACTCCATCGTCAATAATTCAGTCGACCTCGTTAATAATTCACGTGAATGTGAAGCAAACAACCCCATGAATTGAAATTCACTTCTTCTGTTGACGGCAATAGACGTCCAATCCATTTGGTCGGTAGCATTATTTGGAAATGGATTTGTCAAAATGGAAACTCGTAGGTTAATAGTCATGGAAATTTGATTAATACTTGCTAGCTCTGTCAAAAAAACAGTAGTATCGGGCATGTATTTCACCAACAAACAGGAAAATGGTTACAGGATCCAGTAAAAAAAAACAAGGTTATTCTGTTTGTGAGCCGCTTCAACTTTGACCTCCCCCTCTTAACACACACACACACCAGTAGTAGCAGCAGGTGTCTGTGTGCTAGTTGAATGGCAGTCTTAAAAAAAAGCAAAGGGAAAAAAAGAAGATCTCTGTTCTCCTGTGTCGCGGGAAATGAGCTGGAAAATGAGGGGCGGAGTGGCGCGCCTCCTTCTCAAGACCCTTTACTCGCTTTTGAATACAGCTGCCACGTATGAATTTTGCAGGCTGCTTAAACAGGCTCGCGATCTGTCACCAGGTTTCTTCCGGGTGACGCCCATTACCCAGTCGCCCCCTCTGCTTGCCACCCTGGCTTGACCCCACTTGAGTGGCACGAATAAGCCCCCTTATTCAAACTCAATCTGCTTTGAAAGTGCTTTAAAAGACCGCTGCCTCATTTGGTCACAATGACACCGATGGGAATACACGCTCAATTCATTTTGTCTTTTTTTGGTCATATACAACTTAAGCCCACGGGCATCCTAATCCACAAACCTGGACACATCAATACACTCATCTTCACTCGGTACTGGAAAAAATAATTTTAAATACTTTTTGTATAAACGTTTGACATTTGTCAGATTTATAGACTATAGATTTATACATAGTTAAAACCAATTAATGTCAAATTTTGTTCTTTCTAAGAACAAAAGGAAAGTCATTGTGACTGGAATTATTTTGTTTACTTCTTTTCCCCTTAAGTTGTTCAATTTATTTTTGCTCACATACGTCTTACCTCTAATCAACGTTATCCCTTCCCTGTAGTTGAATATGTGGAATATATTCCGCATATTTTATCATCAAACATACTTACTACTATGGCATTTTGAGTGTATTTCCCAACATTTACAATGATGTAGTTCTGCGTGTCATGTACTAGAGGCGCTGTTGCTTTTGTTCCAGAGTTTTTCAGCCGGAAATATACAAAAATTAACATTTACGTCATTACTAGGAAGTCTCTTTGCTCCTGTCAATGTTAAAAGCCGCATGCAATGATTTGGTGGAAGTTTCCAAGTCTACGTTGAATATTTACGACGTATTTTCTCGACAGTTTACCCAAGTAAGTTGTTTTTCTTAAACTTCCATTGTCTCAGAAAATGTATTTGTTGGTAGCTTATTTGTTTTAGCCAAGTCTTCTCACATGTCGTGTAGTTGTTTATAAACCACTTCACATTACCGCTGTCAGAATTTGGTCTAAATTGCTTTTTGTTACGGGAAGTCAACCTTTTGTTTATCTTGAATACAAAACGGGAATAAACTATGTACAATTATTTGTTAATTAAATGGAATACTGTTCCAGGTTGAACTCATTCCCTCCCATTGACCGTGAATACAGCACATTTTGGCGCGAATTTTCGCTTTGAAGTTTGACCGTCGATGTTTTCTCACTATTGACGGTAATTGTCTTGAAAATTCACCCTTTTCATTTGAATATTTTTTGTTTCAAGCCTTGGTGACATGGTAGGCTTTGACCCCAGGGCACAGGGGGTCCCCCTTAGCGCCCAGGAGGCAGCCCTGGCTGGGTCGGCTGCTGGTATGGTCACCCGAGCCCTCATTAGCCCTTTGGATGTCATCAAAATACGATTTCAGGTATCACTCGACGTAGCGTTGTCACTCTCCTTCCGTTTAACTGGCTCTTTTAACAGTTGTGAAATGGATATTTGTTTCCCTTCCAGCTGCAGATTGAAAGTTTGTCCTCCACGGCACCAGTTGGGAAGTACTGGGGTGTAATTCAGGCTGCACGCCGCATTCATGCTGAAGAAGGCCTCGCTGCTTTTTGGAAGGGTCACGTCCCCGCGCAGCTGCTTTCCATTTGTTTTGGGGCAGTACAGGTGAAGTCAAGTATAAATGACAGCCGTCATTTGACTAACTACGACTGGTTATTATCACCAACATTTTCTTAAAAGGTATTTTTTTGTGGGGTGGGTATTCTAGTTTGCTACATTCGAGCGCTTCACCAAGCTGGTGCACGAGAAGACCATTTTGGACAGCCAGACATCCGGAGTTCACTTCTTGTGCGGCGGTTTGGCTGCCTGCTCGGCCACAGTGGCGTGTCAGCCTTTGGACACCCTCAGGACGCGTTTTGCTGCCCAGGGCGAGCCAAAGGTGGGATAAGATGGCCAATATACAGTAAAGCAAGCTCATGTAAACTTACTGTGAAAGTGTTCATAGCTGTACAGGAACCTGACACATGCCGTGAATGTCATGTGGCGTTCGGAGGGCTCGCTCACGTTCTACCGCGGCCTTTCTCCGACACTCATCGCAGTTTTCCCATATGCTGGAATGCAGTTTTTCTTCTACAATGTCTTCAAAAGACTTTTGACTTCTCAACCTGCCGCCGGCAAGTCGCAAGGTATGTGCAGTCAGGCTGGGTGACCTGAGAGACGTGATTATTATTATTCTTTATTTACAAGTATGTTTGGGGGGGTTATAGAAAATCTGAAAAATCTGCTATGCGGAAGCGGCGCCGGTATGATCAGCAAAACTCTCACGTACCCATTTGATGTTTTGAAGAAGAGATTGCAAGTTGGAGGCTTTGAGGAGGCCAGAGTTCACTTTGGAAAGGTAACAATCTGATCAACTGTTTAACTTATTGGAAGTGATAGACAAATCAGATTTGCTCCACAAATGAACATAACCTAATTATTATTATATTCTTGGACACTGATGAAGGCGAACGTAACATGCCGAAACATGTCAGGTAACAAAACGGCCTAAAACACCATTGTGTATAAACAAAGTAGTCAAAACTTATGATATTCTTTATTAGATTAATTTATTCAGAAGTTTTGCACCTATTATGCATTTGGAGAGTACTTAACTGATTAAAAAAAAAGTTAAATTTTGCATTGGTGTCACTGAAAATACATTTCTGGTCAATGATTTTGTGAAATGTGACTTGTAGGTGCGACACTACCGAGGTTTGGTAGACTGTGTGACACGGATGACCAAAGAGGAGGGGATGCGAGGCTTTTTCAAAGGCCTCTCTCCCAGCCTGCTCAAAGCAGCGCTCTCCACCGGTTTCACCTTCTTCTGCTACGAAATATTCCTCGACGTGCTGCGAGAAGTCAAAAAAGACCACCAAAAGTAGCTGAGACGTTGTCACTTGTTTACAAGATGAGCTGCAGCGGTAGGACATATTACATTTATTTATCATATTCTATATATAAACAAATACTATCATGGGTTTATTTTCATATGAAACGGAATTTTGCACTTAACTGTTACGTCCCTTGACTTATGAGTTCTGAATGCCAAAAATATTTATTTTGATAGTCAATTTATATACACCAAAGCTAGTTAGCATGTAAACAACAAAAATAAGCAGCTCTGGACTATGAACCAGAGGGCTTAAAAAGGGTATCATTTTAATCATAAAAAAATTAACTGTGCGTCTAATTTGACATTATCTTCATCTCAATAAAAAAAAAACAAAAATTGGACTAAACTCATAAGCCAAGGAGGTACACTACTTATACACTGGTATTTATATATAGTGGACTTGAACGCACAACAAATGTGATATTTATCAGGTGAAATGTGGTGTTGGGTCATTTATGAGTTGAGTAAAGTTGTGACAACAGTGTTTTATTGAGTCATATTTACAGCATAGGTATAGTTGAAATGAAAAAAATAGTCAAAATGCAATGGAAACTTGCAAATACCAATATAACACTAAAAATCTAAATTACATATTTGCATAAACATCATGCAAGAACATCACGGAGTACTGTTGAAATCCACAACAGTCAATTAACAAGATTCAATAAGATCTTTTTCAAAATGGTCCGTCTATAGAGTTTGAGTGGGTGGAAATGATTAAATGATTTCAGTGAACAAACTTTTGCTGCAATTTTTTTTTTCACTTAACATATTATACCCGAGTAAACCCCGCCTCCTACAGGCACATAAATATTTAGAAGCTCCAAAATGTACAGTATTTCGTATTCTGTTTGCATTGAGTGTTGAAATATAGTATTTACATTCTGTGGGATGAAGTTGAGTAGTGATATGGTGCTAAGGAATGACTTCAAAAGAGAGTAGTTTTGTTCCGTTCAGACAATAGTACGAAATGCCTTGCTATCATGTTCAGAAAGAATAGTGCTCAGGGACTACCTGTCAGTTGAGGGCGTTTTTTAGAGAAATATAGTACTGTGTCGCCACCTCTTGGCATCTATTGATAACTACAAACCATGTTCATGAAGGCCTATAAATTATTCTTACATTTATAAAACAGGCATAACTGCAAAAAAATAAAAACATCCACAAATATACGTAATGTGTGTATGTATTACCTGATTTTTTTCTTTAAGTGCAGATGACAAACCAATGAGCAGTTTTAAAATATTGGTTAGACCCACCCAAGGGTAAACCTCAAAATATACAGCACAATTCCACCTTTAGCAATTGCCAAATCCATTAAGGTGCCATTAAATGTTTTTTTACCCTCTTTGACCTCATGACCCCAAATTTAATATTTACACCATTATTATTATTTTTTTTTAGCTCTCACATCCACAGTAGTCAAGTGAGACGTTCACAGACACGCGTGAAATCCTGACGCCAGCTCACCAGACAAAACATACGTGCGTTACGTGACTCCATCACCACACGTGAGCAACATGGTGGGCTTTTTATTGACGTATTATTCTTAGGAATGTATGCTACACGTAATCCAGCCAGCACGCCGACCGACGCTTCCGTCTTTTTCGAGGACCCGCGTCTCATTTTTGGGACTCGGTCCCTTCGGGCCGTACTGAGTTAAGACCACTGTCGTGCCATAAATTTCATTCGGGCTGTGGGCTGGTGTTCCACGAGAAGAAGCTGGGCAGTTTAAAAATGGAATCACGCCGGGCCTGTGGGTCGGGCAGCGTTAGGGTCTCGGGGGCAGACTTTTTGCGAGGGCGGTCCTTGGGCACGTTAAGGAACTCGGGGGCTTCGGTGGACAGAGGGGTGGACGGGGCACTGTTTGGTCCGCCGCGGGCGCCGGGTGCCAACGTCGTTTCGCTGATGCTGATAGTCGGTGGGAAAGAGCCCAACTTCAAGTTGGTGGCCTCCTGCGTGGCACGCTCGTACTCGCGCACCTCCTCCATACTCATATCTGACGGCAAACGACGGCCATAAACGTCCGATCCGCTTGGACTTTGAGGGGCCGGCAGCCACCCTCCCAGACCAAACGTATCGGATGTCTATCGCCGTCAAAGTGGACTGGGCGCATTTGGGAAAAAACAGTACCCTAACAGTAGTAAGTTGTTGAAGATTTCCTTTTTTATTTTTGCTCAAATAAAATTAAAATACATTTTCTGTCGTTAAAGAAATGATTTAATTTAAATAAAATTTAAACACTCACCAATCCACTCGTCAACCCAAGCAAATGCTTGCTTGTGTCCCAACAGCAGAACGTCTCGTATCACCTTGCAAAAAAGAGGATAAAGCTGACTCACAAGTTCAAAACCATGTGTCAAATTAGAGTTTTAAACAATGTGGTCAGTCCTGACCTTGTGTATGAATTGCTCCACGCGTGTCTGAAGGCCCCAAACTTCAAACTTGACGCTAACTAGCTTGTAGGAGCACATGATGGGATCCTGGTTTTGGATCCAGCCTTCCTGGAGGAGGCCGCGTTCTGTTTTCTTGGATTTGAAGTAGCGCAAATCCTGACACCAGCCGCAAAAATTACAAAAATTCCAACCATTTCAATTGCTTATAGGCCTCCCAGTCAAAATGAATTGGACATCTATTGCCATTAATGTCAGCCAATATGTTAATTGAGTGCTGAGATTAGTGCCCCCTACCTCCGTATCCTTATAATGCCGTTCAGGGACTTCGTCGTAGGCGATATCCACAAAACATACTTCGGTTTCCTCGTCTTGAGGTTCGCTGCCAAATATCTGCAAAGGGAAAAAGCACAACTCAAATGTGAACAAAAATGATTAAATAAATTAAATTAATAGATAAAAATACATCTACATAAATAATCCAATCCAATTAAAAAGAGATAAATACATTTTAAAACACACTTCTTATTTTTAAAACCAAAAAATTTTACCCAAAAAAACAAAAACAAACTCCCCTTCTTCGATAGCAACAAAAATCCAAACATCCCCAAGCCACAATTTCAGATACAACCACCGTGTAGCCCATTTGAATCATTAATTAGAAAGCAATCATGTTTTCATCACGAACTGAAGTTGGTTAAAGTGGCAGATCCACTTTACTACTCTTCAAAAATTCTGCTTCATAATTAAATTAGTACTACCACTCTCCTTTTCACATCAAATTTACACTTTACTCACTCACATTGGCACTTTATTTCAAATCCTGGGTCAATGTACTAAGACGGTTTTAAAGAAAACATTAGAGAGAATTAGAGATGAGACTCACTTTATCGTTGCTCCCTTTGTTGTCTTCATATTTGCTCTCTATGTGGATGGAGAACTTTG